>NC_035107.1:113005835-113310319 GCF_002204515.2 Aedes aegypti | reverse complement strand
ATGTGATTCACAGATACCGCAATAATAGGCAAAAAGCGATTTTCATTGTCCTATTGTTGCGGTATATGCTTTATCCCAAAAATATATTTTTTTTCATCATGCACCAATATAACTGCTGCAAGTTATTGTTTTGGTTCTAAACTTGAAAATTCATGCTTATGAAATCCGTTAACCGGTTAAAAATATAGGCTTTTATTGATGCATCATTTAGAACTGTTCTTGCAACGATCAAAATCATTCAAATTTAAAAGCATTCATTTGGTTAAGCTTGGGAATATTATAAGCAGTCATCAAAGTTAATAAAATTCATAGAAAATAAAGTTTTCGATTAATAATGAGGGTTTAACTTATTTACCGCAATCATAGGGAATAATGTAAAAATTACCCTAGCTTACTTTGCCAATGCTGCCATGTTTACATTCGTACATCGTGTGGCAGACACGAGAATACTCTATGTCCAGGAAAGTCAAACACATTTATATTATGAAAAGATTTTGGACCGACCGAGAATAGAACCAAGGTAACTTCAGCATGGCTTTGCTTTGAAGCCACGGACTCTACCGCTAGCAGAGTCGCGTCCACGTTCGAAACCATGGGTAGGACAAACGTTGGCAAATATTGTGTACACAGTGAAGCCAAGAAAAAAAAATACCTTTGATTGGTTTGGAAATAGAAAGTAACTTTATTTGAGGGGCTCAAACGCAAAGGGAAGCTACATTTTGGTCGGTTTTGAGTTGAGTTGAGTTGAGAAAATTCTATTGTTTCCAAGTGCTTCAAGAGAAAAATAACCATCATAATTTTACAAATTTCCAAACCAGTTTTTTTCTCTAAATGTAAGCAATGTTCAAGAAAATCTATCATAACATTACACTTGCTGTCTGGATAGTGATGATAGATATTTATTAGGATTTCTTTAAATTTGAACGAAAAAACTTGTTTTTTCGATTTTCCGCTCAACAGAAAAAAAATAACATATTATTAGAAGACTAGCTTGTTTTATGACTCCCATACAATTTGTATAGAATAAAAAATTGCTGAATACAGGGCTGAATGAAACTTAGTGCCTAAGAAATAGGAAATTCAAAACCTTTTGCCAGAAAAAAAACTGAAAGGAGTCAAAAAAGAGGCTGAAAAGAGACCAAACAGAAACAAACAAGGAAAACAAAACGAAAATTAATTGGAGCCAAGAAATAAGATTTTGATTAACCATATTATAGATTTCTCTAAGACTTTTTTGAGAATTCCTCGTGACATTACGGTAAGTATTAGTGCATATGTTTTTTTTAGATTTTCTCTAAGAATTAGAATGTCTAGATATTACTCCGGAAATTTTAAAATATATTCATTTATTTGTTTTGCAAGGAATTTCTCCACGAATTTTCCTAGGGAATTTCTCAAAAAAAAAAAAAAATAGTTTAGGATATTTCAAGAATTGAACCTGAATTTTCCCAAAAAAAAAATCATAGAAATGAAATTTCCTCAAATATTATTTTAGAAATCATCTGAATTCTCCCGAAAATGCTTTGAGCTTTTTTTTCTTAATTCCTCCAAGATTTTAGACAATGAATCATTCATTGATTTCACTGGCATATTCTTCGAAACTCCCGGTCAAAATGTCTTTAAAAATTCAATCAATAACTTCTCTAGCAATTCCTGGGGATTTCCTTTAGAATTGTCTTGTAAGATTTATATGAGATTTCAACTAGGGATTTATTTTAATAAACCTTCAGCAATTGCCTTAGAGATTTCTACAGACAATAATCCAGCTATTCATTGAGATTTTCTCAAGTAAGTCTTGAAAGTTTTTTTTTTAATAATGAAAAATAGTACTTATTCTGCGCGGCGTGTAAGGTGAGACGAGTCGAATGAGGTGACAATTGTCGACTCGCTCCCTTTTGATTAACATTAGTCGTCTCACGTCACCCGAGGTGAGAGCTCACACGCCATGCAGAATGAGCATAAAAATCAATCGAATCTCGAGATCGAAATACATTGGACTGACTCTCTATAGAAATTTATGTTGGTATAATCGGAGGAATTGTTGAAAATTTGCTGTTATATAAAATGGTTGGTACTGGTTGAATGTTTATCGAATTATATAAACGTAAGTTTGACGAAATGTTATTATAATAATACAAAAATTGTTTAAAAAAAAATTGAGTTTTTGATTCTGGGGTAAAGTTGATCAATTATTGCGATAGGTTTCATAAAATAAAGCGACATGCTATTCTAACGATTTGGGGCCAATGAATCTGAATCAAGTCCCGAAAAAATCTTACAACTTATTGATAAGTCTGTTAATTCTAGAGTTGAATGTTGTGAATTACAGAATCCACTACATTAAACGCCTAAATATATGCAATTTTCCTTTGAATTAGCAACTCGCTCACAAATAGAACGTGCTTTTGCTCTGAAAATGAAATTTTATCCTCAATGCAAATTTTAAACTGAGTTCACAGAACATATCTGGAATGTTTGAAACAGTTTATTTAAATGGTGTTTTTATATAGCCTTGGCAATAGTCGATTGTTAGGAGAAGAACCCTTCAACAGTTCATCAAACATTTCATAAAAAAACTGTTCCTACATGATATTATCAACTTGCATATAAAAACGAACTTCAAAACATCAAGAGCAGATATCAGGTAGTGTGACATCACAAAACTTGTGATAATTTAAATCGGATTATAGCTCTCTTGACAATTTATACATGTGGGTACGGGAATGATCAACTTTTCCCCACTGATCAACTACACCCCCAATTACGGTATCTGAAGGTTTCTTAGGAACCGATGATCAATAGTTTTTTTTTAAGCTTGCTGCTTATCTTTTTTTGTTGAATCGTGGGTAGGATAATCCTTTGACTGTTCTACCCAGGTATTTTTGTGCGTAGTACATGTCCTATCTGTTCCACCCACTTCCAGCGCCACTATCCACTAGGTTAAGGAAGGTCCCAAAATGTCTTATAACGGTAATTTTTAAAAAAAAAGGCCGATAGTCCAACTTGGTTCAACAAAATGTTGTGAAAACGCAAATTGACGACCATCACTCCTAAAAAAAATCTCTACAGTTCTTCCATATAACCACATCGCCACGTTTTCATCCCCGCTAATTCACTCTCCTAAGTTGAACCCGAAAAATTAATTTCACCAAAACCCAATTCGGTCCTCCAGTCCTTCAATTTTCTACTTACAGTCAATTTTTCATTATCTTTCCAACCCCCCCTCCTGCCACCATTACTCGGCATATTGAACCAACAACGGCTTGTTGCTCTGGCTTCATCCTTCACTCCGTTGTGTGTATAGATGGATATGGCGAACTTCAGTTTGTGGAATGCTTTAATTTTTATCGAAAATTTAATCTCTTTCTCCGGCGGCTTCCTCATTCGCAAGGAAGCACCAGCTCCAAATCACAATGGATTCGAGCACAAATTTCGACAGCACACACGGGAACCTTGATGGGTGATTAGGGCAGTTCACATTTCAATAACGTTTGAAAATTCGATCTTCTATATTTTTCTTACAGTCCTTACGATAAAAATAAAATTCTGTAAAATTTGCAGCCATTTTGATGAAATTTTAAAAGCAACACAAAAACGTTGATGGTCCATAGGGAGTAAATAATACTTCTAACCTAAGTCGTCTTTGGGTCACCGGAAATGCTGAAAATTTCACAAAACGCTGTATTTGTTGTGAAGATTTTTCGGAAGCTAAGGATAAAATATTGAATTTTCAAACTTTTTTTTTATAACTTGAACCACCCTGATGTGTGATGCTACCTGTTTGTTTGGAGCGAACTTAGCGCTGGGGACATCAATCGGGGCAACAACGGGAGGAACATTTGTTAAAATTTCATATATATTGTACCACATCGCCACATCTGAGCTGTAGAAGGCATGAAACAAGGTCCGTCCCAGCAGAATTCAACAATTCGTCAAGTACGCACAAGTTGGTACGCCTTGGTGGTACGGTAGTGGTGGATCGAATTTTAATATGCAAACGAGCTGAAGATTACGCTGGAGGAAGTGCTTCTGACATGCGAAGAGTCCTGATGAAATGACGTTATCAAAAAACGGTACGAGACGTGAGGGGGCATGAAGAAAGGGTTCCCGCTCGTTTTCTACCTTTTTTGGTGCTGCCGTAAGGCATTATCTGAGGAGAATTTCATACAGCGGTGAAAAATCGTAAGATGAAGTATATATTGGACTCGGTTCAGACATGTGTGATAGATAAAAATTCGGTGATATAAAAATGGATTTCTTCTTGTTCTTCTTCTTCATGTCGTATTGGTCCATAAATAAC
The DNA here is from genome assembly GCF_002204515.2 of Aedes aegypti. Taxonomy (NCBI): domain Eukaryota; kingdom Metazoa; phylum Arthropoda; class Insecta; order Diptera; family Culicidae; genus Aedes; species Aedes aegypti. The sequence continues at coordinate 113,306,019 of NC_035107.1, read as the reverse complement.
TGATACACAGATAAAAATATTTAAATTCCAATGTAGCGTTAACAGAAGAATATAGTAAAAGTAAATCAAATTCATATATTGTTACAGCATCACGTTTAATTTTCAACTGAATATGCTTGAATGTTAAATGATTGTATAAATTTAAAGTGCATTCGATTGAAAATTAAGCGATTTGTCGTTGACATTTCAGTTTCTCGCATAACTTATGATCTCGCCCTAAAAGCCATTGGTAACCATGTGTGTAGCTCGTTATTTCTAAGTATTTGAATGGATTTACACGTTATTTAACAACTCTATGGTGAAGAAAGGATCATTCTCTACCTGCCAGTGGTGTTAGTTTGGATGCTAATTCATTCATTTACTCAGAAACAACGAGCTACATAGGTGGTTACCAATGGCTTTTAGGGCGTTATCTCAGATTATGCGAGATATGTGCATGAAAATAAACTGAAATTTACAACATATTTTTAGCTGTGTATCTGTGATTTCAAAGTTGACCATTGTGTATCGAAAATCGAAAAAGTTGTAAATGTTTTGTCCAATACTGTATATAGGTTGATTGGAAAACAAAATACATTTTTATTTTAGCCTTAAACTTCTTCTTTTTCTGGGCACTACGTCCTCACTGGGACAGAAGCATCGTAGAAACCCAAGCAATAGTGTCTTTGTTTTGTTTTGTCGTGGCGTCGATATTTTATTCTCCTCCGATTGCACGCGTCCTGCTGGGCATTGCGTCGTAGAAGTCCAAGCAATCGTGTTTTTTCGTGGCTTCGTGTGTGATTCATGTTGTGTGAGTGCGAGAAGATATACGTGTTCAGTCTAGAATAAATTACCAACTGGTGAGCTCGTTTCATGCTTTTGATAACGGCAATGATGCCTTTGCTCCGTGCAATTTCAGAGTGATAAAACTCATTCTTGATAGTTTATATTGACTTGAAAAAGTATCACTGTACGCGCCAACATACTTAGAGTATGCTGAAACTTTTTCAGCTGTGTCAGTTGAAAACCAACTGGTTTTCTTTGATTCGAAATCGAGAGAAGAGTTAGCAACAATCATCAACGGTGGATAAAAATTTCAATGACGGCCTACTTTGCCTTAACCCTTATTTTTGTTTAATATAGTTTTATTATACATACCGTAAACCGGGGTAACATTGATCAGCGGGGTAACATTGATCGGGATGACTCATCTTGTTAAACGTTCAAATAAAGATTTATTGATGAAACATTTTCGAACCATGAATGGTGCCTCTCTTTCGTATATTCATAAGCTAATGATAATTAAGGTTTTTGCCAAAATTGTGTTTAGTTCATGCGCAAATTTGTCAACTTTTTGAAACAATGATTTCTATCATTTTCTCTGACCCTACCGAAAATTCATGTCTCACATGAGTTCTGCAGACGATGTGATCAAGGAAAATGCGGGTGTTACTAAAAATGGCATCGCCGAAAACGATTCCGTTGTCAAATCTTTCATAAGTTTATTCAATTAGGCAATATTAACTAATTACTATTACGAATGTAGAATTTCCTGAGGAAATTGCCTACTTTTAGGCGTATTCCGCGGTTCAAGGTGTTTTTGATTTTGAAATAACTAAAAAAGTAAATGACTTGCAAGAGTTTGGTCTTCATATTCGGCTTCAGGGGCCCTGATTTTAGTAAGTAACGACATTTCCAATATTAGCGAACGTTGTTTACTTGGGTGATCAATGTTACCCCATATCAGCTGAATCAAAAATTCACTTAAAACATGTGTTTAAACATGTTTAAATCTTTCGAAAAACAAAATAAAGTACATAGTTAGGAGCGGTGGGTGCCAGTACTTGTTTTAAAAATATGAAACTTGTAACATTTGTATTGTGAAATGAAAAATTTAAGAAAAACTAAAAAAAATGATCAATGTTACCCCGGATTACGGTAGCTTCTTTCCTCTTTTATTACTAAAAAAAACCTTGAAACAGTTCGATATTATGAATGTGGACGTATTTTTTTCAAACTTTTACTATTATATTTTCATCGCAAGACAAAAATGCAAAACTAGTTTTAAGTAAAAATCGTATTTTTTTTCTCCCTATCCATGGATCGCATTACCAACCAAAAGCGACTCCCAGATCATTTTCCTCCCTCACTAATAAACACCATTTCCTTAATGATTGTAGAGATGCAGAGGTATTCTCGGTCTCTAGTAGCAACAATCATTACACCCTAACATCCTAACTGACTGTAAGGACTTGGCTGGCGCCGTTATTGATCAATAATATGAGATCTGCTAAAATTGCACTTCGAGAGTAAGTGGAAACTCCCATCCCTTATTAATTTGGATCGAAGTGCAATTCTTACCAGTTCCGACCAATCACGGAGTAGCAACCATTGACATGTACAGTCAGTCTATGCTATGCTATGCTATACTTCTGGGCACTACGTCCTCACTGGGACAGAGCCTGCTTCTCAGCTTAGTGTTCTTATGAGCACTTCCACAGTTATTAACTGAGAGCTTACTTTGCCAAAGTTGCCATTTTCGCATTCGTAAATCGTGTGGTAGGTACGATGATACTTTATGCCCAGAAAATTCAAGAAAATGTCCATTACGACAAGATCCTGAACCGACCGGAAATCGATTCCAGACACCTTCAGCATGGCTACCTTGTAGCCGCGGACTCTAATCACTCGTCTAAGGAAGGTCCTTTTTGGCCTTAAACCTAGGGTTTAAAAATTCCAATTGTTTGATTATTCATCAATCTACTTGTAAATAGGTAATGGAATAATTCTCGCTAAATTTATGATCTCTCCCTAACAACAATTGGTAACCAAGTGTGTAGTTTGTTGTTACAGGACAAACGATTGGACTTACATGTTATTCAACAATGCTACGATATAGAGAAGATCCTCCTCTATCTCCCAGTAGTGATAGTTTTTGTCTTGACCCATTCATTTGCTTATAAATCATATGCTACACACTTGGTTACCACTGGCTTTTAGGACGAGATCAGTTAAAGGAGAATTATACAAAATTACACTTCTTTCATTAGTCAAAACGTCACTGAATACCTTGAGTAAATAACACCGAACTCAAAAAGACAGTTATCCATCCTTTTTGGCACCTGCTACCAATGCTTCAAAATTGATCTAATCAATTTCGTTTTAACTTTGTTTGAACATAAACACAAACACCCCAATCGACCTTTCCTCCTCAATCGCGAACCAATCTCTCGACAAAAATATCAATCCCCTCAACCTCAACCGCAGCCGAGCCACCGCGACCAAAACGACGATGGTAATTTCTCTGCTGTCAAATCTCGCGAAATCATCCTCGCAATCTCGCGAACACGCGAATCTCGCAACCTCGGAGGGTCGACCCTCCTGATTGATTACAATCAATTTTTCATCAATCGCACAGTGGTAAGGTGGGTATCAAACCCATTGGTTCCCTCCACGCCGTTTATCAGATGGCGCGTGTCGTTACAACAACACCCTCGGGGGGAACCACCGATGATGGAGATATTGGAAAATCGGGAAAAACGTTTCACTGCTCCCAACGCTTCCCTTCGACACACACAGGAGTTATTTGGGCAACCATGATCAAAACTATTTTCTGATTTTAATGGTTTTAATATATGAGTTTAAAAATGTTTACATGTTAATAAGTATTAGTTTTAAACCGTTGTAAAGCACCTATCGACCTAACAGTGAGTAAATAGGTAATCAATTATAGACACACAGTTCCGAGTTCAGTTATTTTGACCATCCGCTAGAATGTTCCAAAACAGATAGGAATGATTTAGTTTGGAATACATTGATGAACCCCTGGTGTGTTAAGAGGCAACAATGAGATTTTTCTCCAAATCTTGAAGATTTGAACTCTAACGATTCTATGTAAATAGTCTTAATTTGTTATTCATAGTGAACACATGTTTAGTAAGTTGGCACGGTAGATGGCTGGGCATGGCGTATCATTAGTACCTCGCGTACCTGCAGGAATAAAAAAGGATTTTTTGTGTAGCCCTTAGCCTCCTGCCCAGCAACTGCTATCCCTACCTGCTCGAGGTACGAGTAACCATAGGGAAAATCGGGTAACCAACCCTGGTGGGAACTTTGGTCGTATGCTGACAGGGAAGGTGGGGTTTGCTTCTGCAAACCTGGAGCGTCTGTACTCCAAGTTAGGAACGGCTCACAACAGCGTCTGTTCCCTATAGCAGGGGCGGCTGATTTTCGTCCGAGTGCTAGAGAAGGGCTCTAAACCAAACTGCGCACTATGGCCCTCCGAACATTTAGGGGGAATGGTCCTCCGGAAATCTAGGGGGTTGGTGTCAGGCTCTATAAGCCAACCGTGAAAATACACCAGAACAGGAACATCAGCGAGAGAACACGAACCAGAACAATCGGCAAGGACCACAGCGACGGAAATGGACTAGTGATTGGAAACTCGGTACGTGGAACTGCAAATCTCTCAACTTCATCGGAAGCACACGCATACTCCCCAATGTAGGTACTGGCATCATAGCGGTTTTGGCATCGTAGCGCTACAGGAGGTGTGCCGGACAGGTTCGATGGTTCGAATAATTATTAATAAATTTGTTTGTTTACATCAACAGGCAAAGTGAGACCCCAATGATGTTAGTAGTTAAAAACATACAAATCGAAACAAGAAAGATCTAATCTGCAAATAACACATATGGAAGTCATTAGCTCTTGATTTTATCTAAAGCACATTCTATGTCGTTGTCAGTAGTTTCATCCAGCAAAAAAGATTCAAATCTTCGACGTAAGAACTCACGAGTGAGATGAAAGTCGAAGATTGATGCGACTCGGTTGAAAAGTTTTAGTAATCCGTTGATCCGTTGACCATTAGTACTGTAGTTCGTCCGTCGGAGAGGAAGCCTTAGGAGCGAGTTATTGCGGAGCAGTCGTGGTCGAGCATTCAAGTCGATTTTTTCCAGGATTGACGCGCAGTCTATTCGTACCAGAAGCGTATCGGCGATCGTCAAACCTCTGATCGTGTCACTTCGCGTGCGGAGCAGCTCGAAATCTATTAGTTGGCATTTGCTCTCGTAACTAGGTAGGCGAAACGGATTCGTCCACGGTAGTTTACGTAGTGCAAAAGGTAGAAAGCGGCGTTGAACCGACTCGATTCGCTCGGCCCCGTTGTTGTATGCTGGACACCAGACTGCAGAACAATATTCCAGAGTGGAACGAACGAGGGAGCAATAAAACGATTTTAGACAGTAGATGTCCGTGAAGTTTTTAGCGAACCTGAAGATTAATCCAAGGGTTCTGGACGCCTTGTCTACGGTGTACGATATATGCTGCCTGAAAGACAATTGTGAGTCCATGATGTCGGCTGCTTCAGTCGTGTGAACGTTATAAGAAAAATCACCACAATCTTTTAACTGACAAATTTTTGCGTTTTAAGTCACAGGAAACAGTAAATGTTCATTTCAATTTGAAAAACTTTCGCAACCTAACCTCACTTTCGATCGCCAATTGAAAGTGAAGTTAAAAAGACTCGGTAGGGTTATTAGAACGTTGTACAGTTTTTTTTTCGGGTCGCGGGTGTATATGTGAGCTGGTGAGTGGTGTCAATATAATTATCTTCAAGACAAATAACGGTTCAGTGGTTTTGAATAGGAGTATAACTGACCATCTAAAACAGGTGAGACTTTCCCTAATGCGTCTTTCCGGCCTGCCGGCGCCATGCTAGTGAACGGTCCACCTCCACCCAGGGGACCCAGAGGGCCCCGGAGGTGGGTTCAGCAAAGTAGGCAGCAGAGTTCTTGGCGACTACACCGGTGCATTGCTACCGGAGTTTATGAACCGTGAAGGTACTGCAGGACAACTGCAGTATCTCAAGATGGAAGCCGCTGCTGGAAAAATGCCCCAGGATCCCTTTCTTCTTTGAAAAGGCCATTCATCCGTTGAAAAGGCCATCGGAGGTCCCATTTTCGGGGCCTTCAAAGAAAACAAAGGTTCGTCCGACTACGTGTTGAAGGTGCGTAGCCAAGAGCAGGTAAATCGGCTCCTCCGCATGAGACAATTGCAAGACAACACCCCAATCCGGATCACTGAGCACCCAAAGGCAATGTGTAGTTAACAACCATGAAACAATCAGACTATCTCTCCTCCCAGGGAATCAACAGCCTAAGAAGGATCACACACCGCAGTCCGGATGGAAAGGTCATAAACACTGCCACCATCGTAGTCACCATCAAGGGGACCGTTATTCCGGAGCATGTCGTTTTCGGTTGGTCATGGTCCAAGACGCGTCTTTTTTACCCATCTCCCATGCTATGCTAGCCGTTCTGCAAGCAGCGCAAAACTGGAGACCACTCTGTCTCAAGCCACAAGTGCCCGGTGTACTTGAAAGAACAAGCTATACAACACCTTCGCGTCGACATGGACATTCCGTATCCACAGGGTCGACGTGAATACGAAGCCCAACAGCAGCACTCCTTAATAAGGCTTTCCAGCAGCCCTGTTGAAAACGACTACTTAGTCGCTGCTCCAGAAGTTTCGGCAATAGTAAGTCCCATGCCTGGTCCTGCGCTTGGTGGGGCTTCTCTGGAGTCAACTACTAGAACCTCATTTACTCACAATGGCTTTTCCCAAAACTGCTTTTCTACCGCAGCCTCTTCATCTCTGCCAGTTGTGGGTACCACACCGGAACCTACGCTGTCGGGGTCTGTACTCAGCTCTCCCCCCGGTTCAACTGACTCCAAAGAATCATCTCTCTCAAGTTTTCCGGTCTCTGCTCTTCCTATGTCACAGAATTTCATTCTACAATGGAATTAAAATGGCTACAGGTCTCGGCTATGCGATCAAGAATTAATTATCCAGAATAATCAGCCCTGGATTTTAGCCCTTCAAGAAACGAATAATATTTCCGTCGATGAAATGGGTCGCACACTTGGTCAAGCGTTTAGCAAATCAACGGCATTCTGCTGCAATAGGAATTCTAAAATAAATTTCCCACAAAATTCTTAATCTACCTTCGGACCTTCCTATAGTTGCAATACAATTACTAGGTTCCGCAACCGTCTCTGTTGCCTGCGCTTATCTACCGGGTGGCAACATCCCAAACCTCCACGGTCAAAACCAAACTGTCTTCAGCTGCTCCCTGAACCTTGAATTTTCCTTGGTGATCTCAACAGTCACCATCCGGTCTGGGGCTCTCCCTAGGCCGATAAACGCGGCACGGAACACATCGCCGCAATTCCTCGGTAGTTATTCACGTCGCGTTTACTGCCTTTTTTATGTACTGGGAACATGTATGTGATTTTCCAGCAGGACGGAAAGGTACCACTGGAAAGCGACATTTGAAGTAGATAACGGAGAGGAACTAGCAAGTTGTCGATGTGTTTTTTCAAGAGTGCGCAGGGAATACCATCTGGCCCCAGATTATTTGAAGATTTGAGCTTTGAAGTGGCCTTGATGATCGCATTGAACTGTACGTCGATAGCACTCAACGATTGACCATTCAGAGGAACATAACTGGTTGCGCGGCTCATTTGGTCTTCGGTAATGCCCTCATCGTTGAATACGTTAGCAAATTTTTCAGCGAACAGCTGACAGATTTCTTGCGTAGTAGATGCGGTTGCACCGTTCAGCTCTATATAAGACGAAAGGCCAGATTCCTTACGCTGTTCATTTACAAATTTTCAGAAGGATTTGGGCTTATTTTTAAGTTTAAGCTCTATATCTCACTGGTGCTGAGAGTAACATAAGCGACTTATTTTTTTATATTCGTTATTGATACTCACATAGTTGTCCCTTAGAGAAAGCTTTCGATGCTTTGTTAGTTTTCTTAAGGCGGCTCTGCGAAGCTCTTTTGTTTGACAGGGAGGGTGTGCGTCTTGAAGATGTATGCGCTTTGGTACCTGCCTGCACACTTAAATTATTTTACGGATTCCTGTGAAATTTCAACAGCTAAACAGTTCGGTAAAATAAATTTACGAAGTACGGTAAATTTTTACAGTATTCGGTAAAAACTCACCGGAATCCGTTAAATTCCGACGAAGTTACGGTGATTTATTTCACCGAACTGTTCAGCTATTGAGATTACGGTGAAAGAGCTTAGTGTGTGTCGATGACATATGTGAGAACATTTGAAAAAGTAGTTGCAGTGGCTTCGACAACGCGGGGATCCAGAGTAGTTGCCCAGTCGATACTTGACAGGACATCTGCAATGTTACGATGATATGCTTTCACAAAGTTGTACGAAACGGAGGTAGAGGGATCGCCGAATTCGGATCTGGTAACCTTCAATAGATAACATCAACGCAGGATGATGAGCGACATCTTATACTAAGGCGCAATTATTGGTGCTTTTTCTTGGAAACTCACGAAACATAGATCCAGACTGCGATTATTTTCCTTCCAAAAAGCTTCCAAATACAGTGCGTCCTGGTTGTGAAAAGGGCTGGGTTGCGCAGTGAATTTCTATTGAAGGACCGTCGATGGAAATTATATAGAGTAAGGTGGGGCAAAAGTTCGACCTTAGTGGTAGAATCGAAATTTCCCGAAATACAAGAGTAAATGAAAAGAAATAAATACCACACAATGAACCTTCAACATATTGGCTATAATTTTGCTTAACAAACTTGTGTCAAAATATTTACCCATTTTTAGTTTCAAAATTGATTGTCTAAAACGAACTTTTGCCCCACCGGTGGGGCAAGAGTTCGAATCTTGTGTAGGTCAAAAGTTCGCTGACTGAAACACAAAATATCGACACTTTTACGACAGGCATACTTTATACCAGCTATAAACTTATGTTATCAGAAAAATACACACCAAATTTTCATCACAAAATTGCCCAAAATAGAGTTAATTTTAATACAACAAAATTAGCAGTTTTTCGCAAAACAAGATGAAAATTCGAAATTTTGGTGTCATTTTTGCACGATCAGGCAAAATTTGCTAAATATAAAGATAATATGAAAATTTCAGGCAATTTACTAATTTTTCCATGAGCTTATATATGGGTCGAACTTTTGCCCCACTATGGGCCAAAATTTGTTTCAATGCATTTATGCAACAACTAATACACTTCATAGCATCCTTATGATAGGCCTGGAATTGCCCTAACATAAAAAATCGAAAAAGATTGTATCTTTAATTGGTTCCATGCAATAAAAGTTCGACCAAAAATTACAATTTTCACGTCAAATAACAACAAATAGCCATAACTTTTTCAAATCTCTACCGAATTTTATGATATTTGGAGTGAAAGTCTCTTACTTGAATAGCATTCGAACCACCATGACATTTTTAAGTTTTGTTATGAAATGAGCTAGAAATCTTAAAAAGAAACTCTTGCCCTACTCGAACTTTTGCCCCACTTTGCTTTAATTGTCGGCGGGCTCCAGACACGAGAAGGCTATTGTCGCAGTGATTTGACTATACAAGCGATTACTCGTGGTGGCAGAGGGATCCACAGCACTAGAACGTGAAAGCTGATCAGGCAGAGAAGAGCTACAAAACGTGGATACTTGCCTGTGTAAGAAGGCTAGGAGACCCTGTTACCATACTCGACAACAGGACCAGAACGACTAAGATGACAGAAGCAGTGTTACGATAGACGGGAATACTTTTGAGGTGGTTGATGAGTTTGGGAAGATTCACCCCCGCACCTTATGTACCATGTTCAAAACGCTAATAAGCAAAAGGTGGCGAAAGTAGGAAGGGTGCGTTGGGCAGGGCATGTATCAAGTCTACCGGAATCATATATTTCCATGTGATGACCAACGGAATCATTGTTCTATACAACTTTAGCAACCTGTAGCTCAAAATTGGCTCGTGCTAAAGTACCGTAATCCAGGGTATCATTGATCAGCGGGGTAACATTGATCGGCATGACTCATCTCATCAAAAGTACGTATTATCATTTATTGATGAAACATTCCCAAATTATGAATGGTGCTTCTCTTTCTTATATTCATGAGCTAATGAAAGTTAATGTTTTTGAGAAAATTGAGTTCACCTTATACGTAAATTTATCAACTTTTTGAAATAATGACTTTAATTGTTAAGGATGACACTACCGAAGATTCATGTCTCACACAAGTTCTGCAAACGATATAAGCAAGGAAAATGTGATTCTTACTAAAAATGGCATCGCCGAAAACGATTCCGTTGTCAAAACTTTTATAAGTATGCTCAATTAGGCAACATTACCGAATTACTGTTAAGAATGTAGAATTCCCTTAGGAAATTGCCTACCTTTAGGCGTATTCCGTGGTTCGAGGTGTTTTTGATTTTAAAATAACTCAAAAAGTAAATGACTTGTAAGCGTTTGGCCTTCATATTCGGCTTCAGGGGCCATGGTTTAAGTAAGTAACGACATTTTCAGTATTACCGAACTTTGTTTATATATGTGATCAATGTTACCCCATATCAGATAATTCAAAAAATCGCCTAAAACATTTTTTTTAGCATGCTTAAATCTTTCAATTAACAAAATACAGTATATAGTCTCGAGCTATGGGTGGCAGTACTTGTTTTAAAAATATAAAATTTGCAACATTTGCATTTTCAAACGAAATATTAAAGAAACATTCAGAAAAATGATCAATGTTACCCCGGATTACGGTACTAAAAAGTATTACTATTCAGCACTAATTTTAGTCCTGAAAACTAGAACTTTTCAGTACTGTTTCAAATGTCTAAGTCTATTCAAACGGCATCCATCTAGTGCCTACGAATGTCTCAATAACTTGCCAATCAACTACTAATTCTATAACGTTGGGTAGTCCGGATCCGATTCAGGGTATTTATATTTGGAAGCGAAACGTTCAGCGGGCGTAGAGGAGGCTGTAGTCTGCGTTGACAGTTCGCCACATTAATAGTAACTGTGAAACATAATTGAAAATTACTCGCGGCATCTTACCTGGTATGTCCTTCAATGTAGAATATGGATTAAGGGCACGGTGTACAATATTATGAAGGGGATATATTCCGAAAACTGACTGCTACTTGACGACGTCATTCCTATCTATCTCGAACAAAATTGTGAAAAAAATGATCTAGTAGTTCGGATGATATACGCTACGATAAGAATGACGTCACATGTTTACATTCAAATTTGATGTTTGCTCTAGTGAAGAGCCTGCCTTGTTGATTTTTATGCCGTGTATTAAGGGTATGGGATTAATGAGAATGTGATAATTTGTGACAAACGTCTACTATGTGCACATCACAGCCCATCTGATTGAATAGTACTGAGCCTATAGGTACTGCGCATGGATGTCCACGTGCAATTTTTTCTTAAAAAATAACACAGTGGAATTATAAATTCGAATTTCACAAATTTTTAAAAATCATCATGAGTTTGTTCTAGTAACTCCTGTGCGACGTTTGCGATCTTTTTTTTTTCATTCAGGTGGGTATCACTCCGGCGCGCTTCCGCGTTCATAATCCTATCACAACATATTCTAATCCCCTCTTATTTTTTCATCGGAACATACGCCGGAAAGCTAGCCTGATAAATTGAATTAGACGCCTGCTGTCAGGATTTTTTGTTTGCGAACTCAAGTGGGTATTCGCGTCTGTTTTGGCAATTTGCATATTATCTCGTTCTGGTTGACACATGCTTATCGCTATTGCGGGGAATATGTGTGGGAATTTTGCGCCGTTCAATTTAGGTGGAGATATCTTAAGGCTTTTAAATTGTGATTTTCTTTAAGGAGCGTAACCTGGCCCAGCATGAATGAAATCAAATTATTTGCCCTTCTCAGCTCCTAGTGTGGTATGGTGCATGGTAACTAACCCCCATAAAGAGTGGCAATTCTCTGCCAATCTCAGTTGGGTCAATGGTTTCTCCATGCATGATTATGCTGGCGGCTGGTTTGGTCAGGTTTTGGTGTTTCAGGCGGAAAGAGGAAGTGAGCAGGCAACCCGAAGCCTTCATCCGATGTGGTATCGTGTGGTGATTTGCTTGTAGTTGATGACCCAAGATTCGAGGAACAAATTCACCCCCGGTACTGTTTCGAGACACTTCAGCCCAGTAGATTAGGTGAAAGCTAGGAAGGTTTGGGTTAGTGGTTGGTCTGGACAGGAAATGTTATTACAAACTGGATAAGGGTTCCTTTCATGACACACTCTCCCAAACATTGTCAAAAATGTATTGCACGGATGGAGAAAGGACGGTGGAAAGGGTGATGTGACGAAACTCAATCGTCGAGTGCCCATTAAAATAATCAAAGATGTAAAATCCATTTCGCTTCTCTTGACTTCTAATGATTTAGGCTGTAGCCAGGAATGAACGCAGATTTATATGGAAGGAGTTACAGTTAGATTGCTTAGCTTTGAATTCATATATGAAAAATCACCTTCCTTAGCCTTGTGATAACGTCCGCGGCTATAAAGCAAAGCCATGCTGAAGGGGTTTGGGTTCGATTTCCGGTCGGTACAGGATCTTTTCGTTATGGAAATTCCTTGATTTCCCTGAGCATCCCTGATAATCGTATCTGCCACACGATGTACAAATGCGAAAATGGCAACTTTGGCAAAGTTGATAAGGCGTGCTTAACAACTAACAAACTTTCCCTACTGCTCCTATGCCTCGACCACCCCGGAACTACATCAGGCAACTTCATCGGGGGAGGGTTGTGCTCATGCACTTCGTCAATCTCAGCCTTTCAGCTGTTCTGCTAGTTCGCTGTTGGAGCTTAGTGTCGTCAAAAACGCTGCTCACTACGACATTTTTACAGTGTCTCTGCGACTTCTCATTTTGTCCAATTGGCGGTTGAAGATCTCACCGGGGCTTTGGACAGCTTTCTGTGCGACGACGCATACTTCCCTTGAGCTGGCCTCGCGTCAGAGCCCTGTTGAACTTCTTCTGGACCCACATGTGCACTTCGTTGCTCTACGATGACTCTTTCTCCACTGCTGCTGTTCGGGCTCTCCTGGTTGACCAGTTGGATGCCGAGGTCGGTCCAGCGATTCCAGTTAGAGGATGACTTCCGGTTCACTGGTGCCCCGACAACCCAAAACTGGTTTGTGACGATCGATGCTACTCGCCCGCCTAGTCCCCGACAGTGGAGCTAGCATATTCCGGCTAAAGCTTCTTCATTCTTCGATACTGGCCGGTTTAGTGCCGAAGTCGGTTCAGCGATTCTTCCCGAACCGATGCTATCCGGGCAGATGCCGAGGTCGATCCTTCGGTTCCGATGGTGGGAAGCTTCAGGTTCACAGGTGCCCCGATGATTATTTGCCAGTGCAACAATGCGATCTACTCAACTAGTCCCAGGCGGTGGACATTTGCCGGTGCTGTTTCGCGAATTACTGAACTAAACCCCGGCGGTGGACTCAGTCTACTCCGACTCGACGTTGGTCGGCCAAGTGCCAGGGTCGGTTCTGCAATTCCGGTTGGAGGATGACTTCCGGTTTACAGGCGCCCCGACAACTTTTAACCGATATTACGCTACGCACGCTCTACTTGGTCTAGTCCACGACGGAGGATCTAGCCTACTCCGATCGCGACCCGGAATTCTCTGGTCTTCACGCCATCTCCTTTGCAGCAACGACATAATCGCCGTTATTCCCCTGTTCATCGCATTCCAAGTGCTTTCATGCTGGCACATGTTCTGCACGATGTTGTCCGGATTTAGGACGCTGGTGGTTTCTGTCATCATCTCGCGTCGTATATCCCTGAACCGTGGGCAGTGGAATATAACATGCTCCGGGGACTCCTCGATATTTGGGCAGGCCGGACAATGTGGAGACACTGCGTGTCCGAATCTGTGCAGATATTTCCGGAAGCATCCATGGCCTGATAAAAACTGAGTCAGGAAGAAGTTAACTTCTCGATGTTTTCTCGACGTCCACACCGACTCGTTAGGAATTAGTCTGTGCGTCCACCTTCCTTTCTCGAGTTATTCCACTACTATTGCCATCTCGCCATTGTATCCATTCTGATGGTATTCCTCACATTCATTGTGTCCCTTTGGTGGTAGCATGCAATGTCCTCAGCCAGAGTGATGCAGATGTGGACCGCTGCCTCCGACGATATAGTGCGGTAGGCACTCGCCACCTGTATGGCCATGAGCCGGAACGTACTTGCAAGGCTTCTTTCGGCTACGTTTGGTTCCCAACGCTGCAGCCCAAGCCGGGACTCCGTACCTTAGTATAGACGATGATACGGTCGCCAGAAGACGCCTCGTACTGCTTCTTAGTCCTCCAATGTTGGGCATGATCCTAGTTACGGTGTTAGCTGCTTTCGCTGCCTTTTCGCAGGCATAGTCTACGTGGCTGTTGAAGTTTAGCCTGTCGTCGACAACTACACCAAGGTGCCTTCGAGAGCGCTTAGATGAGATTGCGTGTCCTCCAACGTTGATCTCGAATTGTTGAACCGCTTTTCAGTTGCTGACCAGCACCACCTCCGTTTTGTGATGAGCCAAATGCAGCTTGACTCCTGTCATCCACGATTCAATGGTGTCTAGCGATTCCGCCGTCAGCATCTCCACCTGTTCCGCAGTCTCGCCAGTTATCGCAAGAACGACGTCGTCTTCGAACCTGACGATCTCGACTCCTTTCGGCAGTGACAAGGTTAGCACTCCATCGTACATCATGTTCCACAGTGTTGGACCAAGTATGGATTCCTGTGGAACTCCCTCCGTGACTTCAATTGACATCCATCCCTGATTTGTGTCGTAAACCAGTACCCGGTGCTGAAAGTAACTTTGCAGATTTTTACACAGATATTCGGGAGCGCGCATTCCGTGTAGGGCTGCTGCGATAGCCTCTCAACTAGCACAATTGAACGCGTTCTTGACGTCTATTGTAACCACTGCGCAGTATCGATTGCTTCTGCTCTTCTGCTTGGACGCTTTCTCCGCGCACGCTATGACTGCCCGAATAGCATCCACCGTCGAAGTTTTTTTTACGGAATCCGAACTGCCTTTCGACAATCCGTTCTCGCCTTCCGTGTAGATCGTCAGACTGCCGAGGATGACTTTCTCCAGAAGTTTACCAAGAGTGTCCAGCAAGCATATTTGTCTATATGAAGCAGTATCTCCAGGCGGTTTTCCCGATTTTGGCAGTAGCACCAGTTTCTGCACCTTCCATTTGTCTGGGAAGCAGCCTTCCGCTAGACATTTCTGCAACGCTGTCCTGAATATGTCTCAAAACGCTAAGATTGCTGCCCTTAGCGCTACGTTAGGGATACCATCTGGTCCGGGAGCCTTGTCAGCTTCAATCCTTTCGCAATCGTTATCAGCTCGGCGTTAGACACTTGGATACCGGCATTTTCTACGTCAGCGTACGGTATGGGCGGCCACGCGGTTGGAGCATGCGTAGGACAGAGACCTTCCACTATTGCCTTCAGTTTGTCGGGGTACATTTCAGCTGGGGTAACTGGGCCCATGATTTTCGCCATCTTTACTCAATAGGCGTTGAACCAGGAATTTTCGTCTGGTTCCCGGCACAAGTCCTTGTAGCAGTTCTTTTTACTCATCGCTATTTCCCGTTTGAACGCGGCTCTGGCCATGCTGGCTTCGGATCTAGCTCTCTGCACGCGTCTTCTGGGTCATAACCAGGCTGCACGAAGGGTGTTGAATCTATCGTTCCACCAGTATGCAGGACGCCGCTGATTCCTTAGATCCAATTTTCTCGGCATAGTTGCGTCACACGCTCTCGCCAACGCTTCTGTCAGTTCTCTTGCACCCATTTTTGGAGCGTCGCTTACTGCTCGAAGTGCTCCGATGAAAAGTTCCTTGTCGAAACGGGTAGACCGACCATCCCACCTTGACCGTATCAGCCTCGACGAGTTTTTTGACTGCTGCGACTGGTAATTAGATCGTCGCGATTTGTATACCCCCGTACGCTCTCCTGAGCCGGATGGACTGTTGTGCTTCTTTCAAGTTGCATTGAGACAACAGTGTACCCCTCACGTCGTCTTCTGTTGTAATCTCGTCCAGTTTTCTACATTCGATCATTGTCTCCTGGGATAAGGCTCTCACACTTGCCTCGTTGTCCAGCGACTCCGCGATGAGCTCCCGGCAGGCCGAACTCTTGATCGACGGATCATTTTTTAGCTCAAAGAGCATATCACTTTTCTGGGTGCGCCTGGTTCTCACCACGTTTTCACCCAGCTCCTTCAGCTCTGGATCCTCCCTCACTCTCCTGAGAATCGCTGCTTAGGTCGTCTTGTCACTTGCCTGATTGACAAGTGCACCGCCCTTGAACCTCTCACGAAGTGACCGTCGCTTTTCTTTCTTCTTCGGTTCCTTTTTCTTTCTATTCTTCTCCTTACGTGCTGCGTTCCTCTCCTTCTGGCTTTTCACGGTGCGCCATTCACTGCCGTTATTCTGCTCGCTGACGCACTCTTTGTCGCTTCGCTGCTTTTTGGGGTCTTCCTGTTCTCCTGGTGTATCCCTCGTTCTTTTTTCTAGTGCGTGGTCGGATTGCTTTTAGGCGTCTCCTGTGAAACGGCTGTTGTATTCACCGAAATCAATGCCTTTTCAGATTTCTCCGCTCTAGCCCGCAATTCCTTCTGTCCGCGTTCTGCGGCTGTAACGGCGGACATGATGCTCGGCACCAGCTGATTGATCCTGAGGTGGACATTGTTTTTGCTGCCGGTCGTTTTGAATGCTGCTACTCCCCGACTTTGGTGTGAACACTTGACTCAGGAAGCCTGCATCCCGTTGGTTTACCGATGGCTCACCCGGTGTGCTGTATCAGCTAGTGCTGACTGCTACCGTATGTGGTATCACTGGCGATCTCTGCATCTCTCCGCTCCTTGCGAATACTATCGCGTCTTCGTTTCCTCCACTAGATTCTCCACCCAAATCGATTATTTGCTCCATTCCATTTGGGTCTCCCCTTCGGGCCACTATCTCTAATCGTCGTAATTGTCTACAGTCACCTCTCGTGGTTCCATGGTTGTCTATGCAAGCAGGGAGGCCATGCTAGAGTTGACACATTCCTTCATGGGGGTTGTGTTCAGAGTCGGTTCGGCGTAAGTCAGGAATGTCACATCTGAACCTACTACTCACCGAGGTTGGTGACGAGCTTCGAACGTACACGAAGGCCCGCCAAGGTTTTATCAGGACGGAGGCAATCTCCTCATACTCCTATTCGCCGTTTCAAGTTGGTATCACCCTTCCTCACTCAGGGAACAGTAGAGTACACTGCCAGCCCACGACTGTTATTCGACGTATCCAATCCGTAATCCATGTCTTGTCCGTTGTTATACACTGTGACCAGTATACTATAATCAGGATATTACTGGCATTAATTCTGATGTGCCGGTTGGCAGTTAATAACTGTGGAAGTGCTCATTGAACACTAAGCTGAGAACCGTGGTACTTACTTACTTATTTGGCTTTACATCAATTATCTTGATAAAGCCTCGCCAACAATATTTCGCCAATTCCCTCGGTTCATGGCCGCTTCTCTCCATCCTCGACTGTGACCCACGCTCTCCAGGTCCTGGTGTACCTGATCAATCCACCTAGCTCGCTGCGCCCCACGCCTTCTTGTTCCGACCGGATTCGTGGCGAACACCATCTTTACAGGGTTGTTGTCCGGCATTCTTGCAACATGCCCTGCCCAGCGTATCCTTCCAGCTTTAGCTACCTTCACGATACTGGGTTCGCCGTAGAGTTGAGCGAGCTCGTGGTTCATCCTTCGCCGCCACACGCCGTTCTCCTGCACGCCGCCGAAGATCGTCCTTAGCACTCGGCGTTCGAAAACCCCAAGAGCTTGCAAGTCCTCCTCGAGCATAGTCCACGCCTCATGCCCATAGAGGACTACCGGTCTTATGAGCGTTTTGTACATCGTGCATTTGGTGCGGGGGTGAATCTTTCTTGACCGCAGTTTCTTCTGGAGCCCATAGTAGGCACGACTTCCGCTGATGATGCGCCTTCGTATTTCCCGACTAACATTGTTGTCAGCCGTCAACAAGGATCCGAGGTAGACGAACTCGTCCACCACCTCGAAGGTATCCCCGTCTATCGTAACACTGCTTCCTAGGCGGGTCCTGTCGCGCTCAGTTCCGCCAACCAGCATGTACTTTGTTTTCGACGCATTCACCATTAGCCCGACTCTTGTTGCTTCGCGTTTCAGGCGGGTGAACAAATCTGCCACCGTTTCAAATTTTCTCCCAATAATATCCATGTCGTCCGCGAAGCAAACAAATTGTCCGGATCTCGTGAAAATCGTGCCTCGACTGTTAAGTCCGGCTCTCCGCATGACACCTTCAAGCGCAATATTGAACAACAGGCACGAAAGTCCGTCGCCCTGTCGTAGTCCCCGCCGAGACTCGAACGAACTGGAGTGTTCGCCCGAGATCTTCACGCAGTTTTGCACACCGTCCATCGTTGCTCTGATCAATCTTGTGAGCTTCCCGGGAAAGCTGTTCTCGTCCATGATTTTCCATAGCTCTATGCGGTCGATACTATCGTATGCCGCCTTGAAATCGATGAACAAATGGTGCGTAGGGACCTGGTACTCACGGCATTTCTGGAGGATTTGCCGCACGGAAAAGATCTGGTCCGTTGTCGAGCGGCCGTCGATGAAACCTGCTTGATAACTTCCCACGAACTCGTTTGCTATAGGTGATAGACGACGGAAGAGAATCTGGGATAGCACTTTATAGGCGGCGTTAAGGATGGTCATTGCACGATAATTTTCACACTCCAGTTTGTCGCCCTTTTTGTAGATAGGGCATATAACGCCTTGCTTCCACTCCTCCGGTAGCTGTTCCGTTTCCCAGATTCTGACTATCAGCCGATGCAGACAAGCGGCCAACCTGTCCGGGCCCATCTTGATGAGTTCGGCTCCGATACCATCCTTGCCAGCGGCTTTGTTGTTCTTGAGCTGTTGAATGGCATCCTTAACTTCCCCCATCGTGGGAGCTGGTTGATTTCCGCTATCCGCTGTGCTGACGTAGCCATCGCCTTCGCTGTCCTGACCTTCTGTGCCTGTGTTCTCTACGCCATTCTGGTGTTCATCGTAGTGCTGCTTCCACCTTTCGATCACCTCGCGTCCGTCCGTCAAGATGCTCCCATCCTTATCCCGGCACATCTCAGCTCGCGGCACGAAGCCTTTGCAGGATGTGTTGAGCTTCTGATAGAACTTCCGCGTTTCTTGAGAACGGTACAGCAACTCCATCTCTTGGCATTCCACCTCTTCCAGGCGGCGCTTTTTGTCCCGGAATAGACGGGTTTGCTGTTTCCGCTTCAGTCTGTATCGTTCCACGTTTTGCCGCGTACCATGCTGCAGCATTGCAGCCCGCGCTGCATTCTTCTCCTCTAAAACCTCTTGGCACTCCTCGTCGAACCAATCGTTTCTTGAGCTCCGTTCCACATATCCGACAACGCTTTCGGCAGCGTCGTTAATGGCTGCTTTGACTGTCCTCCAGCAGTCCTCAAGAGGGGCCCTATCGAGCTCGCCCTCATCCGGCAACGCTGCCCAAAGATGCTGCGCGTACGCATTGGCGACATCCGGTTGTTTCAGCCGCTCGAGATTGTACCGGGGCGGGCGTCGGTACCGTACATTGTTGATGACGGATAGTTTTGGGCGCAGTTTCACCATCACCAGGTAGTGGTCGGAGTCAATGTTGGCGCCACGATAGGTTCTGACGTCGGTTATGTCGGAGAAGTGCCGTCCATCGATCAAAACGTGGTCGATTTGCGATTCTGTCTGCTGAGGTGATCTCCAGGTGTACCGATACGGGAGGCTGTGCTGGAAATAGGTGCTACGAATGGCCATGTTCTTGGAGGCGGCAAAATCTATCAGTCGTAGGCCGTTCTCGTTCGACAGCCGGTGGGCGCTGAACTTTCCAATCGTCGGTCTGAACTCCTCCTCCTGGCCAACCTGAGCATTCAAATCTCCTATGATGATCTTGACGTCGTGGCTTGGGCAGCGGTCGTACTCGCGTTCGAGCTGCGCGTAAAATGCGTCCTTGTCATCATCAGTGCTTCCGGAGTGTGGGCTATGCACGTTGATTATGCTGAAGTTAAAGAATCGGCCTTTGATTCTTAACTTGCACATTCGTTCATTGATCGGCCACCACCCGATCACGCGCCTTTGCATGTCACCCATCACTATAAAAGCTGTTCCCAGCTCGCGTGTGTTGCCGCAGCTCTGGTAGATGGTATGATTACCTCTAAACGTTCGCACCAATGCTCCTGTCCAGCACACCTCCTGCAGCGCTACGATGTCGAAACCGCGGGTCTTCAGTACATCGGAGAGTATGCGAGTACTTCCAATGAAGTTGAGAGATTTGCAGTTCCACGTACCGAGTTTCCAATCGCTAGTCCATTTTCGTCGCTGTGGTCTTTGCCGATTGTTCCGGTCCGTATTCTCTCGTTGACGTTCCTGTGCTGATGTGTTTTTACGGCTGGCTCGCAGGGCCTGACACCAACCCCCTAGATTTCCGGAGGACCATTCCCCCTAAATGTTCGGAGGGCCATAGTGCGCAGTTTAGCTTAGAGTCCTTCTCTGGCACTCGGACAATGATCAGCCGCCCCTGACATGGGGAACAGACGCTGTTGTGAGCCGCTCCTAACGTGGAGTACAGACGCTCCAGGTTTGCAAAAGCAAACCCCCCCTTCCCTGTCAGCATACGACCAAAGTTCCCACCGGGGGTTGGTTACCCGATCTTCCCCAAGGTTACTCGTACCCCGGCCAGTACCACGAGGAGGTAGGGATAGGAGTTGCTGGGCAAGAGGCTAAGGACCGCACAAAGGGGTCTATTTTATTCCTGCAGGTACGCGAGGTACCAATGGTACGCCATGCCCAGCCATTTACCGCGCCGTGGTAATGATGCATAAATTATGAGTGAAAATGTGAAAAATCCACTTAGTGGCTCGGTAGCTTTGTTGGTAAAGCACTCGTCTATCATACAAGAGTCGTGGGATAGAATCCGATCTGAGCACGTGGATTTTTGACGTCAACTACGTCTTACGGCAATATACTTGGTGTCAATTGAAAATCTAAAATGATGCGACCGTCACGAAATTATATAAGATTTTGAATACTAATAATTCAGCCATCCACCGGTAGATTTTCTATATTTTTCCACCAATCGGTCGGGAATTTATACAACATTTTACTCAAATTAAGAAAACTTTTGATTTTTGACGATAGACTGTCGAAAATTGTGAAAATGTCGACCCCTTCCTTACGCAACCAAACATGTGGGTTGGGAAGCACACTATAAAAGCAGACCAATTTCTGCTTCTTCGCTCATTCTTCTTTTGACGTTAACTACGTCTTACGGCAATATACTGGGTGTCATTGGAAAATTTATAATGTTGCGACCGTTACGATATTATGTTAGAGTTTAAACTAAAGGAAGGCCGCAACTATGACAATCGACTAGAATTCAAATGCAGAAAATCACTTGGCGTAGTTAACGTCATGCGGTCGTGCCTTGTACACAACCCCCTCTGATTTTTTTTTATAATTTCTCTCACAATTTATCCATCTTTTCCACACGTAATAAGTGTGTTGATTCACACATTCAACGCAGATCTGAATGCTCGATATCACTCATAATATAACATGCAACCATGTGATTAGGTTTCAAATTACCGTATGGTTTAACTTAAAACTTAAAACTTTTAAGTATAATTTTAAACAGAGAACAAAAACCTCAGATTAAATTTTTAGATCCTTGGCTCAGTCTCTTAATGAAATCCCCCCGTCGTACAAAAATCGATTTTACCAAAGTCATTATCTTTCGTTCAATGAGCCACACAAAGTTGAACGGAGGGGCACCAAACTTGTCTGAGACGAACAGCTGATTCCACTCGAAGTCTTTCGCCGTGGTTGAGTTCATTATAGCGCAAGTCACCCAACCCGGAACAGCGATCTTGAAATTTTGTTTGAAAACAATTTAAGTTTTCGCATAAATTTTAACAACTCCCGGATTTTGCGTACTGATCCACTGAATGGCAGACTCACTCGGCGAAGGCAAGGGAACGGCGCGGAATGGGCCAAAGTTTTGATATATTTGCCGAAAACATTCTCGCACGTTGAAAGTTTTTACGTTAAATTTAAAATTGAAACTTTTGACCGGTTTTATTATTAGCAGTGTGTTGGAGGGGTTCGTCGTGCAGCGGGGACAGAGCGTTCAAATGAGACTTTGAGGGGCGAA
This sequence comes from Aedes aegypti, assembly GCF_002204515.2. Classification (NCBI taxonomy): domain Eukaryota; kingdom Metazoa; phylum Arthropoda; class Insecta; order Diptera; family Culicidae; genus Aedes; species Aedes aegypti. The sequence goes on along the minus strand of NC_035107.1, from coordinate 113,283,920 downwards.
AGTTAGTGATAATAATGGCAAACTTCCTAGACAACTCTCCGGAGGGAAGGCTGGAGTTTGCGTGAATCGGGCGTAACTCCACGGCGGCAAACTCGTTGGTTGTTCGTCGAAAGTTTAGGAAAAGTAATCATATTATTTCCGATGACTTCGGCACACTTGTCAAGGTCGACCGGTGGCAGTGTTCTCCGAGTTTGAGTGGCGAAAAACTGGGTTAGGTCGTTTGAAACGCAAAGTGGGTTAACGTCCTCATCGGAAGGATCTCGATGAATACTTAATCTTGGGGGTCCAATGAACTTTTAAAGCTTATGTATCTTCCCTTCAAAAGATTTTCTGTCGCCTAATGTACAATGTACATAGACCACGTCGCCCTGCAATTAAAAATCTCAGATCACTGGCCTTTCCCCATCGTGTCATGATTTTCAAACATTTTTTTTTGAGTTTGATTTCTTCGTCCCTAAAGGTGGCCACGTGATTCATGGATCCTCCGAACAGAAACTACTCTTCCTGCTATGATAAATAAAGTATGACTTCTGTCATAAATCTTGTATTGTTCGATTGTTTTAGAATTGTTACGCTCAATCGCCATTAAAAATGAATAAAACACAAACGTTATCAATAAAATTGTTTCTGAACTGGTGCTTGAAGGGTAAAAAAGGTACACACGAGTGTTACTCCTTCGTTCTATTTGGTTGCGGCGAATAAAGTTAGAGACAATATCTGTGGTAACAACAGCAGCAAAAGAAAGTCTCGTTACTGCTCCATTTTTTTGAGCAAAACTCTCATGCACAGTGATATGGTATCGGAGGGATGCAAGGCATTAAATTTATCGTCCACATTTGACGGACTTACATGAATAATCACGAGAGCCCTTTATTGGCCTACAGCTCTGATAGTGTCTGAATTCAATTCGCGATACGATTCAGGATCTTTCCGGGTTGTTTTTTGAATTCCCTGTCCAAAAAGACGGAATATTCAAAAAGCGTGTTTTGATTTTGTCAACGTGACATTATTGCTTGAATTTTCTGAAGGCGTCGCTTAATCCTACGAAATGTGTAGGGTTTGGTCACAAATTTCATTACGCCGAAGGAGGTGGGTGGGTGGTTGACCTCAAAATGTTACAGCTTATACAAAATTTGAAAGACTTCTCATGTTGTTGGGGCCTTCCTTAGCCAAGTGGTTAGAGTCTGCGGCAAAACCATGTTGAAAGTGTTTGGGTTAGATTCCCGGTCGGTCCAAAATTTTTTCGTAATGGAAATTTTCTCGACTTCCCTGGGCATAGAGTCTCATCGTACCTGCCACACGATACACGATATATGAATGCGAAAATGGCAACTTTGGCAAACAAAGCTCTCAGTCTATAACTGTGGAAGTGCTCATAGGAACACTAAGCTGAGAAGCAGGCTCTGTCCCAGTGAGGACGTAATGCCAAGAAGAAAAAGAAGAAGACTAATTTAATTTGACCCCTTTTAAGAATATGACCATTCGAAGCACCTGATGGACGGCATTTTTCTGACACGACGTCAAAACGTATCTTGGCACTAACATCGACTCTGACCACTATCTGGTGATGGTTAAACTGCGCCCAAAACTCTCCGTCGTTAACAACGTACGGTACCGACGGCCGCCCCGGTACGACCTAGAGCGGATCAAGCAACCGGATGTCGCAGCTGCTGGAGAACAGTAAAAGCAGCCATTAACGATGTAGCTGAGAGCAACGTCGGGTACGTAGGACGGAGTCAACGGAACGATTGGTTCGACTAGGAATGTAGGCAGATTCTGGAGGGACAGAATGCAGCGCGGGCGTCATCCTACAGCAAGGGACCCGGCAGAACGTCGAAGAGTGTTGTTCAGGCTCATTTCTCAATCGCCTGTATTTCTGATCGAAGATAGTTATCTGAATGGACCAATGAACGAGTTCACTGCTGACGTTTGAGCGGTGCCGAATTCACTGGTTCCCATGGTCACATAAATAACACGGCACCGCTAAAACTTCAAATAGTGAACACGTGCATAGGTCCATAGATCAGTGTGTTATTCATGATAACTTTAGGTATACTTCATCCACCTGACAACAAATTGTACGAAGTTTATCACATTCAAGAGATCCAGACAACACTTTGGCCACCACGGATGTGGAACGTTATAGACAGAAACGGCAACAGTAGACCCACCTATTTCGGGAGAAAAAAACGCCGCCTGGAAGAGACAGAGTGTGAGGAGATGAAACAGCTGTGCCGGTCTCAAAAAACACGTAAGTTCTATCAGAAGCTCAACGCATCCCACAATGACTTCGTACCGCGAGTCGAGATATGCAGGGATAAGGATGGAACCATCTTCACGAATGAGCGTGAGGTGATCGAAAGGTGAAAGCTGGTCTATCCTAGACCATTGGAGGGAATGGCGGAACCTTCGGTTGAAGGTGGCCTCGATGGGTGATAGCTCAACCTCGGGAGAACTTATTTCCAAACAACCCTTTGGTCTTGAAAAAGACCGTTTGGTTCGGCTGGAGAAGGAAAGTCACGAGTAAACTATTTGAACTTCGATTTTATTCGCGATGTTAACTATTCGAAATGTGAACTGTAACACACTTGAATTGGGAAACACATCGATATTTATAGCAAATTCGAACAAGTCTAGAATGTTCTTTCTCTCCTGTGGTGGGGTACGCTGCCGCTGTTGTGGCGTCGGGATACAGGGTTGAATTCACAGACCCGGTTCATTTTCGCAGCTATAGTTGCGAACAGAAGCAGTACTTCGGCGAACACCTGAATGGCGCTGAGAGCACATGCAATGAACAACGGAGGAAATCGCTTGCTAGGAAATGCACTGCTGGCGATGGAAACCAACCAGCCTCCACTTTGAGGGAGGTTAAGGATGCCATCAGTGGCGTAGCTAGGGGGTGTGGTGGGGGCGGTCCGCACTGGGCCCCGAGCTCCTACACGCAAAATAAAAATCTAATACAATAATTGCAAGGTCCAACCTAATACAATAACTGCATAAGAACATTGCAATAATTGTATTGTGCCTACCGACAGCTCATTGTATTATAACGGTGCGTGTGCGTTTTGATTCACTCGGTGTTGATTTCGTTTCTTTTAATTCGCTGAATTTCGCAAGTTACTACTTCTTCTTCTTCTTCTTGGCATTAACGTCCTCACTGGGACAGAGCCTGCTTCTGTTCACCCTGTACCTTATCTCAATCGCTTGGAGCTTCGTTGTCGGACATCGATGTCGTGAAGCTGGTAGGGTAACCTATATATTTTGGACCTCCTGGGCCATTTTCCTGCAAATTTTCCAGTTTAAATCGAAAGACCAACTCAATTCGCATGCCATTTGGAAAGAAAGGACTATTCCGCACTTGCATCAACCGTTTGTACATAGAAAATGTGTTTATTTTATCTGAAATTAACTTAATTTAATTGGTTCATCCATGCAACCGTTACAACACGTTACACACAGAAATTGAAGCCGTCAGTAATTTTTCAAATGTGAACAAAAACTTTTTTTAAATTCCTGAACTTAAAGCGTAGAATTTCTTCGGTTTTCTATTGTTAATCGATTGATTACACTATGGGCAAGCATATTCTACAACCAGTGTCGTGGACTTTGTCGCCAAACGATAAAAAATGCCGGGGGTCCAAAATACATACTTTGAGGGTCCAAAATGTATTGGTGTGTCCAAAATAATGAGAAACAGTGCTTCACGATTCGAATATTGTCGACGTATTTTGGATCCTACATGATCTTATGGGCATTTTTATCTCGTAGAGGAAGTTTTTCTCTACATTTTGGCATGTTGTTTGACTTGGTTATGCTGTGCAATAAATTAATTGGGGCAAAAAACTAAACTTCCTTAGGGGGTCCAAAATACGACCGTTACCCTACCTAAACACAGAAATGTACTTTCGCTGGATTATTTGTCGGTCTAGATAGCTTTGGATAATCGTTTGAAACCGGCAGCTTTGACCGAGTCTTCTTGGCCAAAAGGGGTTAAATTCGGGAGTTCGTTAATCGAACAAAGATCACTTGTAAACCTGCGTAAACGTCTCTCTAGTTGTATGTTTGATCGTGCAGCGGAGAACGGGATTGGGGTGTCTACCACCATGAAGTGATGTGGCACCTCATTCAAGATTCCTAAACCAGCTGCACAAGCGCCTTGACTGTAATGACGATTAGCAAGGCTCCATGTGTACTGTGTCTGGAGGGTGTTGCCAGGGTCTTTAGACATCATCTCTTGTAATCCAATTGCGATTGGACGATTCTGCGAGGTTAGGTGGCACAATTCGGGATGATTGGACCAAAGGCCGCGAATATTCCATTGGAGAAAAAAACATCTTTCTGCTTGCGTCACCGAAGGTCGAGATGCTGAGAGAGTCCTCATCGTTTTTTGAATCTTCGTCTTGATGAATTGTAGCCGCTTGTAGCCCTAGGTTGTTGGAAAGACCACAGACTACTGATTTTGAGATATAAAAGTTTAAATACTTGCCGGAGATGATGAAGGGACCACGCCGACTGCCGCCAGAGGCTCTTCGGACAAAACCGCAACATCCCTGGTCAGGGTCGACGTGGCAGACCTAGCGCTTGGCGAATCGTGGTTGAAGATACCGGTGGTGCGATCAATGATGAAGTATCCTTCTGCGTTGCTATTAGAGAGCAGCGCTCGAAAATGGCACAGCCGGTCGTATGCTTCAGAATCCCAAAGTGTTTCTTTCGGAAGTGGTGGTCGACATGATTGATGATGTATTCTTGCGACCGAGCTAGGAGATCGGCAGTCAACGGGTTGGAGAGAGACGTCCCGGATTGCCTTCTTGCCTAGAAACGCTTCCGTGCTTGGAAGTGAGGGGGGTACTACACATTCGCCTCCCTCAAATCGCCGTTTTACATTTGCTATTATTTTTCTCGTTGCGTGTTGTTGAGGAGAAGTTTATAATCGTAGTCCATTTGTATGCGAGGGTCGTCTTGCTCAGTTTGGAGTTTTGCTAGTACGTTGTCCATATCAGGGTCCGGATTCATTGCAGGGTCGGTATTTTCAGGGGCGTACGAGGAAGAGTTACTAGAGGCCATCATTGTAATCGAGATGCCTTCGTTTTTCACGGTTCCGATCCGGAGGGGAGGTATTGATACGCTTGTCACTTCGGCTTCGGTTTCGCAGTTCCATATTGTGAAGCAATCTATTGTTCGTGGTGTGCGTAGATTCTTTTGGAGGTGACATTGATAGTTTGTCTTTCCGAGATTCCCTTCCGGTAGTTGCAATTGAGCTTGTCCGAGTTCCAGTCATGGTACCAGAATCGGATGACGACGGCATTTGGCTGTTAGTGTCTTTTGTAGCCATATCAACTCCCTTTACGGGGTGCTGCTCTGCACCACATTTTGAATCTCAATTTCGCCGTTAGGGTGGTTCGACAGTGAGGTTTCTTTCAGAGTTTTTAATTCTGCTTTGACGGCATCGAGTTCTTTTCTAAGGTTGGCAATAATCGTGTTCTTTTTCGGATTCAACTTGATGCAACCGTTGTTGTAATGCCACATCTATCGCGCAGCTCACGGCGGGCTTCACCGAAAGAGATTCTGTTGTCGGTTTTGTGCTTGATGATTTTTGCTTCTTGTTGATACTTCGGACATTCGCGCGAGTGGATTGGATGATTTGCCTTACAATGCAAACAAAACGCAGGGTTTTGACACTGTTCCCCATCGGAAATATGTACTTCTTGAGAACAGTGTAGACAGATTGATGCTTATTTACAGGCCTTTTTAGGGTGTCCATAGATTCCACAATTATAACACAGAAGAGCCGATGGATAATACGTACGCATTGGAACTCGTAGTAATCCGAAGTATATGAACTGGGGGAGTACCGTAATTTCGGGTGAAATTGATAATTTTTCACGTTTCTTCTAGTCTGTTTTCTATAATGTTAACAAAGCCAAACAACTAAATGCAGGAAAACAAGTACGACGGTGAGCCTCATCGACTCATGTACCGAAATTTTCTAACAAAAGTCATTTTAATGTCAACAAATATCTCGAAAATAAAAAATGAGGGGATCTCATTTCGGGGTGAAATTGATCACTTATCAATGCCATTATTTTTAGTTTTCAAAACAACTCTACATGATAAATTTGAGCTGCCTGAATCCGAATATGCTTGTCAAATTCTTAACAATGCAATATTTACATAAATAACGTATAGTTAAATTTAAAGAATTACGTGGAAAACGCCTCAATGTATGCAATTTCTTAAGCAATTCAATAATAACTAACATAAATTCAATTATTTCAACCATATGAGCTAATTGGTACGAGTTTTGGTGATGAAATCTGGTTCGGGGATATATCTCAAGCATGCTCACAAACTTTCAGGTTTATACCATGTTCAAATCCTTGCCTAGAAATAGAAGATCATAGGTGTTTATCAATAATGCACCGCGCATGATTTAAAAATTTTTACATTATTTTCATAGTAATAAACATTCTTTAACGCAAAAAACTTCACAACACACAATTTGACAATAGTTTTGACAAACAACGTTCATTTACTGCAACTTATATTGATATTTGTTCTCCATTACGAATAAATAAAATCGTGTGGTACGATGATCAATTTCACCCTTCTGATCAATTACACCCGATTTTACGGTACAGCGCATTTCAGTGACATTACAAGCAATGGAGTGTTACGAAGAGTTCCATTGACCCGTTTCCGAATGCGTCGAACCTTAGTTACCCCCTGACACTTCAAGTAGTCTAGAATCTTTTCTTCGTCATCGTTTATTGAATCCGGCTCGTAGACCACACCTTCGACTGAATTGAGGGTTGAGTGGGGAACGACTTCCACAAGTGTCCCGTCTACCAGATTTTTGATGGTAAGAAGCTTTGCGGCAGTTGGTTCGTGCGAGGAAGGTATTTCGTACCTCTACCTTCTTTAGAAGCGACAATTTATCTAGCTTCTTCAGCACCAATCACTTGCTCTACTGACAATCCAATCACAATCGGGCTGGGAAGACGGTGGTTGATTTCCTTTTCTCCTGAATCTAGTTCACGGCGGACTTGCATTACGAGTACGATCTGGTATCCTATCTCGTCATTGCTCAGTAGCCAACTAGGAACTAGTGTGCCTATTGTACTTCCTGGAGGGTTATCAAAGAGACCCCCCCCCAAATGGGGCCCTTGACTAGCCTCGGCCATGGCCGAAGCGGTATTTGAAACTGCTACTCAATGCTCGGCAGTGGTGTGCAAGCCAAATACACCAAATTGAACGGGATCCGTGCTAGTTCGTTGTGACGCTTGTGATGACGGCTCGCTTTGCTTGTTAGCAAGAAGTTTTCACTTGAAAACTAGTATAAATCACCGTTAATCGAGCAACTAAAGCATGTAGCTGCTACACACTATACTAACGCTAGTATCCCGATGTAATAAGGAATTTAATACGCTTTATAACTATCGAATAGTCGAAGTAAACTACCGGCACGCGGACGTAAATAAACCGTTGTTATCGCTGTGCAATAATTCACATTTGTTGTATTCAAATGTTTTATTCCATTTTATCCAATACATGCAAACATTCCCTTTCAAAGTGGAACACACGAACCCATAGGTATTTATTATCGAATAATTAGAATAGGTACGCAAAGAGATAGCACTGTACTATCTTCTGCGAAGTTCCATTACTCAGTACGTTCTAGCTTTAAGAGTGAAGATCATCCTTTAAGTTGACAACTTGCTCTAGTAAATGATTTTATATGAAGCTTATGGAACACGTATGTATTATATGTTACGATACAAACTATGTTGAGATCGAGAATTCGGGCAGCGCTGTACGCTCGGCAGTTTTTCAAGCTGAATTTCAGCAATGAATTACTTTTGTCAGCTGGCATACAGCAAAATATTTTCTGTACCTAGACGAATAAAATGTTTTCTGAGCGATCGCTGGTGCTGATTTAATAACTATTAAAAAAAGTGCAAGGATCCGGCGAAAAAAAATATAAGTTTGTAGATTGTGATTATTTGGAAGATTGATTCTTCTGATAAAGTGGTTCAGGTAATCATTATTTGAGCCAGTATATGTGTAAATTGTCCACCAGGTGACGTTTGTAAGCATACCAATTTTGATTTAGTGATATCTCAGCATGCTAACTGCTTAGAAAGAAGGTGTCTTGATTAAAGTTGTTCAGCAGGTCAAAAGTTACCTTTATGTGAGTAAATAAGTTGGAAATTACGCTATTAAGCAAGCAAGTTTTGTCTCGTATATATCCTAAATTTGACCTGGAAAGACCGAAAACAACAATAGAGAATTACCAGATTCATAATGCCGGAAGGCAGAATTTCATAAGGCAAAAATGACCGAGAGAATTTCCAAGCGGCTGGAGTTCCAGAGAATGTTATTCAAAATTTACTTAGAAACCAAATCTTTAATAAATGTTAATTTATTTGGAACAATGTTTTGCAATGGATTATTGAAATAATCAAAACGGCCGCTATGGAAAGCATAGATAGCGCCACCGTAGTCTTGTATGTTTGCAGCAATACTGTCACAATGTTAAATCCCATATACAGTGGTGCCTTTATTTTATTTTAATTTTTATTGGCTTTTATTGGCTTATTGGCTAAAATAATGACGATTGACCTACAAAAGAGGTCAAGCCTATGATCTATTGAAAAACTTTGTTGAAGACGCCGACCTTTCCAACATCTGGACCTCAGGGCCATCCAAAATATATTTATTTCTCATACAGTAATTATAAACCTTACCATGCGGGGATCGGCAAAATCGTATTACATAATTAATGGGCTGTTCAAAGGAATTCATATGTTACATATTTGTAAGTTGTTCTAAAAAACACTCCAATAAAGTTAGATTTACAAGATCCAGTCAATTTGTTTGCTTCGCGGATGATATGGACATTATCGGCCGAACATTTGAAAAGGTGTTGCTGGTAGGTGCAGTGTTACGATAGACGGGGATACGTTCAAGGTGGTCGACGAGTTTGTCTGCCTTGGTCCTTACTGACGGCTGACAATAACGTTAGCCTTGAAATAGGGAGGCGCATCATCAGGCCCGCCTACTATGACCTCCACAAGAAGCTGCAGTCAAAACTAATTCACACCCATACCAAATGCACCATGTGCAAAACGCTCATAACACCGGTAGTCTTCTACGGGCATGAAACATGGACGATGCTCGAGGAGGACTTGCAAGCACTTGGAGTCTTCGAACGCCGGGTGCGTAGGACGATCTTTGGCGGTGTGCAGGAGAACGGTGTGTAGCCGAAACTGATCTGTTATATACTAAATACCTAATGTTCCGGTGATTAAGTATACAAGTTTGGACAGCGCGTCATCAATAATGCTATTGAATTTCGGTGAACCGTCGTTGATCTGTCAACATTTTTACCTAAACTTCGGTGAATGATCAGTAAAATTTTCAACTAAATTGTCGGTAACCAATCTCTTAGTTTAACGGAATCGGTAATTCTGAAATTGAACGACGTCATGCTGCCATGTTTGTATTTTTTTCTGTTGCTGCAGTAAGTTTTAGGAACGGGTCTCAGGTTTTTCATTCATCAAGTAGAGATAAAAACGACGGAAGTAAGTTTAGTGTATACTTGTGTACCGCAATCTGGGGTAACATTTATATTTTTTTTAATACAGTGATACCTCCATGAGTCGATGTTCCATTACTCGATATCGACTCATGGAACCATACTAGAAACAAAATGTCATGGTCATCATAGTGGTCCTTAGAAGTAGCTTTCCAAAGGATTTCTGTTCCATAACTTGATATTTCCACGAGTCGATGGTCCCTTCAATATCGACTTATGGAGGTTTCACTGTATTTCTTGAATATTTAGTTTTAAATAAAAATGTTACAGCACTCGTAATACTTTATTTTGTATTTCAAAATATTTAAGCATGTTTAAATAAATATTCTAAGCGATTTAATATTCACCTGATATGGGGTAACATTGATCACCCATGTAAACAACGTTCGGTATTATTGAAAATGTCATTACTTACTCAAATCAAGGCCTCTGAAACCGAATATGAAGACCAAACTCTTACAAATGATTTACTTTTTATGTTAGGTATTTCAAATTTAAAACACTTTGAACCGCTAAATACACTTAAAGTAGGCGATTTCTTAAGAAAATTCTACATTCCCAATATTAATTAGTTAATGTTGCCTAATTAAATAACCTTACGTCAATTCTTTAACAATGAAATCGTTTTCGGCGATGCCATATTTAATAGCAGTCGCATTTTCTTTAATCATATCATTTGCAGAACTCATGTGAGACTAGAATTTTCGATTGCGTCAGTCTTAATGAAAGAATTCATTGTTGACAAATTTACGCATGAACTAAACGCAATTTTCACTAAAGCTTCAATTGTTATTTCATGATGTGAAAATGTTCCATCAATAAATGTTTATTTGAACTTATTAGGAGATGAGTCATTACGATCAGTATAACCCCGTTTATCAATGTTGCCCCGGATTAGGAAAATTGTTAATTGTCTCAAGAAGTAACATTACAGTTGCTGGTTACAGTTAGCTTGAAAACTGCCGATATTATCTTACGTAATTGATGGATAGCCCCCAAACAGATTCAAACAAACAAACTTCATCTTCTACAATGATAGGATGTTTGAATACCATCAGATTGAGGACCTCTTTGGGTTAGCAATTTTCTCGACTTCCAAGGCATCGAGTTTCTTCGTGCTTACCACACGATACACGAAATCAAAAGTTGGCAATGAAAAATATCAGTTAAAACGCAAGAAAAATGGCACAAAAGTCAGAACTGAAAAAGCAATTTTCTCCTTTCAAAAATACAAATAGATGAAAATAAATACACACAGCCTTTTCATTTAGAAAATAAAAGAACTGTGTGTTAACACAGAACACCTAGATATAAGAGAAACTGCTTTTCAGTTTTGACATTTGCACCATATTTACTTGGGGCTTGATAACTGTGTTCTCGAGAGTAAATAGCTGAAAATTTGTACCAGTTGGGTTATAATGCAAGAAAAGATTAAAATGCGATAATTACACTCTGAAATCAAAGCCTGAATCAGGACAAATGATCCAAGGGTATAGCATTTAAGTGTAGGTTGTTGAATATGTATCTTCTGTAACGACGGACATTTACAGCCTAAAGGGGTAAACATAACTTATGACTTATGAGTCATAGCTATACAATAAAACCTGTCACCATGGACATTATCAATAACGTTTCGAGAATTTAAAGTCAAATACCTTGTATTATTAAGTTGAGTAATGAATATCTTAATTATTCGTAGGGAATGGACCTGGTGTAGTAGTTAGAAAACAAACCTCTCACGCCGAGGACCTGGGATCGAATCCCATCCCCGAGATAGTCACTAAAAATTTAAGTGACGGCTTCCTTCGGAAGGGAAATAAAACCGTTGGTCCCATTGGAACTAGCCCAGGGCTAAACATCTCGTTAATAAAGATAGAGAGAGAATTATTCTTAGCAGAAAAAATACCAGAATCGATCTAAATCTAACTCTTTGAAACTCCTTAAATCCATCCATCTACACATTCAATGTAAATTTTTGATCCATCCATCTACACATTCAATGTAGATTTTCATTAATATTTTTATGAAAATTTTGTGAATGTAGAAACTGCATACCCGAATAAAGCCGAATAACAACTGCATAACATAGTGATAACAAGATGTATCATTGTTATCATTACGAAGACTCTTGTTATCAACGAATTTTGAGCTGTCAAATTGAGGATGCCACCGACGGGTGAATGACTAATTGATAACATAATGAGTTATCAGTGAGGGAAATCGGCTGGATATCAAAACTTGTTGTCAATGTGTTTCAAATGATAACACAATGAGATATTTATATGGTATCTTCAGTATAAACTTTTGCTATCACGTTTGTTATGTTGCCTGCTTATTCAACCAATACGAAAACAAACTATGTTATCAAATGCTTGTTATCGGATAACACAACTTGTTATCTTCTTATTACCCAACTTTGCTCGTATAGCCATTCTTTTACCCATTCTAACTCAGTCCAACCGTATACCGACCAGTCTTCAAAAGTCGCTATGATTGAATGCTTTCTCAAAACTAGAATATTTTTAGAGTTTGTCTTCAACATAGAATTTCTTTTATGAGAAATTCAATGAGTGCATCGAGTTTTATATTTTAGGTACAACGGGTTAAGAACAGCGTTTTTACATTTGAAAAAGACACACAGTGCCCTTAAAATTAGTGGTTGCTCTGTTAGACCAAAATCTATTCAAGGAAATATAAGCAACAGCTTTAGCATCCAAAAACCAATGTCAAAATCTTAAAGGTTCCATAAGTTAAAGTCAAAATATCACTGCGTTGTTAAAATTCCGAAACGCGTACGGACAGAGGGAACAAAGCAGATCCCACAGCTAAATCAGCTGCCTGCCACTGGCTGTGGGGTGCGTAAATAACCGTTAACGACTTCCTCGGGACAGCCCAGCATCCTCGGCGGACGCATTTCAAGGTGGGCGACAACGTGAATGTTTTTGCTTGCACAAGTGGACCAACCGTCTTGACATATTTGGGTACATTCTTCTCCACTTCACAGCGGGAAGGCGTTTTTAATAACGTCAGTTAATCTGATTAGGCGCTTTGTTTCGTTGTTTTCTTTTTCTCTCACTCCAGAACTGCGTCTTTCCCAAATACACAGGAGAAAAAAAACAAGTTTCCCATATTTAAACGTAATTTAAGTACTTTACCTTGCTATCAAGATGCGGATTTTTTTTTCCGCTGCCCTTCATTGCGTTCATTTCCAATCTTCTTAGCACGGTTGGGTGAAAAAAGTCCTCTTGATTTCTCGAGAGCTACTTCAAATTTGAATGAACCGTAACGGACCGGGATGATATCGATCTGGTCAGGAAGTTGGGCTTGGGCGTTGGACAGTTGGGGGAAGTGGAAAAAAATCTGACTAACAAGTAACCGGAACGAAGCGCAAGGCACTCTTTAAATTTATACTTTTTGATAAGCGTATTGCCGAGAAGGTGGTGGGAGAACGAAGTAAATTAGATTCTTTTTTCCGGCTCGGCTTTGAAAAAGAATCAGTGTCGCAGAATGAGTTTTCCTGTTATTGTGATGATGGTCTTGTCATGCGAAATTCTTGCAAAACATAGCTACTTAGGCAGCAAAATTTCCACCTCGCTTGGTTGATTTTAAACACCACCAATCGCATTTCGCTCTTCTATATTAGCAACTTCCTCGTTGTTAAATCACGCGGCGGTGAAAAATGATCGCCCAGCCAGTGATGTCAATTCAATGGGAATTTTCATAAATCTACAGAACTGCAATTTTTCTACGGTTACCGTAAATAATATTTAAGGAATTTAATATTTGTTACAGAATTATATGCATTGTTTCTACAAAATGCTTACGGAATTGAAAATCGGGTTGTTAGTGAATGGATATTGTGTACCATTGGTACCTTCGCGTACTTGCAGGTAGAGTAAAGTGGGGCAAAAGTTCGAGTGGGGCAAGAGTTTCTTTTTAAGATTTCTAGCTCAATTCAAAACAAAACTTTTAATTTCATGGTGGTTCGAATGCTATTCGAGTAAGAGACTTTCACTGCAAATATCATAAAAAATCGATTGAGATTCGGAAAAGTTATGACTATCTGTTGTTTTTCGACGTGAATATTGTAATTTTTGGTCTAAATAAAGATAAAATATTTTTGCAATTCGATTGCATATCGGCTTACTTTTTATCAAAGAAATGACCTACATAACAGCCTACTTTTCCTACCGATACAAACAGTGCTGAAAAGTGTTACTTTTCAGCACTAATAACAGTATCGAAAAGTAGCACTTTTCAGTACTGTTTTGGAAGTTACCGAATCGGCGTCGGTTCACCTCTAATAAATGACTATTGAAATGCTGTGATTTTCTTAAACCAGTTTCTGATTCTAAGATCCGAATCCGGTTTAATTCGGTTCGCCAAATGAATGTAGAATCAGAACTTAAATTGATTCTTCATCCATTTGACGAATCGAATCAAATCGGATTCGGATCCTAGAATCAGAAGCTGGTTGACCCACGGATTCTGAGTCTTGCGGAAGTAGAGGATTTACGGGTTCACTATATAAAAGGACGAGACGTTATGGGACGGTGCTTGTAATCTTGGCAATTCAGCATATACAATATGGTTGAAAATTCTAAGCGGGGCGTCCTTACCTGGTCTGTCTTTGAAAGTAGAATCAGCAATGAAAATGTGAAAATTTATGACAGTCATTCCACAGCCTACCTGATTGAGAAATACTGAGTTGCTACAACGCATGGATGGCCATGTGGATTTTCTTGAAATATCCCCGAAATTCCAACTCTACCGGCATTTTTCGTTATTGCAAAAAATGTTGTATGCAACTCGTTGCAAAACTCGATTTTTTCAGCACTCGTCGTATTTATCCAACTCGGCGAGCCTCGTTGGATAAATGTACGACTCGTGCTGAAAAAATCATCATTTTGCAACTTGTTGCATAAATAACTATTTTCAATATTTTATGTAAGAGCGTTTCTAGATCTATCATAAGGATGCTTTTTGCTGTAGTGCAACATTTTTCCCGGGGGTGGGGGGTGGTAATCGTACTAATAGTAGAACCTTTAGTAGTTAGTAGAAATTAAACTCTTGTATTGTTTAAACAAAAAAATGTCGTCAGCGCGTCTAGTAAAAGAATGCGCTTCGAAAAGTGCAACATAGCGCGCCGCCGGAATAAAAAAAAATCATTACACTTTTTTTTCTAGATTCTACATTTTGATGGGCAGTACTTTGCGTAGGCTCGAGCCTAATAGTTTGTGTTCGCGCGGAGTGATTGTATATTCCAGCTTTTGCGTTTTAATACCGAGATTGTGTTTTTAGTCAAGGATGGATTACCAATTGGTGAAATAGCGCAATTTTTAAAAATAAACTTTGAATAGTTCGACATTAAAAATGTCGACGCACTGATAAATAACTTCTAAGATTGAGGCTACATGAATCGCATCACTTTCCAAGGTAAATCCTGATAATGTAGCTTTTGACCCCTCCCACTAACAAAACTCCTTCCTGTGAAAACCATGGAGATGCAGAGGAGATCTCGGTCTCTAGTAACAATGGATGTCACACTAACATTCCTTCCCTTCTCCCGATGACCGTAAGGACGTGGCCAGCTCTGTCATTGACATTACTTAGTTTGGAGTCCTCGAAATTGTACATTGAAGATGGTATGCTACTCCCAAGCTACTTCTGTTGGTTCCTTGTGCAACATTGATTATTCCGGTCAATCACGGAGTAGCAACTACGAATTGTACGGTCATCAATGCTTATGCTTATGCTATCATAAGGATGATTTGAGCTGTATTATTTTTTGCTTAAATGCTTGGAAACGATTTTTGATCCATAGTGGGACAAAAGTTCGAATCAGCGGGGCAAAAGTTTGACCCATGTATAAACTCCAAGAAAAATTTGCAAATTTCTACTTAGTTTTGCGAAAAAATGCTATTTTGGGTATATTACTATTAACTCTTTTTGGGCAATTTTTTGATGAGAATTTAGTGTGTATTTTTCGGCAAACATAAGTTTACGGCTGGTATAAAGTATGCCTATCATAAAAGTATCGATATTTTATGTTTTAGCAAGCGAACTTTTGTCCACACTAGATTCGAACTCTTGCCCCATCGATGGGGCAAAAGATCGTTTAAGGTGAAGATGAATCGAAGCCAAACTTCAATTTTTTAAGAGCACGGTTCTGGAGAACCAAGCACCCGTATGTGCTGAAAACTTAATCGATTGGTCACTCGCTGATGGTGACCAATCGATTAAGTTTTTAGCACATACGGTTGTTCGGTTCTCCAGATTTGTGCCTTTGAAAATTTGAAGTTTGGCTTCGATTCATCTTCACCTTAAGACAATCAATTTTAAAACTGATATAACTAAAAAACGGTACATATTTTGATACAAGTTTGTTCAGCAAAATTATAGCCAATATGTTAAAGGTTCACTGTATGGTATTTGTTTTGTTTCATCTGCTATTGTTTTACTGAAAACTTTGATTATACCACTAAGGTCGAACTTTTGCCCCAACTTACTCTATACAATAGACCTCACAGGACCTGACAGGAAAAGAAGACTCCTTTTTTTCAGAGAGCGTATCACATCAGAACATCTGTGTTTAATGTTAGAGGCGGCTGATCATCACCCTGTTGCCAGCGTGGGACTCTAAATAATGCTGTGCAAGATTGTTTTCCGGCAAGGCATGAGTTAAGTAAAGGCCTTACAAGCCCGCCGTAAAAATCATCAGTACAAGATATATCCAGCTTTTACGCTGGCTTGCTATTATCTTTCAATCACCCCTTTCTGACATATGGTTGGATCTTAGTAACCTTCTTGACTTTGATTTTTTTATGTTTACAAATCAATGTTAAAATTTTACAGTCTTCTTTTTCAAATTCCTGCTACCAGCTGAGCTAGCAATTGTATTATACGATGAAAGTTTATTATCTATTTTTTTAATTTCAGTTGTGTACAAATTAACATTGGCTTGGTGTAGCAAATCTTCCATTTAAAAGATTTGTAGTTTCAAGGTGCCTAAGATTATACAATAAGAATAAAATGACTGATAATTATATGATAAGATGTTATGAAAAACAAAACAAAAACCTGGTAACCAATATAAATACAGTGAAAATTTTTGGCAGTACTATAGTCCATTTTACGAAACGACAACACTGATGATATTGCTGTTATTTTCACACGTTACGACACCGCCTTTTGTCAAAATTTCATTCATAAAATAAACGATCAGCTGTTCAAAAACGTCTCGTAAAATGGACTGTAAACGATCTGCAATCACTGCCTGCTAAGACCAAACCAAACCAAGACCAATCACAAACAACAAGAATAGTTTTTCTTGTCTGTTAGCGGCTGTCCATTAATTACGTAAGACAATTTTGGCGGTTTTTAAACCCGCTCTCCCCAAAGTAAGATTTTTTGTATGAAAATTAAAATTAAATTTACCCTTACGTATTTAATGGACGACACCTTATGTCGAATGTGACACATATACCATAAAAGCAGCTCTGATTACGGATAATGATAGAAATAAGCAAAACCGTACCGTTTTCTCGTGACGCCATCGCGGTCGGCTGCATTCGATTGATATTTTTCTTCCGTACTTTCGTTTGATCGCTCGTGTTGTGGAAGGCAAAGACTGTCGAATGTCAACGAAAACGTGTCGACTACCGTGACTGCTAACAACACTAATCACAATGCTTTCACAGCGCTGGACGGCACTGACGTCCATCTTCCGTATACAATTCCGGATCCTCAACTGCTCAACTGCTTCGTATTCTTAGCCCGCCAATAATTTTTGTGTAGGGCACTGGAGCAAGTTGGTCGGGAGTTCTGTTTGATCTTTCGATCTTGACACTTGCTTTTGCCGGGGCGAGCGACGAGGGCAGGATCAAACATGTCGCGCGTCGGTCTCGTAAGTGAAAAAGTGGCGTGATCGGTGAGTTCGGTTGGAGTAACTGAAAAAGTGCCGCGATCGGTTAGTTCTGTTTGATCCTTCGACCTTGAAACTTGCTCCTGGGCAGTGCGTCAAGAAAGCCCGAACAGTTTTTTTTTTATTCTTTTTGGGTCGCGCGCTTATTTTTATTTTTTTTTTTCCTGAGTGCTTTTTATAGCCGAGCAAACGAGTGAAGCCGAAAGTGGATTGTGGCTGCTCAGTCAAGGATAACGGATCAATTGGTGAGCTCGTTTCATGCTACTATTTCTAATCTATAAAATATGTATGACTGCACATTCAATCGTTACAATGGTGGGATGTAAATATGATTTTTCAACAAACTATGGATGGTTCGTCACTGTGAGTGTCGACACAAACTCTGATTCATGATTTATTTATGTTTAACATTTTTTTTTCAGAACACCTCTTATATACCTTTATTTCTGTAATTAAAAAAAACTTTGATTGGTTCGACACTACAAGTGTAGACTTGCGAAAGGTTCACTTTATTCAACAAACTTTGGATGGTTCGCCACTGTAAGTGTCGGCATAAGAATAAGAATGTTCTATGATGTCCCAACCAATCGAGTTTTTTGTTTCTTTTCAAATGGGTAAAATATAATAACACATGCTTTCGTCCTGACAGCTGTAGGAATGTTACATTTAGGTATTTGTTCAACAAACTTTGAATGATTCGTCACCTCAAGTGTCGGCATAATTTTCCACTACATAGAAATTGTTCATATCAAATGAAAATTTTATATTTACGTATAAGCATGTATATATCTCACAAATCATTGTTTATCATGGTCTTATCGCTTATCAAAGTGAATCCTATGACCCAACGATCCTCCCCATTAACAAACATCCCTCCCAGTAACCTTTGTGGAGATGCAGAGGCAAACACGGTCTCCAAAAAGCAAAGGTTACACAATAACATTCCTTCCCCCAATCCCACCTGACTGCAAGGACGTGGCCGGCGCCGTTATTGACCCTGTATAAAAAGAGGCACTGAATTATGCACACTGAAGAAGATTATGGCCAATCCCAGCCGAACTTCTAGTTGATTCTTTGTGCATTTTCACTGACTTCGGTCAATCACGGAATAGCAACCATTGATATGTGTAGTCAGTCTAAGCTAAGCTAAGCTAAGCTAAGGCACTGGAGCAAGTTGGTCGGGTTTCTTTCATGCGGCACGTACGGCGTTTCATAAAACCGTACAACACGCTCGCGGAATGCTTGCTGTTTAGATTAGTGTTCTTATGAGCACTTCCACAGTTATTAACTGTGAGCTTTCTTTGCCGATTGACCATTTTTGCATGAGTATATCGTGTGGTAGGTACGAAGATACTCTATGCCCTGGGAATCGAGAAAATTTTCTTTACGAAAAGATCCCCGACCAGCGGGATTCGAACCCACTACCCTCAGCATGGTTATGCTGAATAGCTGCGCGTTTACCGCTACGGCTATCTGGGTCGCAAAACTAAAACCCTCATTTTTATGAACAAGCTGTATGATGGTATCCTTTCCTATTCTAATAAAGGTACCGCTTTAAAAAATACCAATAATATTCCACCATTCTCTGATATTAGGTAACATTAGTGATGTATCCGTTTATGGTCAAATTTGCTGTTTCACCATCATTTCACTCCCAGCAAAAATAAAAGTAAAAAGTGCGTTCAAAACTAGTTTAGATTACTAAGCAAACTGGATGTGTAAAAACGAGAGCTAAATCGTAAGTTTTAACCAGAGTTTTAATTATAATTATTACTCCTTATGATCGTTTTTACTAAAAAGTTTCATACTTTTAAAACCATGGACGCACATTTATCGATCTACAGCAGTGGTGCTCAGGTGTCAGCATGTTGCGGGCCAAATTACGTTTTTGTATCAATGCTGCGTGCCGTAATACTTTTTTTTTATAATTTCGATGAATTTTAGTAAACAATTTCAAATGCATATTTCTCAATATTAAATATAGTATAGAATTATTTAACCTGTCCTTGTTTATTGAAAACATAATCAATGTTGTTTAATTCGATTTATTTTAGAATTTAAAATGGATTACAAAGCATATTCCTACTGATATAGTTTTATTTGCTCTTTTCTCGAGCCAGTTTATCCAGATCAGCTTTGATAGCGGAGGTCGAAATACGAAGGGAATTTCCCAAATGATCGTCTGTAATCTTATTCCTTGACACTGACCGGGATGCACGCCTGCAAGCAATAAGGAAGCCTCCAACCCTCTCAGCACAGTCGAGCCCATTCCGCCAGCGACCCGCAGTCATCCCGGTCCTGTGTTTGAGATCGGAAAGAAGGTCTTCCAAATTAACATCGCAGGCAAGTACACGCAAGCATCGAACAATTTCCTTCCATTCACGTCGTCTCTCGCCTCTAGTGAAGTATGTCAGCGCAGCCCATTGAACGTTAATTCACCGGACATGCATCAATTCAATTCACTGCCAGCACAGATGTGGTCACCGGAACGCACGTCGCCTGCTAGCCCAAAGGAAGCCTCCAACCCCCTCATCACAGTCGAGCCTCTCCTGCCAGCGTTCAGCAGTCATCCCGGTCCTGTGTTTGAGCATGGAGAGGAGGCCTTCCGAATCGTGAATGCAGGCAAGTACAGTCCAATTTTGAGCAACTTCACTGCAGTAACATCCACTGCTTCTAGTGCTTCATCGACGCCGCCATTAGACCATAACGCACAACAGCTTCTGATAGAATTTTCGCGTTTCTTAAGAACGGTATAGCAACCCCAACTTTTGGCATTCTAACTCTTCCAAGCGGCGCTTTTTCTCCCGAAATACGTTTTGTCGCGTACTATGCTGCAGCATTGCAGCCCGCGCCACATTCTTCTCCTCCTAAACCTCCTGGAACTCGTCGTCAAACCAATCGTTTCGTGATCTCTAAGTGTACCAATACAGGAAGCTGTGCTGGAAATAGGTGCTACGAATGGCAATATTCTTGGACCGCTGGTCTTCGGTACATCGAAGAATATGCTCGTACTTTCGATGAAGTTGAGAGATTTGCAGTTACACGTATCGAGTTTCCAATCGCTAGTCCATTTTCATCGCTGTGGTAAATGCCGATTGTGCTGGTCCGTATTCTCTCGTTAACATTCCTGTGCTGATGTGTTTTTACGGTTGGCTTGCATGGCTTGACACCAACCCCATAGATTTCCGGAGGATCATTCTCCCTAAATGTTCCGAGGGCCATAGTGCACAGTTTGGCTTAGAGTCCTTCTCTGGTACTCGGACGATGATCAGCCTCCCCTGACATGGGGAACAGATGCTGTTGTGAGCCGCTCCTAACATGGAGTACGGACGCTCCAGGTTTGCAGTAGCAAACCTCCCTCCCCCCCTTTTCTATCAGCATACGTTCCAAGTTCCCACCGAGACCACAAAAGATCAAAGAAAACTGGTCGCAGTGGTTCATCCCCCCCCAACAGAAAAAAAAAGTTCCCACCGAGGTTAGTTACCCGATCTTCTCTAAGGTTGCTCGTACCCCGGCCAGTACCACGAGGAGGTGGGGATGTGAGTTGCTGGGCAAGAGGCTAAAGACCACACAAAGGGGTTTATTTTATTCCTGCAGGTACGCGAGGTACCAGTGGTATGCCATGCCCAGCCGTTTACCGTGCTATTCGATTCAGGTATGGAATCGAGTCAGGTAGGAAGCACCCTAGTAGCTCCCTAACCCATCCTCTCTACCGAATGACTGTGTAATTCAGGACCCAAAAGTTTAATGTCTAGAGGTTATCCAGCAGTGTGTCGGCACACATCCCGCGTGCCCAAAAGTTACCCTATTCGGCTGAAAGAAGAAGTGGAACCTCATCGGAGTCACTGACCGTGTCAAAGCGAAGTGCCCAAGTAACACATTTGGTCATAAATATGTTCAAAATACACCTTTCGTACATAACCGCTGTTTTGGTTCGAATGTCCAATACCAAATTTCATGCACATTTATAACCGAAAAAGGGCAAATCTGAAGGCTTTTAAAACATCTTCCTCGTCTCAATAGATGTTTTACAATACATATTTCATACTTTTGGAAGCATTCTGATTAGTTATATCAAAGTTACGTAATACATAATAGACACCAGTATGTTATAACTAAGTTATCTAGACGTAATCTAGAATGAGGGGATACAAGCACACATTGTGTTTTGCTTGACATATGTTGACAGCTCAATTAATCGAAACAAAACAAAAATAAACAGAGATTTCAATTGCAAGTACCTTGTCAAATAAAATCATGAAACATATTATTTCTTCTAACTAGTTTCAAATAAGCAAATATAAGACGACTTTCGTGTACATAGTGTATGATATTTCATGTGCCGGCTTAGATTTGCAGTGAAACCGAATGTTGTACTCATTGATAATTAACCTGCCGTTCATTATATGCGCAATTGCAATTCGTGTTCCGTGAAATAAATCAAATTGTGTTAAATTTTTGTCTCAACTGCAGGCGAGAAGCATGGTGACTTTTATCAGAAGTGTACAGTGCAGGTAAAAAATGTTGTAATAATTATTTATAATATACCTATGGCATACGCTGTCAACAACCAAGATATACATAAGTGAAGTTAAACATTCCACATGTGTTTTCTTATTAATACAAATGTGATGCTAAAAGTATACTAAACTTAGAGATGGGGTCGAACCTAATACTTGGTTTTCGTGCTGGAAATCGTCATTGTATTGGCGTTAATTTATGAATTGCTTGCTGTTAAAATTGTACATTCATTATTATTTTGAACGGCAATGTATAACGTCATTGCTATGGCAGAGATTGAAAAAAAATGTTGTGTTCGGAATAATGTTTTAATAACGTATAAAATAAGTGTTCACAGCAGCAAATTCACAAACTCGAAGCATGCTGTTTCATTCATCTTTGATGTCAAATATCGTCGTTGAAACTGTTCATTCACCATTGATAGCACCTGGCGGGTTTAATTGGATCAACTATTTTTGTGAGTCTCTTCTGTAATTTACATTTTTCGCTTTTGTGAATTACCATTTTGCTTGAATGTTCGCAACAGATTTTCATTGGCTTCAAAATACAATTAACTGCATCCAAATTTGAAGAACTACTGTTGACATTCAGCCAATGCTAAATATGTTCTACAACTGACAGAAAAAATCATCATTATAACATCTTCATCAAAACAGATCAATACGGGATGTGCTAAACATGTTTTATTTTTGTTGAATCCAATTATCATGCTTTCGGGAGCATCTTTATAACTTAAATTACTTCGATGAATTTTTGGTTGTGTGGAAAGACTTAGCCAAGTAATATTTACATTAATTGGCCGGGAATATAACACGAATGGCATTTCTAGTTTGCCAGATTATTATGTTTTGCGTGAACATCGCCTGGACGGGATAAAAACCAAAGATGTATTGGATTCCATCTTTAAGACCTAAATAGAACTTCATCTTCAGATATCTGTTCAATATGATGTTTTCTGTGTTACTTGGGTGGGCTCAAGCTTTCAACAACGGGGAGAACCCTGTCTTGAGGCCTAACCTGAAAGCTCCATGGTCAGCTCGTATAGGACACAGGAATCCTCGACCTCATCTAACCAACCGGTGAGTCCTCACCCCACGTGGCTGGTCGAGAGATGACTGTCCCCAGCCCAAGTAGATCACTGTCCAGACAATTTCTCGAACCCCCGACACTCCAGATTGATTCGAGGGCCAAGTAACGGTCTTCAGCTCGGGGTGCAGCAGTGCGTAGCCGGCCAGCTCAACACCCTTCACAATACACACACACGATCGAATCTGTAAGTTTAAGAATAAACCCTAGCAAACGTTTTGTAGCCTGTTTCGTCGAAGGAAGAAATTCTTTGAAGCCCCTAAAGCCGACTCTGGGAGCCCCAAGACCCTTGCTCTAGCTTGCCGGTGTCTGACGCAAAAAGGTGATCCTCCTGATCCCGAGTAGCAAATCGTAATATCTCTAACGTTAAAATGTATTAGAGAAAAAATATTTTTTATTACATTTTCTCGATTTCAGTTACCCTTAAATGTGTTCCAAAGGGTATTAAGTATCACCTTATTTTGCAAACGCTACATAAGACAATTGTCATTTATTCATTGAAAGAACAAAATTTTGAGTAATGTGAAGGCAATTTAGAACGATTTCGAAATGAATGGTCTTGCAAAACATGTAACCTTGAGAGCCTGGTCAGAAAGTTTTATCTTACTTTTAAGTCAAATCAACTAAATTGATTCTTTAGCAATCTGGCATCGCTGACTCTCCGCAACTGCTTTATCGCCGGCACCGGATGCGAACCGTCAGCGGAATCAAAGCGGAAGCCGATCAAACAGAGAGAACCGGGCCCACGTCTACGGAAAAGAGTTGCCTACGATGGGAAATTGATTCATTTGCAAATTTCCTTCCGCTAGCTGCCAGGCTTACCGCCTCTTCCTGCCCGGACATCGAACTCGTTTAAACATTAACGTTTATAAGGAGATAGCAAATTTTGCGATCCTTTGATCACCCTCCCGACGATGATGATGATGATGGCAGCAGTGCACGATAGAAAGAAGCGTGCTGCAACGCAGTGTGGCGCAGCTATTGATATTTAAACAAGTTCAAAGTTTGCTTTTGAATCAGCAAAACAGCTGCCATTGCTATGGGTGTGCGATGAATGATTGCGTAAAATACCGGGGAAACCAAATTCCGCAGAGTACCGCGGACGAATTTGTCTTCGGAATAAAACGAAATTTTAAGAAATGTCGAACTCGTAACGCAGGTGAATGACCAACATAGACCCTAGTAATTCAATTAGCGTTGGGCGATTTTAAATTGATGTTTCCATTGCGATTAATCGATTTTTTAAATCGATGTTTGGGGCATCTTAAATCGGGTGAATCGAATTTCTCCATTCGATTTTTTGATTCGATTCACTTTGTTGAAGTTGATGGATATTTCTCTTCTTTCTGATGAAAAAGAAACTATATTTTAAACTATCCTTGAAGTAGTGAATCTGTTCTATTTAAATTCAAAACTGATTTAATTAAAGGAGGTTCTAATCGAATGCAAATGCGTTTGGCCTCCGTTCTACAATCTAAATTAAAGTGAATTATTCCTAAAGTTTCCTTATCAAAATTTGCATGAGGTTATATCAATAATTGCATTCGTGCACTTAAAGATTAAAATCAGTAAGAAGAGTTTAACTTATGCTATGCTAATCGCATACCCTTAGCCATGGCTGCCTACCAGCAACAACGCACCACTAACTAGCAGTTAGGAAGCATATCTCTATCCGATATCACCGGGAGAAAATCAGCAAACGCTAGCAGGAAAAAACTATAGTTCGTGGCTCCAACTGAGGTAGAGGTGCGGAGTGGGAGGATAAATCTTCATCTTTTGCGTTTTCCAGGGGCCGATTCGGTGCGTCGAAGGAAAGAGTTGATTGAGCTGATGATGTCGGATTGTTTGGCTAGGCGGGCGAAATTTTGCAATAGCTTCGGAACGAGTTTGTAAAACTGTAAACACGATAATCAATCGAATAATCTCAATCGTGTTTCGTTATACAGAGCATGCTACTGGATAAAAGTAAACTGGAAAATTATTGAGGTTTATGCCACGATAGCAGCTTTTATGATTTATCGCTGTGAAATTACAGATGAGAGATAATTAGTGTTGCGTTCTTTATAATAGGGGTATTCACTAAAAGTCGCGTAAAGTTTTATTCTGCGTAACGTTTGCAATGAAATATTTCACATGAAATATTCAACTTCAGATTCTTCAAATGTCAAATGAGATATGTGTAATCTAGTAGACTGCTGCAAACGTCATTCATTTGTTTCAAAATTACTCATTTTTTACGTATTTTAGGTTGCCATTTCAATGAAGAACTCGTCGAACCTGTTCTACATTACCGAGAGAGATACATAATTTTAGGCAAATGGTTGGTACACCAGAGCCGTATCGGAACCGTTCAACAACATGGTTTGTTTGAAAGCAGTTTGATACATATTAGTTTCCGTCGGGGCGTCTGCTGCAAGTTCTAAACCATCGGCATTATTCATGTAATATCTAATCAACAAAGATAGCCCATTACTGGGCCAATACGCTTTGTATTGTATAAAAATGTTATTTGGCGGATTGCATGATAAGATTGTGATCCTAGGCCACAACGGTCAGTGAACTATTTGTCGTCGTTTGTTTGTTGGGTTTCATCCAATTTGAAATTAAACCATAACTCTCAAAAGCGTACAAATCATTATCATCAACTCCTCCATATCCATAGATAATCATCCATCTATATAAATAAAAATGGAGTGGTGTTCGTATGTCACGAAATGGCTTACGAACGGGTCAATGGATTTGAATGATTATTTCTCCGTTTTGATCGTCAAGGGTTCCGACGTGTTTGTGTGTATAAAACCCCGAGGATATTCTCCGGGAAAATCGAAAAAAAAAACGAGAGTGAATGGAACTGTCATTTTGTATGGGACATAGCGTTTTTCAACAGCCTACTTGATGGCAAGGCGAAGTTTTCCGGGACCACTAGTATTGACCATTCCACGATTTTTTAGGTTCTAGAGAAATTAGTTATGTGCTGGATACAATTTGCACACCCACTAACTTAGCAGGCGTATGCTTTAAAGCTATTGATGTTTCAGAATAATTCAATGCAGACAAATGAATTGCATGAAAGTTTCTTTACGGTTATGTTTATTAGAAAGCAATTAGCATAGGTGTAAAAAAAAGTCTCCATTGTATAGCCAGCTACACACCACTGGCAGACTTATTTTACATTGCTCCTTTTGCATGGTCTTTGAAAGCTAGAACGGGTAATAGCCAGCAGCTGTAAAGCTCATTGGGTAGTTTTTCCTTCGAGAAGATAGTGTTTGTTGGATCCAAAATATTTGAGTCATCCAAATCTTCCCCAGAATCATCTGTTTCCCGCAGATTCAGGACGTAATCGTTTAGCGGATCAGCGTTCCTATTATCGGAAGAACTTTGAGCAACTAGATCTACGTCGTTCTTTAACACTTCACCAAGTACTCCACGTTGAGATACGAACTCGTTATTCTGCACTGGGCACTGTAGCATTCTTTCGATGGCGTTTCTGGCTCCGAATATTGCCATTCCTGGACTGAATGAATTTAATTCACCGGTGGATGAGTCAATTTTTGGCACACAAAATCAAAACAAAGACGGAAAAGTTAGTATCCAAGCATGCTGCCAACCTAATGTGTGAGGTGTGCAAATGTTCACTGTGCAAACATTTTCTGCACAGTAGTCTAATAAGGTGCAAAATGCTCAATACCTAATAAAAAAATCAAATTAGTTATTATTAAAAATGGAGACCAACGAATATTCTCGCTTTTTCACCAATTAGGGTAGGTGTACCAGTTATGGACATAGTGGTTCCCTATTTCGCCATACTTGATAACTTTAATGTCTTCAAATTTTGAAAGTTTTTGTGTGTTGTAGTAGTTAGATTTAAGATATATCTTGATGTTAAAACATTCGAAAAGATTAAAAATGTGAAAGTTATCAAAATTTCACATATGGCCAAATAGGGAACCACTATGGCCATAACTGGTACACTTTCCCTACCTCAAATTGCTGCTTCGATACCAATTTTGTTTGTTGATTGTGATTTGTCTAATACCCATAGCATTCTTAGATTAACAAAGCGCCGAATGACATCATTTTGAAATGTTTCATTGTCAATTTACGCAATGTCATGAAACATTTAGGATAATCAGTTAAGCATGATTTACGCAACACTCTACGCTGTTAAGTGAATCCCCCTAATGTTCGGTACTGTACCGTTTTGTCTTAAATTCCGAACACTCGACTTTTATAGCCTTTTTTTTAAGAAAACCGCACAGTGATTCAAGTTCTCTGCACTTAAAAGTTGTGAAAATGACAATTCTTACCATAGAAATCGCCTACCTGATACCTTGATGGCTACAACGTAGCGTCACGCCATTACCGGGCGTGTTGTAGAGCTTAATTTCCGTCAGTCATGGACGAAACTTCTCCAGTTGCTCCGAACGTTTAGGATCGCCAGGCCCTCTTCCGCTGTGTACAGCTAGCGTATTCATGGCTTTTCACCAAGGCGATGACCTCTACCTGGTTTCATGGTGGATATTATTTTCGCAATTATTTCTTCCGACATTCGCACAAAGTGACCAGCCCGCTAAAGTCTGCCGTATTTCACTTGCTTGATAATATTCGCATCTATATACACGTAATATAACTCGCGATTCATGCGTCTGCACCAGATACCAATTTCCAATTTCCCACAGTGTCCAAAGCACTTTACGTTCGAAAACACCGAAGGCTTTCCGGTCTGCAACATTCATCGTCCATGCTTCGTGTTCGTAGAGAGCCACCGGAGAGATCAAAGTTTTATGCAGGGCAAATTTTTTTTTCCGATTGCAACTTGCGACACTTAAGCATCCACAATTCGTCATTTCACTTCGCAGAAACCGTCATTATCACAAGTGATCCAAGGAAAACAAACTCTTTCCTCAGGACGAACACCACGAAGTCTACCTCTATCTCTACCTGCAACCATGTACTTCGTTTTGGTAGATTTTATGGTCAGACCTATTCTTGCTGTCTTCCTCTCCAGAGACACGAAGGCCTGCTCCACTGACCTGTGATCAATTCCAATAAGGTCGATATCTTCCGCAAAACCAAGGAGCATGTGCGATCGTGTGACGATAGTGCCGTTTTTCTGAACGGCAGATCTTTTTGTAGCACCCGCGAGTGCAATGTTGAACAGTTAATTCGGAAGTGCGTCTCCCTGACTCAATCCGTCTAACGTCACAAACGAGGTTGACACCTCGTTTACAATCCAAACATTTGATTTGGAACTATCCAGCGTAGCACGTGTGCCCTTTATCCAACCGACCTGTAGGCATTTTTCAGTCCTCAGACATATTCGGTTAATCAACTGCTATAGCTACTCACTTCTATGCTTGAGAAGTAAGACCGGGATCTCATCCTGGGACGATTCAAATATGACATCCATCGTTTCTTGAGATTTCTAGACCCCCTCCTTCCCCCTCTATCAAACTTTTTCCAATACCTTTTACACGTACTGTCACACTCCTCCCTCTAATGATGGACGTCATTTTTGGATGATCCCTCTTCCCAGCAGCAGTAATTCAGCTCGTTGACAGCCTTTTTATCTCTCCTTTGGTCGATGAGTCCACAGCTTGACCGTCTATATCAATATTTATTCTGTTTCTCGCTATACTTCTGTTTTCACCGTTCAACAACTGCTGAAAGTGCTCCTTCTACCTTACAGCCAACGCTGTTTAACCGTTAGAAAATCTCCCTCTCTATCATTGAGGGGACCTGGTACGGTATTGTGCCGTGTGCCGTTGATCGTTGCACAAAATCTCCGCATATCATTCAGGTTCACATTGTCTTGAGTTCCGGATACCGTGCACCCCCGCTAATTTGAACGGTATCTCATGCAAACCATCGGGGTTCATTTTTAATTTGAACATCTAGTCACCCTAGAAACGTGTTTCTGGTTACCTCTTTCACTGTTTTGTTTTGATTCTGCGTTCCGTTCCACAGCGTTCCTTCTCACTTCACTCCGTTCCATGAGCTAAATGACGTTTGCACCATTTTTAATCTGAACGATGTGCAAATTAGCGGGGTACAGATTAAAAAGTGTTCCGATTAAATGTGGTCAAACCAACGGGGGTACCCGGTACCACACTATCTAAGTGCTGCTTTTTCTTTCTACGGTGCATTCGCTTTTCTCTAGCTGTTCTGTCGGGAAACAACCACAAGCATACAGTAGGCCATCCCTTATTTTTCAAAAATGTAAAATGTTATAAGTTCGTTATCGTAAAGTGCTCGTTTTGGTAAGAAAAAAATCAGGTAAAACTTTAAAGTCCATACGTGGACGCTAAGTGGTCGCCCAATGGCCCTGAAGGTATAAGGCGTAGATTACCCTCTGCGCAAAATCGAGCTCGCTGCTCTAGTGCACGCAGCATGAGTACAAAAAGCAACCGGTAACAAATTGTTCTGCGCGCGTTGATAATCAGCATAAAAGTTTGTTTTGTTTGGCAAGATTAAAATATTACGTAACGCAAAATTTGCCAATTTTAGACCCCCTCCCTTCCCCACACAACAGCTCTTGTACGGAAAAATTAAAATTTTTGCATGGACCGTACCACTACGGAAGACCCCCTCCCTCCCCCGGTTGCATTACGAAATATTTGAACGATCCCTTTTTAGTTCTGATGCAATTCAAACATTACTACAGAGGGCTGAGAAGACATCGAAACAGAAACGAGTAGGAGATCGATACTGCGCCGTGGTCATTGATAATAGTTGAGTTGTGGACCTACCGACCATAACAGACGTCGAGACCGCTGTCAGCGAGCTGAAGAACTGTAAGGTTGCTGGGAAGGATGAAATCCTGATCGTGCTTTCCAAACACGGTTGTGAGCTGCTTTATCTAACAATTCATCGAGTACTTCTGAAGGTATGGAAGGACGATCACTGCTGTTTGGCAACGGGTAGGGTCGTGAGTTCGAATCCCGCTGGTCGAGGATCTTTTCGTAAAGAAAATTTTCTCGATTCCCAAGGCATAGAGTATCCTCGTACTTGTCACACGATATACACATGCAAAAATGGTCAATCGGCAAAGAAAGCTCTCAGTTAATAACTGTGGAAGTGCTCATAAGAACACTAATCTGAGAAGCAGGCTTTGTCCCAGTTGGGACGTAACACCATAAAGAAGAAGAAAAGATGACGGGAACGGATCTTTACGGGATGTGATGCGGCTGTTTGGTATATACGGGTTATCGCTTATCACAACGGCAGTGGTCCGTGGAAAAGCAACGATCGAACGAGTATGGCTGGAATCTAGCAAAACTACGTTTTTTGGCACGATCACATCAGACAACAGCGTGAATTCTATACGGCCGACGCAATCTTCGGGACGGGTAGAAGCTCCGGCAAAAATTGGCCATTTTTCGGATATCTCGCATTGAGACTTGCACAGGTGATTAGCTCTCGGTTATAAATGATTGTAGAAGAAAGGGACTGAAAGGCTGAAATGTTTCAGCTTGCGTAATGTTTCAAATACAGTAGTATTTCAATTTATTACCTAACAACTGCTCTCACGGCTCTAACTGCTTGCCAAGATCACTTAGGGATCACGAAGGCGAA
Source organism: Aedes aegypti (assembly GCF_002204515.2). Taxonomy (NCBI): domain Eukaryota; kingdom Metazoa; phylum Arthropoda; class Insecta; order Diptera; family Culicidae; genus Aedes; species Aedes aegypti. The sequence goes on along the minus strand of NC_035107.1, from coordinate 113,253,219 downwards.
TACTTACGACAGAGAAACATAACGGCTTGGAGGAAAGATGTACAGGACTACATCTTCGGATATCGGATCTGCATCATCCTGACCAAAGACGTCGACTGCTATCAGCAAAGAGAAACCAGGCAGACAAGGAAGTTGAAGAGAATTCGTTCGCTGGCTAAGTGGCAACAAGAATGGGATGTCTCCGAGAAAGGAAGATGGACCCATAGGCTTATCCCGAATCTTTTGGCATGGCATGAGAAATGAACTTTCACCTGACACAGTTCCTGTCAGGTCACGGCTGCTTCAAGCTGTATCCGGGCTGCTTGGGAACGTCAGGAGTTAATCATCAATATTAACCTCCATTTCCCGAGCAGCCTAGATAGCCGCGTAGTGTCGGTAGCGGTTGTTTCAACTGGCTTAGAATTAACACTACCGACTACTTGTTCCGGTGGTAAAAACCCACCTCACAAGTGACCCCTAATTTGAGTATACCCCATTAGGCATAAAGACGTTAGGCATAAGGACGTTAGGCATAAGGATGTTAGGCATAATGGACGTTAGGCATAAAGACATTAGGCATAATGGATGTTAGGCATAATATACGTTAGGCATAATGGACGTTTGGCATAAAATAACTTGCGCGTGTGTCATTTGAAACTCGTCTTATATCGAAAAATTTTCGGGCCCATTTACAAATTCAATTATGCTGATGGGGGTGGGTATCTGTCCTTAAGGTGTGACAGTTCATAAAAAAGTGCGATGTTCATACAAAAAGCGTTACGAAAGGGTGGATTGATTGGCTGGTATTGAATGACTTTTTTTCGGTGCTATGAAATGTGACCATGAACCGAATGACAGATATGGAGGAAAATTGGTTGTCATTCTAAAATCCAGCTCAATCCATTTTTGTAAGTATCAATTTAAATTTGCCATGTGCAATCAAAGTGTTATTTGTTTCTAAAGGTGTTTATTTTAATGAGTATATGACATTTTTTGTTATATTTCTCTTACATAATTGAGTTAATTCTAAAGAAGGGAAATCTTCCATATAAATATTAATACTTATAGTGCAAATGAGTACCTTGAAGACAATAATCGAGAGGCAAGTCAAGAATTTATGTTATGATAGATGACATTATCTTCAGCAATAATTTTCTGGTAGTTTGACAACTATTTTCTTGGCGTTACATTGCTACTTCGAGTCTGCTCGTCAATTAAATGTAGTGAGAACGGTTCCTTTGCTACTTGTGCAAACAATTTTCGATGATTTTCAATCAATTTCCTCGATATTCGTCGAGTTTTAAAATTAAAATTTGATCAGATATTTATTTTAATTACAAAAGTCAAGTTCAAATTCAACATAGCACAGTATCCAGCATTGAACATGGTGTGCATTTGGGAGAAAAATGATATTCCCAATGTTATTGCATAGAGCTCCAACAACTTATTTGATTACCCAGTGTTACTCATAATCAATCAACAGCAAGTCAAAACGAAAATTTCGGATGAAAATATTTACATCTACAATTCCAAAACTATTAGAAACATAAAAATACAAATAACAACATATATTGGAAGAAGGTGATTTCTCAAACAGTCTTTTCCTCCAATCCTTTCTTTATACTTATACGGTTAATCCTTTAATTAACCGTATAAGTATAAAGAAAAGCCTATGATTCAAAGAAGGGATAATGTATGATGGAAATATGAAAAGCAATAATGACATTATTGTCTCGAAAGAACAGCTTATTTATAGAAGAAGGGAAATTTTCTGATTAAGACATTAGCAGCACTAACTCCAATAACTTTGTTGACAACAAAACTATAAAGAACAGCCTTCAATTTAAAGAAGGGATAATCTCTGATGAAAAATTTGCCAGTTATCTGTGTAAAACCAAACCCAAAAGATGAGCAACAGATCATGTACAGCGTCGTTCTTATTCTTGGCTTTCTCATTTGTGCACGATACACGATTATGCTTCATGGCCAAGAAAGTGAAGAAAACGAAAAGATCCTGGATCGACTAGGAGCCGAACTACGATACCTCCAGCATGGATTTGCTCTAGGGTTAGAACTCACGCCACTCACGCTGAGGACCTGGGATCAAATCCCAACCCCGAGATAGTCACTTATGACGTTAAAGTCATAGTTACGACTTCCTTCGGAAGGGAAGTAAAGCTGTTGGTCCCGAGATGAACTAGCCCAGGGCTAAAAATCTCGTTAATGAAAATAGGATAAAAAAATTGTCAAAACAATCAATACAATTTTCCAGTAAACGATTTCTATTTTCATTTTGAAAATTATGCCTATCGTCCATTATGCCTAACGTCCATTATGCCAAACATCTATTATGCCAAACGTCCATTATGCCTATCGTATTTATGCCTATCGTACTTATGCCTAACGTCTTTATGCCTAACGTATTTATGCCTAACGTCGTGCACCCCCCTAATTTATGGTGTGATGCGTACCGTGCCTTGGAATGAATGGTTAGGGGGGTCTAAATAAAACCTAACCGCATGCGGAGCCTGTGGGATACCAGAGCGCCCTCCACAGTATTGAGTCCTTCCTGTGCTACCCGGAGCAATGGTGCAGATGACCTTGTGTTTCTCCGAGATAATCGGCTGTCCTTCTTTAGTATCTATCCTGAGGCTTAATAAAGGTGAGATTAAGAATATGTTGACATTTAATTTAAATTATCACCTATATGGATTCGCATTATGCATTTTACACAGTGTATTCCGTGCTCTTTCGCCTTTGGCGACTTTAAATAGATACCGATCTGGTTTTTTCGTTGCTGGTCTTTTTCGTGCTGAGATTGCAAAAAGCTTAATCCTGCCTAGTTTGGGTAGTGGCTAGTAGCCACTGGCTACTTGAAATGGTAAACTCGTGCTCCATGCCCCGCGCATGCGTGCTCGTTAATAACGCAAACGTTGCTACACGCTTTTCTGAGTTAACTACCAGAGATGTATGTGCTGTCACAATCGATGTTTCTGTTGGTGACCTCAACAGGAAATACGTCTATAGTTCGGTAGATATATGTATTTACCACATGATGAACCATCCCCAACGGATGACTTCAAAAGAGTTATCGTACACTGCGTAACAAAAGGCCTTCCGCTGATTGTGGGAAGTGATGCCAATGCTCATCACATCAGCTGGGGCAGTTCAGATATCAGGGGAAAGGCTCCAGTCTGATGTAATATTTAAGTAGATCAGATCTTGGATTACTTAACATAGGCAATCGCCCAACCTTCATGGTATGCAATAGAGAAGAAGCGTTAGAATAGAATCAATGCCGAGTTGACGAATTGGCATGTATCAGATGAGGAATCATTATCTGATCATCGCTACATCTTCTTTGAACATTCAAATGTAACTGCGCAGACTTTGCGTTTTAGGAATCCCCGGTTAACAAACTGGGAACTCTATATTGAACTGGTTGCGACCAAATTTCATGGATATTCTCCAACCATTGAACATCCAAGTGAGCTGGATGATGCCGTTGATACTACAACATCCTACATTATGGGAGCTTTGTCCAGAATCGTAGAAAGCGTTGTGTTTGGATGGGCATCTAATTCTTCCGAAAGAGGTGCACTTTGCGAAAAAGGACCACGTGATTATTGAGCTGAAATCGAATTAATGTTAACTTCTGCGTTCATGAATCCTCTCATGGCGTAGTGGTAACGCGCCCCAACTAGAGATCGAGGAGTCGTGAGTTCGATTCTCACTGAGAAGACGTGTAACTTTTTCGCAAATCTTCACATCAATTTGTCCATCTAATCCAATTGCAAATTCTATGTAATGTTTAGCTTTTCGGTAGTTGTTAAACTTCCACTCGGCTGATTGGCCGTAAACCACGATTCATAATTAAAAACAAGTTTTAGAATGTTTATTCAATACACACTTCCCCGGATGTGTGGACATAGCATCTGCGGATGAACCAAATGTCTTTTCATGTAGTTACGAGTCTCTGGCTTCGGCTCGCAGTATCGTAACTACTGAATCGATTCAATGGGCACTAGTTTGCTCCTTTCAAATCTCCAGGAGTGGATGGGATTTATCCTGTTCTGCTCCAAAAGGGATTTGAGTTTATGAAACATGTTTTGAAAAAGCTACTTGTAAGCAGTTTTGCTACCGGGTACATTTCCAGATCCTGGCGTGATATTACTGTAAAGTTTATACCGAAAGGAGGACGTGCGTCGTATGAAGAAGCGAAGAGTTTTAGACCAATCAGTCTGACCTCTTTCCTTCGGAAATGTCTGGAACGCATTATCGATCATCACATCTGTGATGTTTATTTGGCAAACATGCCTCTTCATGTGAATCAACATGCTTACCAATCTGGAAAGTCCACAGTGACTCTTTTACACAAAGTTGTATACGATATCAAGAAAGCATTCGCTCAGAAGCAATCCTGCTTGGGTGTTTTCTTGGATATTGAGGGTGCCTTTGATAACGTGTCTTTCGATGCCATGTTGGAAGCCGCACGAAACCATGGGCTACCTACAATGATTACCAATTGGTCACATCAAATGCTCAAAAACCGACATCTCTTCTCGACATTGCGTCAAGCAGCGATTCGAAAATTGAGTGTTTGCGGATGCCCCCAAGGGAGAGTCTTGTCACCACTTTTGTGGAATCTCGTAGCAGATACGCTATTGAGGCAACTCAATAATTGCGGTTTTCCCACTTATGGATTTGCCGACGACTATCTAGCTCTGATAGTTGGTATGTTCATAAGCACCCTATTCGACCTGATGCGAAGTGCTCTTCAGGTAGTCGAGAGTTGGTGTCGCCAATATGGCCTTTCGGTTAACCCGAATAAAACATCTATTGTTCTTTTTACGGAAAAACGAAACCGCGGTGGAATTCGACCTTTACGTCTTTTTGGCACTGAGATTAATGAGACTGATCAAGTAAGGTATATCGGAGTCATTCTAGATTCCAAACTTTCATGGACACCTCACATTGATTTCAGAGTCAAAAAAGCTTGCATGGCCTTCGGTCAATGCCGGCGAACCTTTGGTAAAACTTGGGGCCTCAATCCCAAATATATCAAATGGATTTACACAACAGTTGTTCGTCCAATATTGGCATATGGATGTCTTGTGTGGTGACAAAAGGGTGAAGTGAGAACAATCCAATCAAAATTGGACCATCTCCAAAGGTTGTGCTTGATGGCGATGTCTGGTGCGTTCTCTACAATTCCCACAGCAGCGCTCTTACCGTTTATCTACTAGAGAAAAATCCAGTGAATCGTAGATCTACACACACTTCGTTGTTTCCACTTTTGGTGAATTGGGAAAAAATTGTCCTTGCTCCAAGTGATCTCACAATTGCTTGTCACTTTCCTTACAGGAGATTTACCACACAATTCCCTTCACGGAAAGAGTGGACGTCTGGCTATTTGGAAAGAAGTATATCAAACATATGTTACACTGATGGCTCCCTTCTTGAAGGTAGAGCTGGTGCAGGAGCTAAGGCTGAATCAGTTTTACTCACTTGGTAGAAACTGCACCGTTTTTCAGGCGGAAATATTTGCTCTTATGTGTGGAGTGCAATCAGCACTTCAACAGCGCGTAATGGGTAAAGTCATATACTTCTGTTTAGATAGTCAGGCTGCTATAAAAGCTCTCGCTTCGGCCAACTCAAGGTCGAAGCTTGTTATCGCATGTCGAACTCAAATTGGTCGGCGTTAAGTCAGAGGGGACCAAGTACAAAACTTGGGAAAATTGGATTATTCTCTCATTAGATGCGAAATTACCTTACCTCCGTTTCACTTTGACCAGATTTGATGAATGCTGTAAACTGCGAGAGATATGTAACAAATTTACTTTGGATGATCAATAAAAATCGATAAAGTATGCAGTCAGAGTGGACCAAGTGTTTATTTCCATAATAGCGAAAATGATCAGCGCGCTGAGGAAAGCGAGGAAATGAAAAACATTTAATGAAATTTGTCAGAATTATCGACATCGAATGATTCTTCTACTTATCCATCAATAGAAATTTAAAAATATTACTTAATTTGGTGCATTTGAATTTGATTTTTGACCATTTACCATATTTGGATGGGTAGTCAGAAATTGCAACAATTTCTGTGCAGACAGTTGAAAAGTAATAAACTGATTGATTATTGCTTTTTTTTAGTCAATTTCAGAGTCCGATAGAAGTTTATGGTAGTTCTATGGTGTATGTATGGAATAAGCTAGAACCCGCTTATATACTGGTCTAATATTTTGATCGGTACTCAAGATTTTCACTTGGTCCACTCTGACTGAACGCATACTTGAATTTTTCTGGTCTTCAATGTCCTGACCCTGCAAAACCTTAATTTCCAAGCTATCGTAATGCCACTGATTTCGGTATTGACGAATGAATTATTGAAGAATTTACGATACTCGAATGTCGAAGGGTCTTGATAATCTGCTAATCTTAGAGATATGCACCCAGTTTGACCATGCAAGCATTAAATGATTGTTATTTTCCTGGAAATTGTTCAGTCAGAGTGAACCAACTCACTGAACGGTGCTCTTTAGTTCAGTCAGAGTGGACCAAGTACACATAGTCCATCAAAAATCCGTTCTATCAAAGGTTTGGATTCTGATTTTTCATGATTATCACTTCACATTATATTGTTTGAAAGTAACACAAAGATGTGTAGAAATATTGAACCAAAATTTAAACGAGTTCAAAAATTACAGAGCGTTAGACTTTAAACCCATTTTTCTCAAAATATGAAAAATGTCACTTGGTCCACTCTGACTTAACGCCGACCAATTGAGGAACTGAATTCAGTCAATTCTGTAAACCTTGGCCATTCTTTCAACGCTGGAAATTAATTGGCTGATGAGCTAGCTCGCGATGGAGCATCGCATGACTTCATTGGCCCTAAACCGGCTATTCCAATTTCGAAGTGCTGGGTGAAGCTTCAGATAAACTCTTGGGCGGCAACTCAGCACAAGCAATATTGGAATAGTTTGGAGTCATGTCGTCAAACAAAATTGTACATTACTGAGCCATCTCCAAGGGTGGCGAAGTATTTAACAAATCTGTCAAAGCAGAATTGCAGTCTCTTGGTCAGAGCGTTGACAGGCCACTGCCGACTCACCTATCACATGGCAATTATTCAGCGTGCTGACTCATTTGTGTGTGATAGTTGTGACTCCGATTATGGAACTTCGTATCACCTGATATGTAGCTGTCCAGTTTTTTTTTCGCAAATGTGATTCCAATTACTTGGTAAACACTTATTAAGTGAAACTGAATTTAGAAGCCTGAATCTTCAGGACATTCTGTTATTCTTAACCCGCTGTGGTAATGAGCTATAGGCTCTCTTAACGCTCATGCGTTTTGCAGTGCCCTTTTTAGGGCGCTGTTCCAACCCATTGTGGTATGGAGCTACATGCTTTCGCATATGCGATCTTCCCTCTTCAGGGGACCCCACTTCTATTTCCTCCCATCTTTCCCTTCCCTTTCCTCTCCCATCGGGTAGATGATGAAATAGGCTCAAATATGGCGATGGCAAAAATCTCCCAACTGGTGGGGAACGTGCCTTTGGAGCCCGCCTTCTGATACCTGATACCTCCTGTTAGGTCACGGCGGCTTCAAGATGTATCTGTATCGATTCGGCCATTCATTTCCACCATTTTGTCCTAAGTGTATGAAGATTGACCAGAACATGTTATCTTCGACTGCCCGAGATTCAACATAGTACGAAAGACGGTGGAGGCTGCTCTCGCTGAGTACTCCAGCGTGAAAGGAGTGGTATACAAAATGATAAGCGATCCCGATCTATAGAATATGATGGCCAACATGGTGGTGCAAATAATGTCTGGCGCAAGTCAATCTGTTGAAGAGAGAACATAAAGAAGTCCATCAGACGCAATCGGAATAAGCTAGATCAGTAATTCTCAAAGTTTCCAAATTCGCCCCCCTGATGGCGATTTTTAGGCTCAAGGGGGCAAAAATTTGTAAAACAGAATTTGGGGGGCGAAAAATCCAGAAAGGGGGCGAAAAGGCTAACACAGGAGCATTTGAAAATAATTACTCATAATCTTTTAAGGGCACACATCTGAAGGTTAATCAATTCCAAATTTAACTAATTCCAGGAATATTTTACCTTTGGTCGATAAATCTCCAATCAGTATCATTTTAAAATTATGATAGACACTTGATAATTGTCAAATACATGTTATGAGTTCAGGTGAGTTTTAAGAATGGGCGGTATTTGAAATTTTCACAAGGTCGGATGATTGGTCACAAATTACATTTAAAACATGGATGAAAATGCCCAATATTTTGTATAAGGATTTTTCTATGTAAAAGCTTTGAGGTTAGGAAGCTAATGTTTCTTTTATTGGCATCCAGATTTTTAACAGAAAAATATCTACAGTGCCCATTTTGAAGTTTCGGTTGCACTATTTCTTTTCATTTCTTATTATTACAAATCATTTTAGAGACAAATTTTTCTTGGTGTTAGGAAAAATATTGCATTGAAATATGAGTTCAAAAACGTTCTGGATTTTCATATATTTGTTCAGTGTTTTTGGATTAAATGAAAAAAAAAAAACGTTCCCAGAAACGTCAAACATTTATTTTTCACAATTTCTGAAAATTATTGCAGCAATTTTAGAAATAAAACATAAATCTGTATGAAATCACCATTGACCAAGCATCCCCCTATTACGTCAGAAGTTGGCGCCTATGTATATTACATTCAAAAAGTTTAAACTGGGTCAAACTTATATCGAAAACTGAAAAAAACTACCACCTGTTGTTTAAATTGCTATTATAAATTTCAATCTAGTAAATCATACCTAACAATTTTGGAATATTGATATTTATTTTTTTTTTTTTATTCTGTGGATATGCGATTCTAAGTCATTTTTTGACATACAGCACTTAATTAAAAAAAATTGAAATCACATATCAGGGGGGCGATTCCAGATAAATGTTGTCCTCAAGGGGGCGAAAGTTGAAAAAGTTTGGGAAGCACTGGGCTAGATCCTCCATCGGGGACTAGACCGAGTAGAACGAGCGTAACGTAGTATCGGTAATAAGTTGTCCAGGCGCTTGCAAACCGGAATTTCAGAACCGACCCTGACACTTGGCCGACCACCATCGAGGCAGAGTAGGCTACATCCTCCACCGGGGAATAGCTGAGTAAATCGCGTAGTAGAACTGGCAAAGGATTGCCAGAGCGCCTGTGAACCGGAAGCTTCCATCCACCGGATTCGCAAGATCGACTTCAACATCTGCTCGGATAGCATTGGTTCGGAAGATCTTTCGCTGCCGAGGAAATCTTTGTCAAAGTAGGATATATCCTCCGTCGAGAGCTATTCTGAATAGCACGAGTGTATCACCGGCTTGAGTCGTCGGAGCGCCAGTGAACCAGAAAACCATCTTTCAACCGGAATCGCTGGACCGACTTCGGCAGTCTACCGACCAACAAAGGAGTAAGAACAACGCGTAACGTTACCGGTTTCGGGAGATATTCCTGCGTCGAGGAATTCTCCATCGGAGTAGACTAAATTGCTCGTCGGAAACAACGCCGAATCGATCACAACGAACCGCCGCGTTGGGTCGTCGGTTGGAGCGCTTTCAAACTGGGTGTCACCACTCAATCTGGAATCGCAAGACCGATCTCAGCATCCAGCATCCAACCGGTCCGCAGAGCAGAGCAGTGGAGTCAAGCGTGTGAGTAACGTTGAAGAGACAAATTGCAGCCAAAGCGTCTAGAACAAGAGTTGAAGAGAAGGCGTCAACAAGCCCTCAGCCCCCTGAAGTAATACCATGAGGTAGTTTCGGGGTAGATGAATGTTTCAAGCTTGGCTAGAAGTGTAGAAATTCTATCAAAACAATAACAAATGTGCAAAATTGATGGTTTCCACAAGATAACATTCTCATCATTATACCGTTTTGATTCATATTACGGACAGCTTCAAATTCCGGACACTCTACTTTGTATGGGAAACATTTCACGCGAAATGTTTCAATTTTTGCTGTTCAAAAGTTCTCAATTTCAAGGCTCGTTTTAGTAAACTTTTTCCATAAATATCTTTGAAAATTTATAATGCCCAACTACCTTAGATGTCTCTTTGGTGGTTTAACGATTTCGATTGATGATTTGACTGTTCCATTAATGATTATAATGAGCTGTCCGGAATTCGATTCAAAGTGTCCGGAATATGAGGCAAAAGTGAGGAAGCGTCCGGAATAAGAATCATGAAAAGGCCACACATTTTGATTTATTTAAAATTATTGAAGTTGCGGAAGCGTATTCTTCACCCACCGTTCGAAAGTAAAGGGCTTCCGACGCTCGATAGCGTTAAGGAATCATACAGAATGATTTATTTTGTATGCTCTATGCTGGGTTATATTTCCCTGAGTCCTTAAGTGTCCGTAATATGAATCAAAACGGTACTTGAGCTTGAGATTGTTTGGCAGCCCGTGATTGCTACTCCGGTATCGCCAGATCAGTTTACACAAGGAACCAATCAGCTGACTGCTTTGGATTAACAGACACCCTCAGTGTATAGGGGCTGGTGATCTTCTAATTTTAGGCTACAGTGGTGCCTGCCACGTCAGAATGCAGAGACTAATATGGGGAAGGAAGAGGAATTAATGATGCATTTAAAACTGGCCCACAGTATACCGGATATATCCCTGCATCTACGCCAGTTCAAGCGGGAAGGTGTAGGGTTGATAATTTTATGGCATTGAGATTTGCTTGTTGGTTAGCTTTTATGGTGGAAGAAAAAAAGCGTGGAGAAACGGTTTTTTGTCCGTCTTTGGTTCCAGCAGCAAATGCTATGAACGAATAGATCAACTGTGGAAGATTGAAAGTGGAAGATAGAAGTAAGCTGGGATTGAACCCATGATCTTCTGCTTATGAAGCAGAAGCTGTAGCCATTTAACCATCAATCCCGTAATCATTGAGTAATATACTGACGCTAAATTTCATCAACTTAATACAACGTTATTCGCTAGACAACCTGTCAGCACACATCTTTCAAAACATTGTCATCGATTTGTCCCTCTTTCTGGTTGCCTTACCAGCTCCGGAACCGAAACCCGTTCCGGTCAGAAACTTTACCACCGCAAATCCTGTAAACTTAATTTCACAGTCAAGCATATTTTTGCATATTGGCATATTCCAAAGCAGTTGTCACCCATTCTAAGTTGGTCCAGTTTGGTTGTCGTCGTCCATCAGGGAGACGTTATTCGAAGAATCATAAATTTCAATGAGAAATCCCTTCTCGCCCACGCGTTCTGGACCCGACAAATGAATAGAAATTGTTACGGCTTTTCACCCGAAGCATAAATCTATTTATTCACGCTCACATGTTTCGCATATGTATGAATGATTTCGAGCGGGGGATAGCAACTCACAATGGAATGCTCAAGACGTCGCAGTCACCCGGAGAGGACCCCAAAAGACCGACAATTTTTGAACCATTCAAATTGAGATACGCGCTGCTGAAGGGGAAATTTAATTTGCATCTATATGTTGTCTTGGAAAGGTTTATACGTCCTTTTGCTAAGGCTAGAGAACCCCCCACTCTGGTAGTCTTTTGTACCGAATCTTGATGGCTTCAATGTCGTTGGATTGAATTGCAAGTCCAAGGCAGATCTGGGAATGGTCATCCATTTCTGGGTTTCCGGCTTTAACATTCTATTGTCACCGCACAGCAAAACGAAGCTGGCGAAGTTCCATTGCTTGACTTCCACTAAACGTCAATTGTGTGCCTTCAACCTTGCCTTGCAAAACATGCAAAAATACGTTTAAATATTTAATTCTACGCGAAATCCAGAAACGTGCGGTTGCTTTTAGCATTCTTACCCAGCAAAAATCATGTCACGCATCCTAATTAGGCGAAGCGGTACAACATTCATAACGACAAGGAAACATCGTCTCAAAAAATGTCCTTACTAATCACTTGTATCGTACGAAACGAACACAGACAGAAGGGGCAACGTGGTGGATTTTGAATTAATGTAATGACTTCTTGTCGTCGCTACGCTATCCGTTTACCAATCCGAGAAAGTTGAGATTTTTAGATGGAACGTGCTACGGTTGAGTTGCGTTTTTGCTCATTATAAAATTACACATTACGTGACTTTGGATTTGCTGCTACGAACAATCAGAGTGGCACTTTAACGCTTGGTTCAAACTGTTTCGTTTTGAAGACTCAGTATACATTAATACGAATTAAACATACCGTTAAACGGTGTAACTTTGATAGTTCTTTCGAAGAAAACTTGAATATTTATGCATGCTGTTTCAAGGGTTTTTAATTTTTATTTTTAAAACAAGTACTGGCATCCTAGCTATCGATTGTAGTTGATAAATTGCCGAAGGATTTATTTTGAATGGATATATTATTTTTCATATAATCGAAAGTCGGTTTTCTGTTTTGGGGTAACTTTGATAATGCAGTATAAATCGAACAAAATTGAATGAATAACGGAACATTTACAGGACGTTGCATACCTCTAGGCGTTTAACGCTATATGGAAATTGCTGACTTAAAATACAAAAATGGTCCCTGTTTGTAAAAATGGCTTTCGCTAAGAGATCTGAGACCGAAATCATGTTCTACTATAACTAGGCTGTCAAGGATAAGTGACGAACTAATTATGACTTTATCGAATAGTGATCGTAGAACTGATTGTTAGTAAGTGTTACAGAAATGCTAAAATCTTGTAAATTTTTAATATTTGCATATAAATCCTCAAATGCACTTGATTCCAACGAAAACAACTTTGGCATGAAGTGTCATACTAATAGTCTTTACTTTTGCATTCGTTTTGCTTAAATGATTAACAGAAACTTCGTTATTTCCTTTAATATGTTGAGGGTCTCGCCCTTTCAAAATTACCCGCATTATCAAAGTTACCCCGTTTTACGGTACTTTATATTCAATCAGAATAAAAGGTGCTATTGTGACATTACTTTTACAAGATTTCAGCATTGTTGCAACGCTTACAAACAATCTGTTCTACGATAACTATTTTATAAATTCATGAGTTCGTCACTTATCCATGACAGCCTAGTTATAGTAGAACATGAATTCGGTCTCAAATCTCCTAGCGAAAACCATTTTTACAAACTGGGACCATTTTTGTAATCTAGGTCAGAAATTTCCATATAGCGTTAAACGCCTAGAGGTATGGAACGCCCTATTAATGTTCCGTAACTCATTCAATTTTGTTCGATTTATACTCCATTATCAAAGTTATCCCATAACAGAAAACCGACTTTCGATTATATGAAAAATAATAGATCCATTCAGAATAAATCTTTTGGCAATCTATCAAGTGAAATCGATAGCTAGGATGTCAGTACTTGTTTTAAAAATATAAAATGTAATTCTTTGAAACAGCATGCATAAATATTGAAGTTTTCTTCGAAAAAAACTATCAAAGTTACCCCGTTTTACGGTATTCAAAAACGCATCATTTAACTTTTTCCAATAAAAATGAAAATGAAATGCATAGAAAAGTTTAGCCCTTTTTCCGTGTTTGTCCAGAACGATCGAAGGAACACAACAGAAGAAAACTAGCGATTTTCATCAAGTCTGCCTTGATTGTCGTTGCCAAGCTGGAATTTTCTTGCAGTTTGAAATAACTTTGTGTCATATTTCGTGTGTAATATCGGTGCCTCCCTCCCAGCGCTGAACCATTTCGATTTATTTTTGCTTGATATTTGAGGTTTCCATTTCCATTCATTCATCTATTTACCTCGTATACCAGCTGCTTGGCCGCGTATGCGAAAGCAGCTGGCGTTTCTCACATGGTCTAAAATTGGCATTAGTTGTGTGGGGAAGCACGGTTAGAGGCGGTTCATATATTACGTAAGGCAAATTTGGGGATTTTTCAACCCTATTGCAGTCTGTTGAGGATGATCTTCTCGAGCACCTTCCCGCCGTGTCGATCAAGCATATTGGTCTATACGCCGACGGGTCACCGGGTGGTTTTCCCGCTTTTGGCAATAGTACTAGGCTCTGCCTCTTCCACACATCTGGAAATACTCCCTCGTCCAGGCATATCTGCATAGCAGATCTGAACATCCCGGGAGCCTCCAAGATTGCGACTTTGAGGGCCAGGTTTGGAACTCCGTCTGGACCTGGTGCCTTACCTATAGAGTAAGGTGGGGCAAAATTTCGACCTTAGTGGTATAATCAAAGTTTCCAGGAAAACAATAGTAGTTGAAACAAATTAAATACCATACAGTGAACCTTTAACATATTGGCTATCATTTTTCTGAACATACTTGTGTCAAAATATTTACCCATTTTTAGTTATAACAGTTTCAAACTTGATTGTCTTAAGCGAACTTTTGCCCCACCGGTGGGTCAAGAGTTCGAATCTAGTATGGGGCAAAAGTTCGCTGGCTTAAACGCAAAATATCGAAGCTTTTATGACAGGCATACTTCACAACAGCCGTAAGCTTAAGTTTGCCGAAAAATACACACTAAATTTTCATCAAAAAATTGCCCAAGTTAGGGCTAATTGTAATATACTAAAAAATAGCAGTTTTTCGCAATACTTAGTGGAAATGTAAAATTTTGGTGACATTTTTCGCACGATCAGACAAATTTTGCTAAATTTGAAGATAATATATGGATTTTAGGCAATTTGAAAATTTTTCTGTGAGTTTATACATGGGTCGAACTTTTGCCCCGCTGATTCGAACTTTTGCCCCATTATGGGCTAAAAATTGTTTCCAAGCATTTATGCAAAAACTAATATACCTCAAAGCATCCTTATGATTGGCCTAGATACGCCCTTACATAAAATATCTAAGAAGATTTTACCTTCAATTGGTTCCAACGAAAGTTTGACCAAAAAATACAATATTCACGTCGAAAAACAACAAATAGCCATAACTTTTCCAAATCCTAATCGATTTTTATGATATTTAGAGTGAAAGCCTCTTACTTGAATAGCATTCGAGCCACCATGACATTTATAAGTTTTGTTTTGAATTGAGCTAGAAATCTTGATAAGAAACTCTTGCCTCACTCGAACTTTTGCCCCACTTTACTCTACTGAGGGATTTTGCAATCCCTACAAGTTCCTCATCGGTTACCCTCTCCTCATCGCCAGCCCCAATCCCCAGCTGTCCTACGAAAGGAGGCCAAGGGCTAGGGTTGTGGCGCGGAAAGAGCCCCTCGATTATCCCCTCCAGCATCTCTGGAGATTGTTCTGTAGGAGCCATTGCACCTCTTGTCTTCGCCATCACAATCCTGTAGGCATCACCCCACGGATTCGCGTTGGCACTCTGACAGAGTCCCTCAAATCAGGCCTTTGTGCTTGCCCTTATCTCGGACTTCAGCGCGACTTTGGCAGCGGTAAACACCGCCCGTCGTTCTTCACGCTCCTGCTCGGTACGTGCTCGCTGCATCCGCCTCCTGGCCCGTAGGCAGGCACGGCGCAGGTTCGCAATCGCTTGAGTCCACCAGTACGTCGGTGGTCTCCCATTCCTAGGGAGGACTTTCCTAGGCATGGTCGCATCGCATGCACGCCAGAGATCCACTACCAGCTCGTCTTCGCTTAAGCCGAGTAGGTTACGCTCACGGCGGAGCGCCTCTCTAAATACTTCGTCATTGAAGTACGATGTCTTCCACCTACGAGGGCTTGGCCTTGACCTAGCCGCTTCCTCTACCCGCTGCCTGCTGTTGTTGTAGTCGATACTGTAGCAAACCGCCAGGTGGTCGCTGTGAGTGTAGGCATTGTCTACCTTCCTGTTCGATGTACTTGTTATACCAGGACTACAAAAAGTAACGTCGATATTCGACATCTAGCACGGCCAGTGCCTCTAGCAGAATTTGACCCCGCTGGTTCGTGATACTGCTTCCCCATTCCACGGCCCAGGCATTGAAGTCACCCGCTATTACTACTGGTCTTCGCCCTGTCAGCACGGTCGTCATACAGTCCAGCATCTGCGTGAACCGCTCGATGGACCAATTCGGAGGCGCATAGCAGCTACAGAAGAAGACCCAGTTTACCTTGGCGATTACGAAGCCCTCGTAAGTAGTAGACACCAACTCCTGGACAGGGTATTTACCCTTCGTCCATATTGCCGCCATTTTTCCGGATCCCTCCGCGACCCAGTTGCCGTTACCGGCGGGTACTCGGCATGGGTCCGATATGATGGCAATATCTGTCCCCCACTCAGCAACTGCCTGATACAGCAATTGCTGAGCTGCGTCACAGTGGTTCAGGTTCAGCTGCGATACCTGTACTGTGACTTTTCAATTATGGCTCTTTTGAGGATCGGGCACCTTGAGCCTCCCGTTGGATGCTTGTTGTTCACAGACTTCCCTACACCTGAAGCAGATCAACGGTTGCTCGTGTATGGTCAATGAGCATACTGACCAACTCACCTTGATCTTCCCTACCTTAGCGGACTTATTAGCATCCGCCACAGGTAGCTGTACTAAGGCCACCTGAGTTCCTGCCGAACCTTTCCGTAGCCGAACGGCTGCGATATGTCATACAAATGTTTTTACTTTTACATTCGTTTTTATTAAGTAACTAGTGATCCCGGCAAACTTCGTCTTGCCATCAAGTAGGCTGTTGAAAAACGCTATGAATCGTCCCATACAAAATGACAGTTCCATGCACTCTCGTTTTTCCGACTTTCCCGGTGAATATCCTGGGATTTTTGTACACACAAACACGTCGGAACCCTTGAGGAACAAAACGGTGAAGGAATAATTTAAATCCGTTGACCCGTTCGTAAGCCATTTCGTGACATACAAACACCATTCCATTTTTATTTATATAGATAGATTTGCAGAAATAATGTTACTTCGTTAAATATGTTATGGTTCTCGCATTATAAAAGTCAACCGCATTATCAAAGACACCCAGTTTTACGGTGATTTCTCATGGTCATAATACATCAAAGTGTATTCTTTGAAAAAAGGATCTTAAGATGAACAAATAGTTCGCTAGGTTTATATTCTGATTCATGAAAATGGCAACATCACCGTACTACCAACTAAATATCAGCCAGCATCGCATCCAATTTTCCTCCCCCCACTATACCTATTACATTACAAGCAAGGAAAACGGTGGCAGGCAACTTCCACAGCGATAAAACACGATAATCCAATCGTCAATCGGCGAAGCGAGATGCACCGGTCCGTGCTCAGTTTTATGAGATTCGTTTGTAGCTGGCTTTCGGTAAATTCTTAGCAATCCCCTCCGAAATTCTCCAATCTAGAGCCACCAGAAGAGAAAGGGTTCAGATTCGCCAAATAATTTAGCCCGTATTTATTGTAATTTCACTCCCAGGATTTCGACTTACTTTCGCGACTGGCTGCCATTCTAACTAATAAGAGACAAATCCTTTCGCTGCGATTTCGATGACATTGGCCAAAGGGACTACCGGGAAGGGGTGTGAGAACCAATAAAAGACGCACGATTTGAGCCGGCATCGATTCCATTGCAAAATACCAGAGAAATCGAATCAATTTTCAATCTACCGGAGAATCATATCACGTCAACAGACGTTCCTCGTGAAAGGCATAGGTGGACCATTTGATAGAGATAGAGAAGAAAATAACATCATAGTCAGTCAGTCAGTCAGGTATTTGTGTAGTTTAATGTAGGATGAAATTCGATTATTGCTACATGGGGTACACTTCGGTTCGAGTTCGGCGCAAGGAAATTCTTTGTTCTCTATCTCTCTGTATAACATTTGTAACTTACGTCGGCAAGGCTGCAGTCAAACGGGTGAGACGAGGAGATTCCAAATTGCCTCCTTTGAGTCTTTGAATGCCTTGGAAGGGAAAACTTTCTCAAAGGCAGGTGAATCATAGAGAACGATGGTAGGCATCGTACGATTTGGGCATGAATGAAAAACTAGTTCTTGTCTCGGTACCAACCTAAATGTATTTTGATTACGTCAATTATCACTCGGAAGTTTTTTGCAAAGGTATAAAAGCGTTCATAATTGAATCAGTAGGCATCTACAATGGTTATAATCGTTCCCGTCGAAGAAGTATCATGAGATTGCTTCTTAGTTGTTTCGCTATTTCGGTTCTGCTATGAGAAATAATCACTGTTAATAACTGATAAGTAAAAGTGGGATACCAGAGCTCCAGATCAAAATCGCTGATAAAATATTAATAAATTAACTTATTATGACCGCAGTCATCACCTGAAGAATAAAAATGAGGGCAAATTTCCATTATTTGAAGTTCCACTCCTTTACTATCTTTCTCAGCTGTCTTGTTGTTCTTAAATTACAAGGCCAGTACAAGTTGTGCACGAAAAAGGAAGTGATTTTCGTAGCTATGTACCAAAAAAACCTACACCAGACAGTTATAGTTCGACAAAACATAGGACAAAGAACGAAAACTATATTTACCCCCTGAGGAAGACACAATACCCGTGTCGAAACGTCGGGCAAATAAGCACCTCGTTTTACTTTAATAAAGACTGCGTTGCCGAAAAATTAGGATTAAAACATACAGTCGATACTCCACAAACTAATTAATATAATTAATTAGAAACACCCATATGCAATAAAAATTCAGTCATAAATTGACAGGCAGAAATATACACTTTAAACCTAAAAGATACGAAAACTCAAACCTCTTATAACGGCATCTTCCGCGAAAGAAACAACGGAGAAGTATTCCCACGGTATTAGGTTCAAGCATGATATGTATATTATGTTTCCGCCCTTTTCATTCTGCAGTTGAGTGTGTTTGCGGTCGAGAGTTTGACATAATCGTTCTTCAAGTGATCTCGATAACCGAGGTGCACTTGACGTACATACTGCAAACTGCATTAGCACCACAATCATAAAATCAACTTGTTGAACCACTGACATTTAAACCGTTTCCCCTATCCATTGAGTGAGGGTGCATTGCAATCCAAAGTGCGTAAGCAATCGTTGATTGATTGCTGCAGTCGTACAAATGCATGGCACACGCACTGCAGGGACAATTGATTTGTGCACGCATTTATTTCCGTACTTTGTAATGTGCAAACGGTCTCCGGAATGATGCGTTATGCTCATTTTGCATAAATTAGAATGAGGGAGAAACTGTGTTTTAAATTATTGGATCGGTTCTTTTAACAGTCAAACCCGTCGAACAGTTGAAGCCTGAGATATGTGATTTAAGGAGAAAAGTTGGCCTTAAGTTCCGAGGTGATGCACGGTGATATGGAGGCACTGAATAATCACTAGCTGTTAGTTAGGTGTCTAGATATAAACTGAATTTATCTTTCATGTTCTGTTTTACGTCGACCACTCGATCGCAGATCGAGGGCCGATCAAAACCCGATCGTTGTCGTATCAACTTGAAGTATAACTATTTTCCGAGCGCAGGGGTGTGCGCATGCATTAACTAGTATAACAATTCTTCCCCCTTTTAGTTGGAATGTTGGCCTTAGCCAATTTGGACTAAAAAGAAATTTTGGATCAAATTCAACATTACTTAATTCATATTTTAAATAAACGATTCGAAAGTTGTATGTATGAACAAATTTTCCCTCCTAGTAGGAAGTTCGAATAATCATTCATTGATGCAATATTTTGAATGCATGCATGGTGCTTCCCTTTCATATATCCATGAGCTAAAAAAAATAAAGCTTTTTGTAAAAATTGAGTTTCATTCATGCTGAAATTTTTCAACTTTATGAAACAATGCTTTCCAGGATTATAGATGACACTACCCAACATTCATGTCTCAAAGGAGTTCTGCAAATGCAAATGGTGAGCAAGCAAAATGTTATTTTAACTAATAATCACATCGCCGAAAACGATTCCGTTGTCACAATTTTTATAAATATTTTCAAATCAGCAACATTAACGAATTTTGTGAATGTCGGTGAAAATTTCGTTAAGTCAGTTCGTGTGTGTCTATAGTTAGTAATCTAACTATTGGCAATTTGTTGACTCACTCTCTTGTTAACAATCAAATAAACTGGATGCTGGAGCTACCATCTATCGCACAGAAATTGCCTACACAAAGGCGTTTTGCACGTACTGTTCCATTGCGCTGCATTGTATCGTAGTTTGGACCCATCGATATAGATACCTGTCGTTTCTGTTCAGATTCGTTGAGCTCAGGAAGAACTGTAACATGTAGTGGAACATGCGGTCTTACCTTCCATCTTAACTGTGCTGGTCTTTCCAAGTCTCATCACTCATCGTGGTCAGCTAACGTCGGCCTGTTTTGGTTCTGCGATGCATGTCGTCTGAATTTTGACCCCGCCGTTTATGACCGAGAGAAGACTATTATTAAAGCTTTGCGAGAGCTATTAATAAGAACTGATTCAATTGATACGAGATTGGGCAATTACGGCGAAAACCTACGAAGAATTAATAAAACGCTCTACAGTGGAAGCCAAAGTTCTAAGCAAGTTAACCAGTCGTTAGATCAAACGTCTTTCCAGCGCAAAATAGATATGCTCATCCTGGATGACGTCGACGATCCTATCAACAGAACAAGATCATGCGAAGAGACTTCTTTTTTTGAAGTTTTGGACGAAATTAATTGTACAGTGGCGCAACCGTCTGAAAAATTCATCGTCGGGCCCAATAAACGGGTTCAGATCCTAACCAATCAACCATCTTCGAGCTCAAGCAGTCACGTTCAAGAAAACGCTTCTACTCCCGCCGCTTCTTCTCAGAAACGTAGGGCTCCGTTCATCACTTCGGATATATCGTCCCATATCGGCCACTCTAGTCAGCACCGCCTCGACCTACCTGCTAGCAATAGTTCACGTCAGCATGACAGTACACGACCTAGTTCTGGACCGCTCAGTGTGGCGAAAGTTGGACAAACGGCCAGTGATATGTCTGACTTTTATGTCACTCCATTCACTCCCAACCAATCGGAAGAGCATATAAAGCAGTACATTCAGGAAATTTGCAAAGTGGATATTTCTTCTGTGCGAGTTGCTAAGCTGGTGCCCAGGGGAAAAAAACTGGATGATCTTACTTTCGTCTCTTTCAATATTTCCGTTGACAATACTATTTCGGAAATGATTGGTGACCCTTAGTATTGGCCTGAAGGTGTCTCTGTGCGTGCATTCAATTACATCCAAAAAAACGAACCAACGACACTCCGTCGGACCACGTCATAGAGATGACCACCACTTCTCATGTACCGAATCATCAAACGTTGCTGGCTGTTCCTGATCTCCGGTTCAACCCTGGCTGTTTGACGAAATTGGGACGCATTCATTCAGGCATTCCGGGCGACCCTACTCCATCCGTCACAGTTCAACTCACATCTGCCATCTCATCCAACCGAAGCCGTCCTAGTTCTGTAGACGATTTTGGAGGCAGGGTCGCCCAGCCTGCAATCTCAGGCAAGTTTTCTTCCAATATTGAACATTCGTCTCCTCATGTCGCGAGAATAATTGCTTTGCTATGAGTGTTGGAGATCAAGGCGCTGCACTCTCTTCCTGGCTTGAAGCGCACACACCGTAAGCGTCGCAGTGGGCCAGACTACGTCTCTCTGTTTTCCGCTGGAATGATGAACAACGCAAAAGAGCCCTAATGGACACTGAACATTAGAACCATGAATGAATGATCACTTCCATATCAACTCACCCTTGCCGGGGCTCTTCTCTAGTTTTCGGATGAGTTTGCACCTTCGTGTTTTGGCTTCACACGTGATTCGCCGAACTAGCTTTCTTGTGCGGTTGGAGGAATCGATAGCTATGGTAGAGAGAAAGAAAGATTCCCTTGAGAGATGGATCACAGTGTGCTGAATCCATTGGCTCTATGTGTTCCACTTACTATGCTTAGCGATTGAATATGCACGTGCTCGCGATCGTGATCCCTCTGTTCTTGGATGGTGATGAGTCCGGTCTGGTTCGACAGCGGAATCTGCGTAGATTGCGTCGTTGCACTGGACCGTCTGTAGATGATGTTGTCATGATCAAATGGGTGTTATCTGCTGTCGATTTATCTTTTTTTGCGGTTACCTGTGATGTTCTATTGCTCCTATTCAACTCCGGACCAGTGGCACCATCCGTTCTTTGCAATGCCGTACTACCGAATGATGATCACGCTACAGTAGATCGATTCGATCTCTTTTGGTTGGCTGTAGTGTGCGAGAGCGTTCAAGTTCTTCCCGTTGTTTTGCGTTTCGTTGAGCGTTTTGCGAGGGGTTTCTTGCTTCGCGAATCGAGGTTTATGTACGTTCGTATGATTTTACTTGAGATATTCTATAAACTCTGTATTTGTTCAACACCTGAGGTTTCTTTTTTTTTCAAATTAAACCTTTTCTTTACGTACTAAAAGCTAACGTAACACCGTTTACCTGCACACCGCCGAAGATCGTCCTTAGCACCCAACGTTCGTAGACTCCAAGTGCTTGCAGGTCCTCCTCGAGCATCGTCCACTTTTCATGCCCGTAGAGGACTACCGGCCTTATGAGCGTTTTGTACATGGTACATTTGGTGCGGGCGCTAATCTTTTTTGACCGCAGCTTCTTCTGTAGGCCATAGTAGGCCCAACTTCCACTGATGATGCGCCTCCGTATTTCATGGCTTACGTTATTGTCAGCCGTCAGTAAGGATCCAAGATAGACGAACTCGTCGACCACCTCAAACGTATCCCCGTCTATCGTAACACTGTTACCTAGGCGAGCCCTGTCGCGCTCGGCCCCACTAGCTAGCATGTACTTTGTCTTGGCCGCATTCACCACCAATCCAACCAATGCTTCCTCGTGTTTCAGGCAGGTGTACAGGTCTGCCACCTTTTCAAATGTTCGGCCGACAATGTCCATATCATCCGCGAAGCAAACAAACTGACTGGATCTCGTAAAAATCGTACCCCGGCTGTTAAGCCCGGCTCTCCGCATTACACCTTCTAGTGCAATATTGAACAACAGGCACGAAAGTCCATCACCTTGTCGTAGTCCCCGGTGGGATCCATATCGGTATCGTGAGCTTCCCCGGAAAGCTGGTCTCGACCATGATTTTTCATAGCTCTACGCGGTCGCTACTGTCGTATGCTGCCTTGAAATCGATGAAAAGGTGATGCGTTGGGACCTGATATTCACGACATTTTTGGAGGATTTGCCGTACAGTAAAGATCTGGTCCGTTGTCGATCGGCCGTCAACGAAGCCGGCTTGATAACTTCCCACGCACTCGTTTACTACAGGTGACAGACGACGGAAGATGGTCTGGGATAATACCTTGTAGGTCGCATTTAGAATGGTAATCGCTCGGAAGTTCTCACAATCTAACTTGTCGCCTTTCTTGTAGATGGGGCATATTACCCCTTCCTTCCACTCCTCCGGCAGCTGTTCTGTTTCCCAGACTGTGCCTATCAGCCGTGGCAGACAAATGGCCAGCCTCTCCGGGCCCATCTTTATGAGTTCAGCTCCGATACCATCCTTGCCAGCAGCCTTATTGTTCTTGAGCTGGTGCATGGCATCCTTAACCTCCCTCAAAGTGGGGGCTGGTTGGTTTCCATCGCCCGCAGTACTGACGAAGGCATTTGTTCCGTTCCCCGTCCTTCATTGCCTGTGCTCTTAGCGCCATTTAGGTGTTCGTCGAAGTGCTGCTTCCACCTTTCAATCACCTCACGCTCGTCCGTCAAAATGCAACAGACAACATTGGAAGTGTTTTAAAATCCGTTCAAAAGTTTGAAATATGTAAGAATTTGTAATTTTCTGGAATTCATTAGAAATTTTAAGTATGATTGATAACTTATTTGAAATTGAGGTTTGGATTATGTTAGGCAAAAGTTCTTATAGTCTGCTTCCAGTTTTCACTGAAAAAATTGTACAGTGTCCATTTATCAATTTAAATACACACAGTCTAACCAATTCTTGTAGGTTAAATTATTTCGTAAAAATTGAAAAATATCGGAAAACTTGAAGGGCAAAACCGACAATTTTAAATTTAAAGAATGTCCAAACTTTCTGAATATAAGAAATTATTTCATTTCAACGAAGAAACTAACCTAAATATTGCAATATAATGAAAGAAGTGGTTGAAAGGCTTTCAGATGAAAACACTTATTTTGCGATATTTACAAACATATTGGACTCAAGAGGGCGATAGTTAAAGAAGTTTGAGAAAAACTGGTCTATGCTTTAATATGCTTTTTGTCAAAAATATCCTCTGGGAAACGAAAAAGATCTTTTCGAGCTTTCCAAAAGATTTCCACATTTTTTTTGGATTTCTCCAAGAATTCTACAAGAGATGGTTTGGATGTCCATCAAGAATGCAATCCTGATAAGATAATATCAGACAAGATTTTTTGACAAAAGAAATAATTAAACAAATACCTACCGATGAACGCATGGCATAGGGAATTGTGCAGCGCATGGATGTAAACAGACAAACTAATAATTTGTCTGCTTATGTCCGAGAAAATTATAAAAGAAGCATCGACTTAGACTGCCGAGAATACGTAAATTCTCCCAAATAGAAATTTATGACTTTGATTACAAAATTGATCCCAATTTGTAAAAATACTTTTTGACGAACTTTGTTAAACTTTATCAAACAATGATCGTAGAACAGATAAATCATAAACGTTTTAAAAAGCTAAAACATCAGCAATATTCCATATTGGATTACAAATCCGCAAATGTTCTCGATTCCAACAGAAATCACTCTGGCTTGAAGTGTCTTACTAATGGAAAGCCGGGTCCTATTTTTGGCACTTTTGATTCACTTGGCCGGGGTTTTTGAAAGTTACAGAGCTCATATTTGGCCGCAATGTGCGTCGTACAGGAGCGCCTCTTACTGCAAAGTTTCAGACAATTCGGTTGAAAAAAAAACATGCCAAAGCGAATCTTGGAAGTGTTCAAGTGACTCTGCACCCTACTTTTTACTTTTGCATTCGATTTGGTTAATTTTTGCCAAAACACTTTGAAA
Organism: Aedes aegypti; assembly: GCF_002204515.2. NCBI lineage: Eukaryota > Metazoa > Arthropoda > Insecta > Diptera > Culicidae > Aedes > Aedes aegypti. The sequence continues at coordinate 113,228,351 of NC_035107.1, read as the reverse complement.
GATCCACTTTTCACAAGTGAATAATCATCTTATACACAGTAATGATAGCGCTAGTCCGCACATTAGCTACTTTCTGTCGTCATGTAATTTACTACCAGCCAATTCCGATTCCACAACGAATTATTTGCAAATCATATATCACAGCGTCTTGAGAGAGGTGTGTCATCTAGGGCATGTGTAAGAAAACCCACACCGGATTTTTATTTATGCATTTATGTTATAGGGCTGATTAGACTTATCCATGATGATTCTCGTTTATGTAGAGATATACAGCCATTCCATGAAAAACCGATCTAGTGGGTCTCCGAATTCCGTGAAATTTGCTAGTTTGTTCCTTATCCGAAATAAGGATACACGTATTTTTGGATTTTTTGATTAGGGTGACCATTTCCGAAATAGGGTGACCAGAAAAATCGCGATTTTGCAAAATTTTTATTTAAAAAAAATTATAACTTTTGAACCGTTCGACCGATTTTCAATCTTTTTGAACGAAATGAAGGCTAAAGATTTTGACTTTTCAAAAAATATATAAAATTTCACAAAAATTGTGTTTTTTACATGAAAAAACTCAATAGTTTCCGTTTTTTCGTGTTTTGAAGGCCTCGGGACTAAAGGGGCTATCGCTGTTCTCATTTTTTCTTGAAAGTTCAGAAAATTTTACGCATACTTTATATATTTTTTTGAAAATAATAAATCAGTCATTTTTTATCGGCACACACTGTAGGTCTCAGCGCATTAGATTTGTAATGTTTAAAAAAAAATTATAACTTTTGAACAGCTTAACTGATTTCCAATCTTTTTGTATGGAATGAAAGCTTAAAATTTCAACTATTCAGACAAAATTGAATTCGGAGACCCACTAGGTCGGTTTTTCATGGAATGGCTGATGTATAGATATAGAGATAATATGAAATTAAGAAAAAATATTTTTGTAAGGGTATTATTTGCTTTCCATTTTTCTTTTCTGCGCAATCAATCAATATACCTCTGCGTAAGGTTTATTATGGTTCTAAAACGGTGATAGTTCTTAAAATTGGTTTGAAAACAGTAATGAAATCAAAATTGCTTATTCTGGAGATCCCTAAATTGATTTTATTTTGAGTGATAACGTGTCATTACTATTCTGCAAATAGTGCATTCTGGTGCAACTCAGGAATCATTGCAAAAGGAATTGGTAAATAAGTCAATCAGCTGGACCAGATTCGATAATGTTTATACCAATACGATTAATCTTCGTGAGACATCTCTCAAAATTATCTGCACCATTCTACAAAGCCAGTCTAGCACCCATATTTCATACAACACCTCAATTGTCTCCAACATTTATCCATTAAAACCGGCAAATGTACAGTGAAAGTTTGCCGGTTTAGTAAAAGGTATCATTTGGAAGAGCTTTGTGGAATGGAAAAGAAAACTAGGCTGCATTTGCAGTTTCTCAGGGGATAGGCGTTGCATACCTCAATAATTTATAGGAAATAATTTTCAGGAATCCTTACCTTCAGCTTGGTGCAAAAAAATATCATTCTCTCATCACCTTTGATGAGAATTGGTTTGCAATGGATCGCCTAAAAACAATTTATCAATGCATTCGATTCGTGTGGTGCAAATTGAAAACCCGCTTGTGGAATAACGAACCCGAAAGCAATTGCTTTCGTTTGGTGGATGTGTTTCTTATGATTGGAGGAATCCTTTGCACAACAAAGACCAAGTCTCACAAAATATTGTGGATTTCCTATCGGGTGTACACTTATCTAATTTACACGATTCAAATAATTCACGCAGTCGAAAAATCTCTATCAGAGAACAACGTTGTGGCAACTTGTTGGTGTGTGATGGCAGTAGTCATGGTCTTTATAGCATTTCTGAACGAGAATATAATTCAAAAATCTGCACCGATGATTGACAGTGTTCGACAGTTCATTTGCAGAAGATCTGATACGTCGAGTGATTATCAATACGATTTAGCAGCCAGAAAGAACTTTGTTCGAACATCTCAAATTGTGTCACTTGGAGTTCTATTACTGATTATCATGGATGAAATGTTCATTCCATTAATTCTTATTTTCCACGAGGATCGTATCTTTGGGATACCGCATATTCTAAGTTTTTCAAACCTCATGATAAGAGAAACGGTGCACTTGTCTTACTTGATTATGGTGCTACCAATCTGGTTGTCCAAAATGTTTATACCAATAGTGCTGTCTACACTATTGATCACAGGCATTCGATCCGAATTGGAAATCTTTACCAAAGAATTCGAGGAATTCTGCACCAGCGCACGAAAGCATGCACACAATCACCGCGAAAACATATTCTGGAGTGAGCTGACTGCAGAAGTTAATATCCGTCTTGCAAAGCATGCATCGTATCTTGAGTAATGTTATCGTTAGAAAATCAATTGCAGATTTTTACGTTTATTTTCCCACAGAATTCAACATCAGCTGGGCAGTCTACTCAGCAAATTGTTCTTGGTCACTTACTACGGAGATGTCATCTCTATAGGGACGATGATTTTCGTCCTTTTGAAAGAGGGATTTTCGCCCAGTAGCCCTGTACTGTTGCTTTCAATCGTATCATTTTTGACTCAATGCTATTGGTGGTGCACTCTTGCTGAATATTTCCAGAAAAATGTCTTCATCCCAACAATCATTTGAAATCTGGATTGAACTAATCGAGATTAATTTTACAGAACGATGCAGTTCAGCAACATTTGACGGACCTGATGGTAGCCATCCCTTACCGGGGACAACATAAATCGTACTACTGTCAACTGCGAACATCTTTGATGATTTTGAAAACTTGTACTACAGGAAGCACCTCCATGAAAATGGCTGGCGAGCAGATCATCAACATACAGATCGTTACACGATTGCTGAACATTTCCTATTCGGCTGTGACTTTTCTGATTGACATGGATGACTAAGGAGTGGATTGATATAAGTGTGAATTAATATTTGACGTAACATAGTTTCTTATATATGTGTTTGCGTAGTACCGTACTTAGAGCACTTTCTATGAATAATTCCGTTTTAATGAATCATGACCTAGCTTGCAATCTGAATAATTGTTGTACAATAATATTTTGTAGTACTTGATGATGCATTATAAATAAAATGTTGGCTTTGACAAACAGAACAAGTGTTAGGATAACGAAACCGATGAGTGAAATGTCGGTTTGGCTCTTTGAGTAAACCAGTTCGATGCCAAGGTCGGTCTTGCAAATCCGGTTGAAGCATCTCGTTTATTTTACAGGCGCCCAATGACTCAAAACTTACGATCTGTCACGTACGATAGATACTACTTGTCATAGCTCCCAACGATGAAGACTTCTTCAATGAAGGAATATTTTTCGAAACTTTTTTGAGTTGTTGTTCGGTAGAGTACCGGAGTCAATCTAGCGATATTGTGTGGGGAATTTCTTACAGTTCACTTGCGCATCGATGACTCAAACCTGTAGTACGCTACGTACTGATAGAAATAGTTAGCAGCGGTGTATCAACTCTGCTCTAATGAATAAGTCTACGACGGTGGAAGATCCAAGCAGATTACAAGGTCGATCTTGTGAACCTTATGGAGAGTGAGTCTCGGTTCATACGCGCCCCAAAGGCTGGTGCTATTTGAAGATCAACTCTTATAGTCCTCGGCTGTGGATCTTGCCTACTAGCCTACACCCGGTGACGTTAGTTTTTCTGAAACCGGTAACTTGTTTTTGATCGTTCAGAAACCCATGTCAGTCATGCAAATCTGACGGAGCAGGACCTCCGGTTTCCAAGTGCCCAGGAAACCCAACTACTCCACTTAGCCCCCGACGATGGATCTAGCCTACTTCAAATGTGTTCCAACGTCCTTCTAGTCTTCTCACTACCTACCTTAATACCTTGATGGCTACAGCGTAGCATCACGCCATTGCCGGGCGTATTGTAGAGCTCCATCTTCGTCGGTCTTGGGCGAAACTTCTCCAGTTACCCCGAACGTTTAGGGTCGCCAGGTCCTCTTCCACTGCGTACAGCCAGCGTATTCGTGGTCTTCCCCGAAGCCGCCGACCTCTCCCTGGTTCCCTGCTGAATATTATTTTCGCAATTCTTTCTTCCGACATTCGCACTTAGTGACCAGCCCACTGAAGTCTGCCGTATTTTACACGCTTGATAATATTCGCATCTTTGTACACTTGATACAACTCGTGATTCATGCGTCTGCGCCACACACCATTTTCGAGTTTCCCACCGAGTATTGTCCGCAGCACTTTACGCTCAAAAACACCGAGAGCTTTCCGGTCTGACTCTTTCAACGTCCACGCTTCGTGCCCGTAGAGAACCACCGGAAGAATCAATGTTTTATAATAGGCGAATTTTGTTTCCGTTTGCAAGCTGCGGGACCTAAGCTGGTCCGTAAAAGGCCCTATTCGCAGCCGCAACTCGTCTTTTCACTTCGCGAGAAACGTCGTTGTCACATGTCACAAGTGTTCCAAAGTAAACAAATTCTTCAACAACTTCAAACACATCCCCATCAATCACTACCTCAGCACCTACACCACCATGCCTGACTCTATCTCTACCTGCAACCATGTACTTCGTTTTGGTAGAATTAATGGTCAGGCCTATCCTCACTGTCTCCCTCTTCAGAGGCATGAAGGCCTCTTCCACTGACCTGCGATCGATTCCAATTAGGTCTATATCGTCCGCAAAGCCAAGGAGCATGTGCGACCTTGTGATAATAGTGCCATTTCTCTGCACGCCAGATCTCCTAATAGCACCCTCGAGTGCAATGTTGAACAGTAAATTCGAAAGTGCGTCTCCCTGCTTTAATCCGTCCAACGTCACGAACGAGGTTGACCGAACACTTGATTTCGAACCATCCAGCATAGCACGTATCAGCCTAATTAGTTTCGCCGGAAAACCATTTTCAGACATTATCTGCCAAAGCTCATTTCTTTCCACTGAGTCGTACGCCGCCTTGAAATCAATAAACAGATGATGAGTCTGCAAGTTGTACTCCCGGAATTTGTCTTGGATCATTCGCAAGCCAAACATCTGGTCCGTCGTCGAACGGCCCTCACGAAAACCAGCTTGGTATTCGCCGACGATGGACTCCTCGAGCGGTCTCAGTCTGTTAAACAGGATGCGCGACAGAATTTTGTACGCCGAATTCAGCAGGGTAATTCCTCTGTAATTGGCACACTCCAGTCTGTGCCCTTTCTTGTAGATAGTACGGATGAGGCCATCCAACCAGCCGGTGGGCAATTCTTCGTCCTCCCATACCTTCAGCAGTACTCGGTAGATCGACTGGTAAAGCTGCTCGCTTCCGTGCTTGAGAAGCTCGACCGGGATCTCGTCCTTCCCAGCAGCCTTAATTTAGCTCTCTGATAGCCTTTTTAACCTCTCCTATGGTCGGTGGGTCCACAGCTTGATCGTCATCATCTATGTTCATCCTGTTCCTCGATACATTTCCATTCTCACCGTTCAACAATTGCTGAAAGTTCTCCTTCCACCTGGCAGCCACCGCCGTTTTATCGGTCAGCAAATTCCCTTCTCGATCATTGCACATGGCGGGCACTGATACGGTATTGTGCCGCGCACCATTGACCGTTGCATAGAATCTCCGCATATCATTCCGGTTCATGCTTTCTTGAGCTTCAGCTACCACATTTTCTTCGTGCTGCCTTTTCTTTCTGCGGTGGATTCGCTTTTCTTCGGTTCTAGCTGCCCTGTACCGCTCTCTGTTCTGTCGGGTACCGGCCACAAGCATACGGCTTCTGGCGACATGCTCCATGTCTGTCACCCTCTGGCACTCTTCATCGAACCAGTCGTTTTGTCTTCGTCGTTGACCAGTGCCGATCACTTCCCGCGCCGTTGTTGTCACAGCTTCATGGATAGGGTTCCACAGGCTGTCGACGTCTCCAGCAACGTTGATTCTTCCCAACTGCTCGTCTAATTGCTGATGGCATTGCGCAGCTACCCCATCAGTCGACAAGCGTTGTATATTGAAGCGCAGCGTTCTGTTTGTTGTGGAACTTGTGACGCTGGATAACCGCGCCCGAATTTTAGCTACAACGAGATAATGATCCGAGTCGATATTAGGGCCTCGGAAGGTCCTGACATCAATGACATCTGAGAAATGTCGCCCATCAACCAGCACGTGGTCTATTTGGGAGCAGGCATTGCCACTCGGGTGTCGCCAGGTGTGTTTGTGGATATTCTTTCGTGCGAAGTAGGTACTGCTGATTGCCATCCCTCTAGCAGCAGCGAAGGTTACTAGCCGCAGGCCATTATCATTGGTAACGGAATGAAGGCTTTCCGTTCCAATGACGAGTCGAAAGAAGTCGTCTTTCCCAATCTGCGCATTTGCGTCGCCGATGACTATCTTGACGTCTTGTTTTGGGCACTCTCCGTAGGCCTTATCCAGGCTCTCATAGAACTCATCCTTCATGTCATCGGGCTTATCGTTCGTTGGCGCATATATGCTGATCAGGCTGTAGTTGAAAAACTTGCCCTTCATTCTCAACACACAGATTCGGTCGCTTACCGGTTTCCACCAAATAATTCGCTTCATCTGCTTCCCAATCACTATGAAGCCAACTCCACGTTCTGCTCTGTCGCCACCGCTGTAGTAAATGTGGTACTTGAATGAAGTGTTGGCGATGGGGTCCACCGCTCGGAATTCGCGTTCTCGGCCAGCGTATTTCCTTGATAGCTGCCACGTTCACGCCGACATTCCGCAGTTCACGAGCCAGGAGCCCAACACGCGCGGGTTCATTCAAAGTTCTCACATTCCAAGATACAACTTTCCAATCGTTGTCCTTTATTCGTTGCCGGGTCTGTTGCCGTAAAATCAATCCGTTTGCTCTACTTTTGCCTTTCTTGGTTGGTGAAGAGTCTTCGATAGGCCACCTAACCAGGGTTGCATTACCTACATCGTGCTAGAGGGGCTGCCTCCTCGGTGCTGACACGATACAGCATTGTTCGCTTGTTCTTTACATGATGACCACGGTCATAGCCATCACAACCATCCACCTTTATCAGGGCTTTGAGCTCTGGTTCTCAATAGTTTCAAGTTCTTTCGGACATGCTACTATGGTGAGCCGTTATGCGCTAGCGGTGTTCTCACTATTTCTGCTATAGTTATGACATGTCCTGTGTCATCGCTCTGTTCATCAGAGTTACCCAGATGGGGATCATCCCTTCGATATCCCGAACCAGTTGATTATAACGAGACACTAGGTAATTCCAGAAGTTCACCAATATTCTACAGTTTTTTAGGCCGTGGTGTCAAAATCCCGTTCCAAAAAGCTAGTTCGAGAATGGAACATTGAACGACGCCCTCTTTCATTCGCATTGTCTCTTACCATCCATTTGTCACCAAGACTCTGCTCTCCATGATCTGGCACTCATAGTCGGAGATCTGCATTTCTGCTCCTACGCCTATCGGTATTCTCAGGCAATACCCGAATTGCGTCCATCGTTCCATACACATTAGTGGGATCCAAATTGCGTCTTCGACAATATGCGCTTCCTCTTCGTACATTTCATTTGCCTTTTAGGATGATTTTTCCCAGAAACTTTTCAAAGCCAGTCCAGCAGGTATTCACTTAATTTATTTAGTTAACATCAAAACAAATAGGTACTTAACAAACAATTTAACGCCTCAATGCTCGGTTCATGGCCGCATCTCTCATGCACACCACCAAATATCATCCTAAGCACCCGACGCACAGTGCTTCCAGCTACATGGGGGGCGGTCATAAATACGAAAATCGGTGAATTAGTCATAAATTCTGGCAACTTGATATGCACTAGTGTTCTATATGCAAAGCATTTCTTCTGCTAAGAGGGGGAGGTGCTAAGGTTTTCACCCCTTCCCCCTCCACGTATTGACTTGAGTGATACTAACATGATTTCAGTTATATTCACTCACATGTACCAGAAGAGTGAACAAAGTCGCAAAAGCTGTACAATTAATGCTTTGAAAGTATATTGTTGAGCAACCTGCAATGATTTTACATTTCAAACTCAAAAAAAAATTTGACAGCTACCATTTGTTGTTAATCAAGTTATGTTTTGGTAATCTGAATATATGACACTTAAGCGGTTAGCATCAATCTGGTCGCAAACGGTTACAGCTGAATTTATGTGCAAAATGTAATACAACTATGTAGATAAGATAACTGTATATGTATGCATTGAGGGATTCGGAGGGGAAACATTTTTTTTGGTTTAGTGAATGTTTCTAGAATTTCGATTTTCTCGAATTAAGGCTGTTTATCAACGATGTAGTTTTTATTTTATTTTTCTTAACGATCGATAAAAACTTCATTGAAAACCAGTGCCATTGATAGCGTGCTTGTAAAGTATCGTTAACATTTCTGACAGCGTAATGAAAGTGTTAAAAATATTTAGATTTTTATGATTTATATCTCCACTCAACTCAACTCGTCTTCCACCTCGAACGTTTACCCGTCTATCATAAGATTGCTTCCTAGGCGAGCCCAGTCACACTCGGATCCACCTACTAGCATGTACTTTATCTTGGGCGCATTTAATACCACCAGTCCATCTTTTGCTGCCTCGCGTTTCAGGCCACTTTTCCGAATGTTTGGTCGACAATGTCCATTTCATCCGCGAAGCTCTTCATGTCGTGCTGAGACCGGGGATGGGAAATGTACTGTAGCAAACATTTACCACCTCGACATTCACATTTTTCTACCCGACCATCAAAATCCAAAACAAACCATGACCGTTCAAAGCAAAAAAAAATGTCACGACCAGTGAATCAATTGTCACCCAACACGCAGCAACAAAGACATTGTCATCTCCGACTCTTGTTGCAACAATTTCGTTCCGCAACATCAGTTTATCATCACTTGAACAGAATATGACAATGATCGATTACCACGTGCGCAGCGATTTTCTGGGTTTCGCATCGTAATTTTCGAGAACTTTCTCCGTGTTGGTAAACATTGAGACATTATCGTTTTGTGTTTAAAATAACTGATTATTCGCGATTTGAAAAGGTTGCAACAATGTTGCGCTCTGTGATTGTCATGACAATTTTGCTTTTGATTGTATCCTTATCCGCAACAGTTGGGACAAACTGTTAATAATATGGACCAGAAAATGATTGTTTACCGCGGTTATGGATCACTTACAAAGAACGTAGATTTTTGCCATTTAAAGCATTGGATTCAACATTTTCAGACAATAGCACTAAAGATAAAACTAATAAAACATCAAGGTTTGTAAATTTCATTTTTTAGCAGACAAAAATGGGTGGAAAACTTGGTGTGAAGCGAAAACAGTAAATGTCTCAGATACTACAATGCAGTATCACAAAAAATGGCATTTTACCCTTGTTTCCAGCTCTAAGCACTGCTATTTTTTGCAGTAATATGTGACACATTGTTAACTTTCGCCAAATCATGCAGTACAGATGCATTGAGTTGAAAATCTCTAGATTTTGCGCACTGATCCGTAATATGTCACAATTTGATCCATAATATGAAAATTGATCCATAATATGGTTTCCAGAAATCGATACAATTTTTAATTTTTATGCAATCATATGTAAATATTACACTGAAAACAGTTTACTAACCGAAGTTCCAATTTGAAACGATTCAATTCGTGCTTTCAAATTACAATTTTACGTTTTCCATGTCGTTTTATTGAAATTTATAAGTTGGGCTCTACACTATTTGATACATAACTGTGGGGTCATGGTACTTAAAATAATCATTTCGACATTTAGCTGTCAAGAATTGGAATGACTTACCACGAAATTGCAGAAATAGAATGAATATTCTTTGCTTCAAACGAGCAGTTAACTTATTTTTAGTACAGATTGATTGGTACATTAGTTTTAATTTTAGAATAGTAGCATGTACTTTGAAAATCAATACGTGGTTTCTTATGCTATTGTAAGCAAATCTATATAAATAAAAATGGAATGGTGTTTGTATGTCACGAAATGGCTTACGAACGGGTCAACGGATTGGAATGATTCTACCTCCGTTTTGTTCGTCAAGGGTTCCGACGTGTTTGTGTGTATAAAAATCCTAGGAGAGTCACCGGGAAAGATGGAAAAACGTGCTTGAACGGAACTGTCATTTCGTATGGGACGATCAATATCGTTTTTCGATAGCCCACTTGATGGCTAAACTAAGTTGGCCGGGACCACTAGTAAGTAAATAAATAAATTTCCATGGCTCTGAACGATCGATACTATTGGATGTCGCCTCGATAAAGAGGTGATGCGTTGGGACATATTCTCGACATTTTTGAAGAATTTGCCGTACAGTAAAGTATTGGTCCGTTATCGATTGGTCGTCAACAAAGTCGGCTTAATAACTTCCCTTGTCTTCCAAAAAATCTTCCAGCGTTGTTTCAAGGTACGATTAGATTAGAGGAACTGCTTCCTAATTTGCTCCAGGAAATCCATGAACACTACAACGCTCTTCTAGACTATTTTGATTTCCTCAGTTGTAAGGTTTGGGAATTGTGACCACTATTTACCACAGTGCATCGATTCTGCCAGTCAACCAAAACACAAAGCAGCAGCATCAATACCATCAGGCGCTGTGCTGCCAACGGTTCACACACTGCTTGACTGTTTTTATCTCTCCACTATGATCGTTTTCGGGCAGCCATCTCGAGGTAAATGATTGAATATAATGTTAAATCATTCGATCGCTAATATTTCGCTTGTGTTTTCAACTAATTGAAATCTATTAGCGCTAATAGCAAGAGCACAATCATTCCGTTGCGTTACGTATAAACAAGTTCAATTTCATGCTGCCTTTATCGAGCAAAAATGCAAAACCCCGAAAACCGGAAAAATCGTGTCACCACTGTGCTCCAGTCATTTCGCATTTGGGTTCGAAAAAACGTTGGGAAGAAGAAGATTACAGTTGTGAAGAGCCATGACATTTTTTTTTGTTTTGAACGGTCATGGTTTGCTTTGGATTTTGATGGTCGTGTAGAAAAATGTGAATGTCTAGGTGGTAAATGTTTGCTACAGTAACTATAGGAGATCTTCCAAAGTATTCTGCACAAGTTCTTTTGAGAAAAAAAATCATTCTACACTTCTTAAAGACATTCGTTTGAGGATTTTTCCAGGAAGATCTATAAGAACTCCTATACCAGTTTCTCCAGTTATCCTTTCAGGCATTTTTATACGGTTTCTTTATGGATTCATCTTCATGCTCCTAAAATTCCTCCAGGGGTTATCCGAGGTTATTTCATACTCTTCCAGGAATTCCTCTTATAATTTGACCTGGGATTCTTCGTGAAGTGATTTCATGCGAAATAGCTTCTGCTGTTCTTCGAAACAATTCCTCGTGTATGTTTTAAATATAATCTCATGGGTTCGTCAAAAGTTCATCTGAGGTTCCACACTAGCTAATGCTACAGTAAATATTTTTGTTAATTCCAATTATCTTAGAAATTTATCTAATAAATTGAAGGATTTTCTCATGAGCCCAGGAGTTCTTTCGGAAGACATTGTGGGAGTTCATCAAGGGTTACTTTCAAATTTGATCAAGTTTCATCGGATGTTAGTTTGGGATTTCCTCTGAAATGACTAGGGGAAGAGCACCAATTTTTAACCCAACACTAATTTTCGACCCATCCATACGATTTTGGCCTACTTTGTATGAAAATACGAAAATTGGCTCAGAACTCTTGTAGGTCAAAAATTATTGCTTTTCCCCTAGTGGTTTTTTTAATTTGATTGTTTCTTGATTTCATTGATTGTATTTTTTTTTTTAGATATATCTAGGAAAATGACTGAGGCAATTCTTGGAAGACATCTTTGGGAAATTTCTCATAAATTTCTAGAATAGTTTCAGAAGGAATCTTAGGAAAAATCTGTAAAACAATTCTTCAAGAATTTTTCTGGTTGAAATTCTAACAATAATTTTGAAGAAAGTTTTTGAAAATACCTAGCGAAAATATAAGTTGAAATCTCAAAGATGTTGTAAACGGGAATCTTGGTGGAAATTTTAAGAAAACAATGGCATAATCATTGGATACATTCCTGGAGTACTTAGGCGGCAACCACAAATTACGTAACGCTCGAAGGGGAGGAGGTGGTAGGCTCGAGCGTTACGACTCACACAAAATTTTAAAAAAATTCATACAAAAAGCGTTACGGAGGGGGGGAGGGGTTCGAAAATTTTCAATTTTGGCGTTACGTAATAAATGGATGCCGCCTTATGATTTTCTTAAAAAGTAATTTATTGGAACAAAATTTTTGGCAAATTTATTAATTTTCAAGAGATTTCTTTTATCAAGTATTTCAAAATCAATTCCGAATGAATATACATAGTTTAGGATATGTCCAAATTTTCCTATAGTACCCAAATATAGCTGTATATAAATTATTGCTTTCCAGGGCTACTCCGACAGCTTATATTTCCACATCTATGGCAATTCGCTGGAAATCCTCTCGATAATTTTCAGTAAACTTATGTATCTCTGATCAAGCAATAATAACAGAAGAACCGTAGGATCATTTATTAACATTTTTGCTGTTCAACTACAACATATCAACATAGGTTTCAACACTTTAGTCATAATTCTGCAAAAGCTGTTCATCGTTAAGCTGATTTCACATAAGCGTGCTACATTTAGACGGCGTTCAACTTAATATTGAGGGCCCCTAAATCAAACCTCGCACCGGGATCCAAAACCCTAGCTACGCTACTGCGTGGATTTTCTCGACTGTCCATCCGAAGTGTCTCAACGATCGTTATAGAGAAGAGTTTAATATATCGTAGCGTCGTTATCTAGGATATTGATATTGAAATAGCACAGCTGCCAGCTCTGTTGCGCCAAGTTATTTCATGATCTCGTCCGGCCAAATATACACGTAGCGAACTGGACTATCGAATTTCATACATTTTGCCTTATGAAAGGTGGAACGGTTATTGCAATACGAACGCTTTATGTATCGTTTTAGCATCAACTCACATCAAGGCGTCGAGAGGCGCGTGGTGTACGCTCGGGCCTATCGATCGCAAGGTTCTTGGTTCGATTCCAGGTTGCCGCGAAAACGTTTTTTGTTTTCAAATTCTGGTTTCATAAGGCAAATTTATGAATTTTAATCCGATTTCTTGTGGCGAATTTCCATAAGGGGTTCCTATGTTTATCGATAGTCCATTTGCCTGAGTGTAATGAGCCAGATGACATTCCTGGTGATGAGCTGGAATGTTTAGAATGCACCACGAGTCCGTTGTGTAGAGCTTTTCATATACATGTAGATTTTTGTAGAGATTCAATGTAGCCCAGAATAAAACTCCAACTAATGATTCCTTCATTGGTGCCCAGAATTACCCATAAGATCCCATCTCCAGGAGAACAGTGTTTGTTGGGAAAATTCCTGACAATAACTCATTCAAGTAACAATTTTGTTTTTTTTTACGATTTTAAAGACCAATTTTTGAGTAGAATCTGTGTCGTTATTGATCATTAGCCATCTGGATCCGGAGATATTCCATAATTCTTTAAGGGACAGACACATAGCCATAACATACGAAAATCTCACAGGCTCAAATGGAGCAAATTGGTTTTTATATTTTTTTTTCAGAGTAGCTTACCTGGCATTGAAATTGAATTGAAACTGCCAAAAACATATTATATATAGAATGTCGGTCCCCAAAGAATATCGGAATATCTTCAAAACCAGATCACCAATTATATAATTTCGACACGGATTCTTAAACTAGAAGAGTTTTTTGATCACTTGTAATCAGTTGTGGTACAAACATATTTAGAAATAAAAAAGGTAACGCGATTTGAATATTTTTTGCGGTAAAAAGTTAAGCTGCTGGTAGAGGGGTTAATATAGGCAATCGCTAATTAACATGTGTCAGATGAGAAATAATTATCTGACGATCGCCACATCTATTTTGAAACAATCTGCACTCTTTAACTTTGTACATTACCGAGAGTATGTCAAAACGCTTTCAAACCAATGTAATTTACGCTGACTTGACTGCAGCCTTCGACAAGCTGAATACATTGCCGTTTGCTCCAATGGCTTTAGTCCCGTGGTCACCAAAGTGTGGCCCGCGGGCCGCACGTGATGGCTGTATCTCTTAAGTCTGATAATTTCCGCAATTTTTTTCCTCGGTTCCTGCTGTTCTGGTGGTAGGTCATTTGGCATAAAGTCGTTTGGCATAAATCCGTTTGGCATAAGGTTGTTTGACATAATGGTCATTAGACCGGCCCTTAAACAAAAAAGTTGTAAAACTCAACGGGGCACCCCCTAGATATAAGCCTTAGGGTAAGAAAAACGCTCTCTAAAAATTTCAACTCAATTGGTTGCTCCACCAGCTGGCCCATTCGATTTGAAGTTTGTATGGGATATTCGTCTCAAATATATTGAAAATTGATCCTATGTCACTGTTTCGTTCCGTATACTAATTTTTCGCGTTCAAATAAGCCCAAAATGACAAATACACTAGTTGATACCCTAATGAACATAAATGCAGAAGGTTGTATCTGGATTTAATCTCATTTTCATTACTCTTTTAGTTATTGAAAGTAAGGCTTAGATCAGCACTCCCGTACAGTCACTTATATGCATGCGACATGTGCCTCAGCTCGCCCAGCGTCATAGGTGGCTATGATGCGCTTAGTGCTTACCTCCAAGCTATGTTGAAGAAATGCAAGCAGTATTACATGATATACTCAAGATGGTTAAAACACCAACTTTATTAATTTTGATCATGGTACAATCTTCTATAATATTCTTCACTATTACATCAAGTAGTGTTTTTAACATTCTGGGTCCAATTGAACGCGATCATCAATTTTCCTGAACCAAACAGTAGATGATGTGCTGTTGCTCATATGTTTGAGCTTAAAATCCCATATTAACTTCAAATCAAATACGCTAGCTCATGGAACGACCAAATGAGCTGAATTTTTCAGAAAGGCTACCTCTAACCCCATGAAATAATCCTGGGGGTGCCCCGTGGAATCATACAACTTTATTTTTCTCCCATACTGAGCTGGGCCAGTCTAATGGTCATTTGGCATAAAGTCGTTTGGCATAATAGTCGTTTGGCATAATGAGTCTGAACCCAAGAATTTCTTAAGATGACATTCGTTTTTACGTTTCTATTGAATCTTTCTGATGACATCAGGCTTGTTTTGGAATCAATTGACACAAAATGACACTTTATACAACAATCATATGCTCTTGAATAAACTTAAGCATATTAGGAAAGTTATTGCCTATAGAATTTTATTATTTATCCAGAAATTACCTTTCTCTCAAATATTAATTCTTCTTTCGAGTTTCGCTATAAATTTTTGCACTGAAGATTTCGATAGATATAGCACAAATTTACCCTTCTTTCAAACGTTCTATTTTTTCTGAATATGATGAACTGTTGATTTAAAATTTAAATAAATTTCACTTTCTTATATACATAGGCTGTTATTTAGAGCTATATTTTTTAAATATTTTATTGTTTCCAACTGACAAAAGAGCGGTATTCGATAACATTGATCTGCTCAAGCTGGTTTAGGGACAAAATGTCGAAAGACAAAACGTCGAAATCCAAAACGTCGAATCCCAAAACGTCGAAAGGGACAAAACGTCGAAGAGACAAATCGTCGAATACAGTAATTTTTCAAGCGAAGGTTCTTGGATAACTGGCGTTGCTAAGGAAAAAATGGTTGCGATGCGGATAGCGTTGGATACATACAAAGCTACAATTTTCATCACAGTAAGCATAAAACAGATTTCCCGGAAAAATGTCAAACAACTATGGAACTATGCATGGATTCACTATTTGACGTTTTAGCGGTGCCGTGTTATTTAAGTGACTATGGAAACGAGTGAATACGGCACCGCTCAAACGTCAAATTAGTGAACTCGTGCATTGGTCCATGGACCGATGCACGAGTTCACTATTTTGACGCTTGAGCGGTGCCGAGTTCACTCGTTTCCATGGTAACGGCACCGCTAAAACGTCAAAGAATGAACGCATGTATTGATCCATTCATTTCTGACGAGTAAAGAAGTACAAAGTGAAGCACTTGAAGCAAATCGAAATTAAAGCCTGAGTTGAAGAATCTTGAGAACCGGATTAGCATGGTGAATGAGTGGAATACAAACAACTGTGTCGCCGCTCGATGGTTGCTGTTAAGAATTGACTGTTCAAAACGTTGTTTTCTGTACTTTTCGCTGCTAGCGCCAACTGCTAGAATTTCAGAACAATTGTGTTTATTCCACGACTGGCGTGAGGGGAGAATAGTCGTCTCATTTAGAGTGAGCGATTCCGACAGTCGAATGCAGTGAGAATGGTCACTAGGAATGAACTCGAGTGAACTCTCGCTGTATTCCGAGAGTCGGTGTATATCGACTGTGGTCGTTGTTTCGTGAGTTTTCCATCCCGACGAGAGTCGTAACGTCCTGGCCTATCGACTGGCTAAGAAATGCATGTGAAGATGTAAGTTTCATTCAAATTATTTGAATTCAGGCTTGTGCATTACCAAGTAGGTGAATCTATTGGGGTATTTGCCAAAATTTCGCGCAGTCTCCCCCTGAGGGGATGACGCGTCGCACTTCTGTTCTATCTGGCGCTACGTCCCAAATGAGACAGAGCCTGTTTTTCAGCTTGATGTTTTTATGAACACTTCGACGGTTATTAACTGAGAGCTTTCTTTACCAATTGACCATTTTTGCATGTGTTTATCATGTGATATCTTGAAGATATGCTATGCCCTGAGAAGTCGAGAAAATTTTCTTTACGAAAAGATCCTTGACCGATGGGATTCGTACCCACGACCCTCAACTTGGTCTTGCTAAATAGCTGAGCGTTTACCGCTACGGCTATTTGGTCCCCACATTTTTCTCACCCCGTTTACTTGATTCGTAAGAGAGAATAACAATGGGGATCATTCAAAAATGCCGTCCATGATTTGGGGGGTGGTGGGGCGATTCGTTTACGAAAGTGTGACATGTGTTCATATCAGGATCATATTGGAAAAAAGTGCGTAAGAGGGGTCTGGAAGGAAATTTTGAAATATTTGAATCATTCCTTGCTCAAGGATGGCGCGTCATTCCCTCAGAGGAAGGCCTCGTAAAACTTTGCAAGCGCCCTTCTTCTTCCTCTACTTGGCATTAACGTCCCCACTGGAACTGAGCCGGCTTCTCAGCTTAGTGTTCTTATGAGCACTTCCACAGTTATTAACTGAGAGCTTTCTGTGCCTAAGTTGCGAAAAATGGCATTCGTATGTCGTATGGCAGGTACGATGAGATGATACTCTATGACCAGGGAAGTCAAGGAAATTTCCATTACGAAAAGATCCTGGACCGACCGGGAATCGAACCCAGACACCTTCAGCATGGCTTTGCTTTGTAGCCGCGGACTCTAACCACTCGGCTAAGGAAGTGCCCTATGGGGAACAAATTAATCGCCGCGCGGCGTTTACTATTCTTCGTGAGTGCAGCTCTAGTTATTCGTTTGATTCTAATTGTTTTGCAATGTGCCATATCGTTTTAATTGAATCTTTTAATACCGGAGTGTTCTTAAGACGTTATTCTAGGATTACCTTTAACTAATTGGACCAAGAATTTTGTAATTTTCGGAATACGTGTTGGGATTTCCTCATATTTTCATCAAGGAATCCCTCAGAAATCATTCCAAGTGTTTCATAAGGAACTATTAAAGGTATTCATACAATAACCCAACAAAAGTTATACTAGTATTATTCTAGTAATTCCTTTTTGGTTTTCTCAGATGATTCTACTAGGAAAGAAAGAAATAATTCGAATACATTTAAAAGATATCTTTGGGACTGCCCGTAAACCACGTGGTCATTTTTCGTGTTTTTTCTACACACAAAATAATAAAAATTTCAAGATTTTTTCGGTGATTTATTAAAAGAAGCTACTTATCCTAAAATTATTTTATTTTGTTTATAACATTTGAAATCTGAGAAGAATTTATCTTTAAAATAGTACCGTTAAGTCACCAGTCACCGTGCGGCCTCCATTCACCGTGCACCTCTACAAATTCCTACAGAATATTCATACATTTTCCACAAATTATTCTTTTGGCAGCAAAATAAGATAAAACTGATGTAATGAAGTAGGGGCCCAGATAGCCGTAGCGGGAAACGCGCAGCTATTCAGCATGACCATGCTGAGGGTCGTGGGTTCGAATCCCGCTGGTCGAGGATCTTTTCGTGAAGAAAATTTTCTCGATTCCCAGGGCATAGAGTATCTTCGTACCTGCCACACGATATACACATGCAAAAATGGTCAATCGGCAAAGAAAGCTCTCAGTTAATAACTGTGGAAGTGCTCATAAGAACACTAATCTGAGAAGCAGGCTTTGTCCCAGTTGGGACGTAATGCCAGAAAGAAGAAGATGATGTAATGAAGTAGTTCTTGTCACAAAACATTTTGAAAAACCTAATTTATGTAGTCAAAATCATGTGAATTCTGTTTAATAATGGGATTCTAGTAGACTCTTAGTAGAAACGCCAGAAATTAACATTTTTCATTTTAACGTTAAAGTATCAAACTTTTCATAACTTCAACAAGTTTTCGCTGTAGATAGAAGTATCTACAAGATGTATTTCATCGTATGAACCATGAGATTTTATGCAAATAAGATTTGTTTATTGTGTTTCAGTCGAAACACAAATGCACGGTGAATAGACCCTTTTCAATACTTATGGTTCCTATTACCGTGCATTAGTATAAGGCGGCGTCCATTTATTACGTAACGCTAAAATTGGAAATTGTTTACACCTCCCCCCCCCCTCCGTAACGCTTTTTGTATAAAAAATTTAAAATTTTTGTGTGTGCCGTAACGCTAGAGCTTACTCCCCCCTCCCCCTAGAGTGTTACGTAATTTGTGGATGCCGCCTAAAAGGCTTGAAATTATTGGGTAATATTGGATGAATTGTTAGGTCGTGATTTAACTACTTCATATTTAGTTTTTGAGCGAATATGAAATGGTTTGGACAATACAGTCAAACCTCCTATAACGATTTTTATGAAAAAATAATGATTCACCCATTTTTTCAACTTTCTATGGCTTTTATTGTAAAATAAGATTTGAATACCCTTAAAAATGAGTGTGCACACTACTAGCAACATACTTGCTCCACTAACAACGTTTCTTCAAGATACAAAATAAAATCCTGACGAAAACTATACGCACGGTAAACGGTGCACCAGCGTGCACGATGAATGGTGACATAGAACGGTACGAGGCGACCTTAACATGATATTTGTAAACACAAGTTTTGAGTATTTTCTGTTATGCATCACTGATTTTCGATTTTTCCTTGAATTATGGTATAATTGCACGCTTCGTAGTGGTATTCTAGTTCGCTTCTAGTGATTTGGAAAACATATACAATTTTTTGAGGTCGGGATTTTTTTTAAATGCACGGTGAATGGTAGCTTGACCATTGGTTTTTCCAATATTCGCTGAGTATTTCAGACTACGTTTTGACTCATTCACACCCTCATCGACGAAATATCACATCTTCAGATAATCTCAAAGAATTTTACAAAGAAATATTCTAAAGATTCTTTCTAGTATTTTTGCAGTTTTATGGAAAATTCCTCCAGGGATTTCTGCAAGGAACAGAATATCCAGTAAATAATCCTTTAAAAGATTTGAGAGATATAAGCTGCCGAATAAAAATTTCATAATATTTAATCACTGTAGATATGATCCAGGCGCGGTAAATGGCTGGGCATGGCGTACCATTGGTACCTCGCGTACCTGCAGGAATAAAATAGACCCCTTTGTGCGGTCCTTAGCCTCTTGCCCAGCAACTCCTATCCCTACCTCCTCGTGGTACTGGCCGGGGTACGAGTAACCTTGGGGAAGATCGGGTAACCAACCCCCGGTGGGAACTTTGGTCGTATGCTGACAGGAAAGGGGGGGTTAGCTTTTGCAAACCTGGAGCGTCTGTACTCCACGTTAGGAGCGGCTCACAACAGCGTCTGTTCCCCATGTCAGGGGCGGCTGATCATCGTCCGAGTGCCAGAGAAGGACTCTAAGCTAAACTGCGCACTATGGCCCTCCGAACATTTAGGGGGAATGGTCCTCCGTAAATTTAGGGGGTTGGTGTCAGGCCCTGCAAGCCAACCGTAAAAACACATCAGCACAGGAACGTCAACGAGAGAATACGGACCGGAGCAATCGGCAAAGACCACAGCGACGAAAATGGACTAGCGATTGGAAACTCGGTACGTGGAACTGCAAATCTCTCAACTTCATTGGAAGTACTCGCATACTCTCCGATGTACTGAAGACCCGCGGTTTCGACATCGTAGCGCTGCAGGAGGTGTGCTGGACAGGAGCATTGGTGCGAACGTTTAGAGGTAATCATACCATCTACCAGAGCTGCGGCAACACACGCGAGCTGGGAACAGCTTTCATAGTGATGGGTGATATGCAAAGGCGCGTGATCGGGTGGTGGCCGATCAATGAACGAATGTGGAAGTTAAGAATCAAAAGCCGATTCTTTAACTTCAGCATAATCAACGTGCATAGCCCACACTCCGGAAGCACTGATGATGACAAGGACGCATTTTACGCGCAGCTCGAACGCGAGTACGACCGCTGCCCAAGCCACGACGTCAAGATCATCATAGGAGATTTTAATGCTCAGGTTGGCCAGGAGGAGGAGTTCAGACCGACGATTGGAAAGTTCAGCGCCCACCGGCTGACGAACGAGAACGGCCTACGACTGATAGATTTTGCCGCCTCCAAGAACATGGCCATTCGTAGCACCTATTTCCAGCACAGCCTCCCGTATCGGTACACCTGGAGATCACCTCAGCAGACAGAATCGCAAATCGACCACGTTTTGATCGATGGACGGCACTTCTCCGACATAACCGACGTCAGAACCTATCGTGGCGCCAACATTGACTCCGACCACTACCTGGTGATGGTGAAACTGCGCCCAAAACTATCCGTCATCAACAATGTACGGTACCGACGCCCGCCCCGGTACAATCTCGAGCGGCTGAAACAACCGGATGTCGCCAATGCGTACGCGCAGCATCTTGAGGCAGCGTTGCCGGATGAGGGCGAGCTCGATAGGGCCCCTCTTGAGGACTGCTGGAGGACAGTCAAAGCAGCCATTAACGACGCTGCCGAAAGCGTTGTCGGATATGTGGAACGGAGCTCAAGAAACGATTGGTTCGACGAGGAGTGCCAGGAGGTTTTAGAGGAGAAGAATGCAGCGCGGGCTACAATGCTGCAGCATGGTACGCGGCAAAACGTGGAACGATACAGACTGAAGCGGAAACAGCAAACCCGCCTATTCCGGGACAAAAAGCGCCGCCTGGAAGAGGTGGAATGCCAAGAGATGGAGTTGCTGTACCGTTCTCAAGAAACGCGGAAGTTCTATCAGAAGCTCAACACATCCCGCAAAGGCTTCGTGCCGCGAGCTGAGATGTGCCGGGATAAGGATGGGAGCATCTTGACGGACGGACGCGAGGTGATCGAAAGGTGGAAGCAGCACTACGATGAACACCTGAATGGCGCAGAGAACACAGGCACAGAAGGTCAGGACAGCGAAGGCGATGGCTACGTCAGCACAGCGGACAGCGGAAATCAACCAGCTCCCACGATGGGGGAAGTTAAGGATGCCATTCAACAGCTCAAGAACAACAAAGCCGCTGGCAAGGATGGTATCGGAGCTGAACTCATCAAGATGGGCCCGGACAGGTTGGCCGCTTGTCTGCATCGGCTGATAGTCAGAATCTGGGAAACGGAACAGCTACCGGAGGAGTGGAAGCAAGGCGTTATATGCCCTATCTACAAAAAGGGCGACAAACTGGAGTGTGAAAATTATCGTGCAATCACCATCCTAAACGCCGCCTATAAAGTGCTATCCCAGATTCTCTTCCGTCGTCTATCACCTATAGCAAACGAGTTCGTGGGAAGTTATCAAGCAGGTTTCATCGACGGCCGCTCGACAACGGACCAGATCTTTTCCGTGCGGCAAATCCTCCAGAAATGCCGTGAGTACCAGGTCCCTACGCACCATTTGTTCATCGATTTCAAGGCGGCATACGATAGTATCGACCGCATAGAGCTATGGAAAATCATGGACGAGAACAGCTTTCCCGGGAAGCTCACAAGATTGATCAGAGCAACGATCGACGTTGTGCAAAACTGCGTGAAGATCTCGGGCGAACACTCCAGTTCGTTCGAGTCTCGGCGGGGACTACGACAGGGCGACGGACTTTCGTGCCTGTTGTTCAATATTGCGCTTGAAGGTGTCATGCGGAGAGCCGGACTTAACAGTCGAGGCACGATTTTCACGAGATCCGGACAATTTGTTTGCTTCGCGGACGACATGGATATTATTGGGAGAAAATTTGAAACGGTGGCAGATTTGTTCACCCGCCTGAAACGCGAAGCAACACGAGTCGGGCTAATGGTGAATGCGTCGAAAACAAAGTACATGCTGGTTGGCGGAACTGAGCGCGACAGGGTCCGCCTAGGAAGCAGTGTTACGATAGACGGGGATACCTTCGAGGTGGTGGACGAGTTCGTCTACCTCGGATCCTTGTTGACGGCTGACAACAATGTTAGTCGGGAAATACGCCTTATCATCAGCGGAAGTCGTGCCTACTATGGGCTCCAGAAGAAACTGCGGTCAAGAAAGATTCACCCCCGCACCAAATGCACGATGTACAAAACGCTCATAAGACCGGTAGTCCTCTATGGGCATGAGGCGTGGACTATGCTCGAGGAGGACTTGCAAGCTCTTGGGGTTTTCGAACGCCGAGTGCTAAGGACGATCTTGGGCGGCGTACAGGAGAACGGCGTGTGGCGGCGAAGGATGAACCACGAGCTCGCTCAACTCTACGGCGAACCCAGTATCGTGAAGGTAGCTAAAGCTGGAAGGATACGCTGGGCAGGGCATGTTGCAAGAATGCCGGACAACAACCCTGTAAAGATGGTGTTCGCCACGAATCCGGTCGGAACAAGAAGGCGTGGGGCGCAGCGAGCTAGGTGGATTGACCAGGTACACCAGGACCTGGAGAGCGTGGGTCACAGTCGAGGATGGAGAGAAGCGGCCATGAACCGAGGGAATTGGCGAAATATTGTTGGCGAGGCTTTATCAAGATAATTGATGTAAAGCCAAATAAGTAAGTAAGTAAGTATGATCCAGTATTGCCAAGAAGAAGAAGAAGGAGATATGATCCTGTACAAACCCTGCAATTGTTGTTGTTAGGAATTCCTCATTATATTCGCAAGGAAGTTGTTGCGTGAAATTTTGAAGAAAAAGTGAAAAAGATCCATTAAAATTTGAATTCCGCGATGTGCGTCAACATACACTTCGGAATTTCTCCACCAATTATTTCGGAGTTCCTCTAGAGTCTAGACATTCATCCGGAGTTCCTCCAATAATCCATTTGGATTGCATCCTGGAAATTCGGCCGGAGTACCTCGAAGAATTAATTCAGAGTTTCTACGGGAATTTTTCTTCGAATTTCCGTCGGGTTTTTCTACAGCTTCTCCGTGATTTTTCTCGGAGTTTTCCCAGGAGTTTACTTGAAGCTCCACCAGCAATTCATCAGAAGTTCTTCCTGTAATTCCAACGCAAATTACTCCGCAGTTTCTCCAGAAATTCGCCGGGGTTTATCCGGAAGTTCCATCAGAGTTAATTAAAAAATCTCTCCAAAGTACCTTTAGGCATCCCCGGGAATTCTTGCAAAAAATACTTCTGAATTTCTTCAGGAATTACTGAGGAATCCCATCCCGAGAGTTTCCCCAAAATTTGCTTAAGTTTTCGTATCAGTCCACTAATAATTTCTCCGGAGATTTCACGATTTTTACGATAAGTTCCAGGAGTTCTACGAGGCATTTCTCGGGAATTAATCCAGAAATTCCGGGGTTATTACATAAGTTCTTTAAGTGATTTCTTCAAGAATTCATCAAGGGAGTCCTCTGGTGTGTGACCGGAAATTTCTTCAAAGCTTTTTTCGCTGTTCCTACAGAAATTCCTTCAGTGTTCCATAAATAATTCCTCCTGAGTTCCCGCAGCAATTACATCGTATCCCTTCAAGGATCCCTACAGGTTTCACTACAGGAATTTCTTTAAGAGTTCCTCCAGTAATTTCTTTGTAAGTTCTTTCAAGAATTCCACTGGGAGTTTCTCAAAGAACAACTCCGGGAGCGCCTTCATGAATTCCCGTGACAGTTCCTCCGAAAATTCCTTCATAAATTGCTTCATAAGTTTTCCGGTTGTTTCTTCGGAGCTCTGCTGGCAATACCTTCAGGAGTAGCTCTCCTACGGATTTCCTCCATGGTTCCTCCAAAAGGAGTTGTGCTTGATTTAATTTTCAGGTTGGCCAGCTACACTGCAGAATCAAAACTCGTTTTGTGGAGTAGATGATTGCGTCCTGTCTAGCGTGCAATTTCCTTCTGGAATTCATTCAAGAATTACTTAGAGAATTGCTACAGCGAGCTGTCCTGCTCGCTCAAACCTAAATGAATGCATGATAAACAATGAGGCCTATAATAGTCATAAGCATTTCTTGATGAATTGTTCATGAAAATTACCACTCTGAAAATATTTTTAAACACAATAGTAGGGATTTTCGAAATTGCACTGTTACTGTGCTATATGTACCAGTATTCTTCCATTTTTTAGCAATTACCTATTCCCTCAGTTGTGCTATCGATTTATTGTGGATTTTGTTTAAAAATGCTGAAAAATTCTAGGCATTTCTTTAAGGATTTTTGTTTTTGGAGCTCTTCCTGGAAGAATCCCTAAAAAAACTAAAGTTTTTTTATGGATTCTTCCAGGAAGAGCTCCAAAAACAAAAATCCTTAAAGAAATGCCTAGAATTTCTCAGCATTTTCAAAATCAATTTTTTCAATTAAAAAAAAATAGAATTCTGCCAGATCCTTGAAAATTTTCATAGGGAATATATTTTAGAAATCTGGGGTAAATTTCTATAACATCTAAAAAAAAGAGATTTGGATGAAAGACTTTCCGGATGAATTTTCAGGGAAATGCCATAATACTTAATAATATCCATGTAGGAATTTCTTAGGAAATAGAGTAATTTTTAGAGGTATTTTTAGTGGAATTCCTGGTCATATCCTTGGTTATTTGACTTTAAACTCCACAGAAAGATCTAAAAATTTCAGCTGCAACTTCATTTCTGTCTGAATTTGCCGATTGACCTTTCCCTGCAAATTTCACGACTTTTCCCGCATTTACAGATTTTCCCAAGTGTTGCCTAGGGCGATTCAAAATTGAAAAAAGTTCGACAATCCAATCTCCCAGATCTCCCTTACTATCCATATCATAAAAATAGTATTCTGTGAAATTTTCAGCTTTCTAGGTGGTGATTTAATGGTAACCCAAAGACAATGTAGGTTTATATGGAAATTACTATGGAGATTTTTGTTTAATTGTCCAAGCGCGTCAGGACTGAAATGTTAGTACAAACTTATCATCCCATAGTGAAAACTCATACCATAAAGAAGACATTTGTTGAAGAAAGCAACTCAATCCGACGGATAGGAGAAAAGATATTCATGAATTTGTTTGCTATTATATGGGATTATAGCCCTACAAACATCTACAAAAATCCCAAACAAATTTAGATTAAAGGGGATTTGCTTCTTCAGCAATTAGAGCATTAGAGTTTAAAGAATGAGTTTTCACTATGGGATAGTAAACCTGTACTTACATTCAGTCCTAACGCGTGTAGAACATTTTTCAAAATTTCTCCATTGTAATTTCCGTTTACCTTGTCTTTGGGCCACCTATAAAGCTGAAAATTTCATAGAACACAAATTTTATGGTAAGACAGACATGGGAGAAGGAATTTTCAAACATTTTTAATTTTTGAATCGCCCTAGTGTGGCCGCCCTGTACTTTAAAATTCCTTTTTTTATTTATAAGAATTCTTCAGGAACTTCTCCTCGGATTCCTTGGGCAAATAGGAATACTCTCGGTGACTCTTCCTGGCATCCCTCCAAAACATCCTCCAAAGATCCCCCACTAATTCAGTCATAAAATCCTCCAGAGTTTTTAAATTGATAGAAGGAATTTTGCAGAATTTGCTCCAGGAAATTCAACGCAACTACCTCAAGCAATTTTTCACTAGGATTATTCAAAAATTGTTTTAGGGAATATTTTAGGATTTTTCCACTGATTCCTCTAGTAGTTACTCTAGCAGATTCCTACAGGAGTACTTCCTAGAAAGGAGGATTTTACTCGTTTTTGAAAAAATAAAAATCATATCGGATTTTTTCCAGGAAAGCCTTCAAGAATTCTTCTCGAAGTTCTTACACCGAATTTTCCAGTTATTCTTCCATCAATTTTTGTATGAGTTTCTTCTTGAAGCCTTTCAGTTTTTCCCAAAAATTACTTCGAAAATTCCTTCAGAAATTATTGCTCGGGATTTTAAAAATATTATTGAAAAAAGAGGAACGTTTAAAAAAAATCTTAAGATATTCCTGGTGGAATCTTTGGACAAGTTTCTGGGATATCCATATTAAAATTCCAGGTTGAATTCTTGAAGATATCTTACAAAAAAATCTTGGAGTAAATCCATAGGAAGTTCGTATAAGAATTACTGAAGAAGATAATTGAAAATTTAATCTTGGAAGTAATAACTGAATGAAACATAAAGTAGATATCTGAATTAGATTTTGATTTAATTCGTGGAAAAAATCACGAAAATACGTGCAGTAAAACGAGCAATAATGCTTGTAATAATCCCAAATAAACATTGATATATCCTTCTAGAAATATCTGCCCAGAGTTCTTTCCGGAAATTCACTGGAATACCTCCAAAAATGTCAATGGGAGTTCCTTCCAATTTCTTTCCGGGAGTTCCTTCCCAAATCTCCCCGGGGGTTTCTCTTGGAATCATAGCGGGAACTCCTCCAAAAATCCTTTCAAGAGTTCCTACAAGAATTTATGAAGGGTCTCTTCACGGAAAATTCTCTAAGAATTTGTATATATTTCCTCCAAGAATTTCTAAGTACACCAAAAATTCCTCTGAGAATTCCTATGTAAATTTCTTCAATTCAATTCTCAGTACCTTTTCCGAAAAGTTCCACAGGAATTCCTCCAAGAGCTTTTGGAGAAATGTTTGGGGAAAACATTGAAGAAGTTGCTGGAGGAAGTCCCATCAACGATTCGTATATTGTTTTTCCGTAAATCCAACACATTTCCTATGAGGATCCCTATTATTCCTAAACGGATTTCTTTGGGAGTTCGTCCTGGAATTCATCCCAGAGTTCCTCCAGGAATTTAAGAGAAGTTTCACCAAAAATTTATTCAGCAATACTCCCGGGAGTTTCTCAAAAAAATCCTGAGGTTTCCCTTCTCGGATGTTCATTCAACAAATTTTGCGGGAGTTTCAGCAAGAATTTCTAAACCCGCCAAAATTATTTAGGACATTCCAGGAATTTCTGAAAAGATTCACTAAGAACTTCTCTTATTCTATTAGAAACGTATCGAAAAATTACTGAGAAGGTCTTGGAGAAATACTTGAAGGAATTGCTTTAGGAATCCCGGAGGAACTGCAATGGAGCTCCTGGAACAACTCCGGAGGAATCTCTAAAAGAACTTTGGTGGAGTTACCAGAGGAACGTCGGAAAGATGCCTGAAATTTTCGGGATTCCTGGAGGAACTTTGCAAGATTACTTGGAGGATTTTCCCGGAGGGAAAACACGGAAGAATTCCTGTAGAAAACACCCGAATAAATTCCTGGAAGGAATCGCCGGCGAAATTTTTGGAAGCATTCCGAGAAGGAATTCCGAAACGATCAGCACTTTTTTTTCCAAATTTCTCCTTTTTCTATTAAAATTGTCTTCATCACTGAACCAAACGCACATTTTGCGAAATAAAATCTATTTTCAATTATAAATTCAAGAAATCATCTCTGAAAACATTTTTCCAAACCGACCGCGAAGCGAAACGAATCAAAACAACATCGCACTTGGAAAAGGGCCACATAATGAAATTGGATTGTGTCAACCTATTAATAATTTGAAACGTTAAAAACTGTTTGATTACATTCCAAGCCATCCTTAAACATCTACTTTATTTAATTTTTGGGCATATAACTTTGTTTGAGTTGAAAAATTTGGAAATTAACTCAATTACAAGTATATTTTATAACCAGTAATAAAATAATACGCCCTTATCGCAGCGTTGTCGAGAAACATTTGTAATTTGACAGTTCTCCGAATGAACGCTGTGAAATGAATCAGTCGTCTCACCTGCCACTTTGTCGCTCGCATGAAAATGAACTTGTCACCTCATTCGAGTCGACTCTCGGAATCGCAATAAAAAGTTCATTCGAGAGCGAAGTGACCATTCTCGATTCCTCTCACTCCACTCGAGGAATAACCACAAATGTAAAAGTCATTAGTGATTACCCTATTAGTGAATTCTTTATTCTTTTAAAATGTACTCATTCTTTTGTCAAATAATTACAATTAAATGGATTCATTGATTGTCATTTCGAAGACAGGTATTCAGAATCACATGTATAAAATTCAGGATATATTTATTTATTTATTATTTCTGTAGATTATTTTCACAGACAAACATACATAACAACTAGAGAATTGTCAATTTAAAACATAATCAATGAGATGGTACACAAATTATGTCACGCAAAATTTATTTATTTTTTCACCCCCTTTGCCCCCTTTTTGTCACGCTTTTTATATGAGACCTTTAAACATTGTGTAAGGCTTGTCACGCTATGAGACTTGATCCCCCTTCCCCTCTTAGAGCGTGACATAATTTGTGCATGAACCCTAAGCGAACATTAACACTCAAAGCTTAAGGACATATCCCCTTGAGTACCAAAATGGCCTCTAATATGGCACCTTACCTCCCCCTTCACTTTCCGCTCCCTCCTCCCACGCTTCTCACAGTGTTTTCGAGAGAGATCACAAAAAATGATTATTTGAAGTTACTAACCTTATTGTAACTGAAAGCATTCCATAATGTGTTTTACACAAATTACCAGTTTTTGAATGCAAACACGTAGTTATTGCTGTGATTTGTGTAGAAAAATACCACGCACTACCGAATCACTTCTTCTTCACGCACCGATATACTGTATGCTGGCTTTTCGGTGCCCATTTTAAAACTCACTTTTAACGGTATTTATACTCACCGAAGCAATTCAAAAATCTAGTGCGATACGTAAAACACTTTAATTTTTCTCGCGCCGTACTCCTGGGAGCAACTAATCCCTTAAATTAATTGATTTGTGCTCGAAAAACTACACCGGAACGTGAATTCACTGAGGCAACATTGTTTATGAATCGGATGCGCAGCTCTCACTGATTGGAAGTGATGTCAGTTTTTATGTTTGGAATTAAAATTTCATACACTTGCTACCACCACGTATTTTACAATTTCATAACACTCAAAAGGTGTACAATGTCACAAGTGTTGCAAAACATTTTTATGCGTTAGAAAAACAATGTACAACGCAATTTAACAGCAAAACTGAATATAAGATATTATACAGTACAACTGACTGTAGAATTCAAATGCATACTGATGGCAACTTTGTCCGTTCGTGGGAAGCGAGAGAAGAAAGGAGAAAACTGCCAAAAATAGTAAACAACACACGCATGGTGTGAAAAATGCTTATAATTTTGGTCAAAAAACATGTTTCCACTACCAAATGAAATAAATTGTGATTTTGATCTTTTATGAAGCAGTTGATAATACCTATGTTTAGAACGTGTGCAAGTAATACTGCCTACATAATTCTGTGGGTGGAGATATACATGGAACATGATGATTTACTTTTGGCCGACGCACATAACATTGTGCTCCGCCTTGTTGGGTGGATCGAGAGAGTGCTTTAGCGGGTGGCTTAAGTGGGTGGCAACATTATGTTTACGTGCTCAATGAACCTTCACCTTAAAACACCGGTTTGGCTAACCAGCGACTAGTGCTATGCTGTGCAAACGTCAAACCCTGGCAAAAACTATATGAGTCCTTTCAATGTTTGACTAGAAAAAGCACTATAATGAGAGACTCAAACATTTTTTTTACAACCTGAAGGTAAAAAACAATCTTTAACATTTTTGGCTAGTTTAGGCTATTTTTAATTTGATTTAATTTGGTAGTATTTCCAACATTAGCTAAATATTACGAAATTTCGGTAATAACATTGGAAAACATATATTTTTGCTGCCTTTACTATTCAATATCTGGTTTAGTATTTGAAGTCCACGTTACATTTTTTTTTTTTATTTTCGCTGACATTCGTAATTATTTTTGTTTTCGGCGTTTCTTCGTTTCGACGTTTTATCCTTTCGACATTTTGGCATTTCACGTTTTGGCATTCGACATTTTGTTTTTCGACGTTTTGTCCTTTCGACGTTTTGGAATTCAACGTTTTGACATTCGACATTTTGTCTTTCGACGTTTTGTCACCCAACCGCTCAAGCTATCAGCGAAAATAGAAGTCGATTACTGCAGTTGTTTTGATAGGTTGTGCTACTTTTCTCCAAATGTCCTTTTCCCGAGACGGCCAGTTCTCCGTACTTGAGATATGCGCTGCGACGATTACCTTGATCGGATCCTTTTGATCTGCCTAGATCCATCTGGAGTGTTAGTGTTATCGGACGTACTTCAGGGGCGTGTTGGTTGTCCGTATATTTTGGATAAAATCAACATAAATGTCCAACCTCGTGCTCTCAGGAACAGGTCTAAGCTGCGACTTCCTCTATAGCGGACAAATTACAGCACTCACGGTGCTATCTATGGCATGCAGTGAGTTTTCATTCATTCATCAGTTCAATTTGTCCCGCCATTTGCTCCGTAGGAGAATAAGTTCGTTTTGTTTTTTTCAAGTGCTTTCTAGTTTGGCCTTTTTTGTATGTTTTTGTGTGCGAAAACTATTAGTGTTGACATTTTCACTTGTTGAATAATTAAAAACGTGTGGTATAAGATTTAGAATTTTATCACTGGTGCTTTACTTAGCCTTACTTACTGTTTAAACATTTGTAACTTTGAGTTTTAGAAAACCACATCACAAACTCTTCAAAAACGTTTTTGTCATCATTAAATAGATAACTTGGAAATACAGCAAATAACGAGGATCAGTTTAAGGATATTTCCATAACGATTTTTCTTCTACTCAGTATACTACTCTTAAAGCTTACAGTTACACATGACTGCACATTTCAATTAAGCAACGGAACCGGTAACGGGAAATGGAGAATCTGTCAACGACACAAGGACATTTCACACATTAGCACCTAACCTCCGTAACGGGAAGCCAGCACCTCGTCAAGAATCTAACCCACAGGTCATCGGAAAGGCTCATGCTCCTCTCAATCCCCTATGTGTCAGCAGCAGTCGTAAAACTCACAGCTTTTTTCCTGCCCAGTGGCCGTGTGGAAGGTAATTTATGATGTGAATAAAAGTTCAACCGGAAAATGAGCACATAAGTCCTTGGTCCTTAGCAAAGGTTGGAAAAAAAATCCATCTCAACCAAGCCATATGCACCGCAAGTGAACTCCCACAGGCAAGGGCTCAAAGTCATAAAAAGCCCCATCCGCAAACGGTAGAGGAGGAAGACTAATTACGTGTTCGTTCCACATTAGATGAAAGGCAACGACAATAAGTGTGCAGCAGTCAGGCCACCCGGCCGCCGAGGTTCAACTCCCGGGGGTTGGTCATCACCCTCATTAATTAGCGGATTACGAGGACGGCGACCATGGACGGTTGGGTGACTGCTGTATTCTCTGGTCTGTGGCCGTTATGCACCACCGCTGACCAAAGAAGAACGAGCATGTGGTCGGAAACGTACACGCCACGAATGCATGTAGACATACTGTGGAGGACGTAAGGTACTTGTTGCTTTATCATCGTTGTTCTACGGGCAGGCTAGTATCATTAATTGGTCGTTAAATTTTGCGGAACTAGATTACATTACGGTTTGGTTTTGCGGTCCTTCGCTGATAGTGTCATTCGTGGCTAGAATCGCGCCTAGTCATGGAGAACATTACGCCATCCCTCATCATACCATTTATGTGTTATGTTAAGCAATGCTTATTGTTATGTTATATTATTATTTATTTAACTCATTTAGTTATACATCAACTACTCTGATAAAACAAAGCTAACAATATTTCTCGAATTCATCCTCGGCTGCGATTCTGGTTCTGGTGCATTTGGAGAACTGGTGTCCAGGTTCTGATGCATATCAATCCGCTTAACTCGCTGCTCACCACGCGATCTAATTCCAATCAGATTTGAATCGTTTTTTACAGAGTTGTTATTCGCAAATCTTACAACATGCCCTACTAAGCATATCCTTCCCTCTTAAAGCTCAAGAATCCATCATTCAATCATCAGCAATCATCAAACATTAAAACCAGTTTTTTTTTTGTTCAAATTTCAATCAATCCTTTTAAAAATATTTCATCGTATTTCATATAGCAAATGCAATGTAATGATAGATTTTTTGAGCATTGCTACGATTTTGAACAAAAAAGAACTGGTTTTGAAAATTTGTAAAAAGATGATAGTTATTTATTTTTTTTTCTGTAGTATCGACTGTATGTTTTAATCTTAATTTTCCGGCAACGCAGTCTTTATTACAGTAAAACGGGGTGCTTATTTGCCCGACGTTAATAAGGGCAAATAAGCACCCCGTTTTACTTTAATAAAGGCTGCGTTGCCAGAAAATTAAGGTTATTTTCCTCTTAATCCACTTTCGCCTTAGAGATTTATAAAAAGACACGAACACCGTCTTCAGCCATTTAGCTGCAGAGGCTGTAACTTAACGCAAGACAACGGACAAACATGCTCCAGTGGCACAGCCGAGAAACATTCCTGACGAAAAGTTTCAGTGGCTGAAGCGGGAATCGAACCCACACCCCTTGACACGATCGCATATTCCTAAATGCCTGACGACACTAATCGTACGGCCACGAGGCCCACAAGTCAACGAGTTGATTGAGCTCATGGTTCATTCTTCGCCTTAACACACCGTTCTCCTGCACTCCGCCAAAGATGATCCTAAGAATTCGTCACTCGGATAATCCAAGGGCTGGCAGTTCTCCTCCAACAAGTTCTAGATCTCATGACCTTAGGAACAAGGTCTTATAAGCATTTTGAATACGGTACATTTGGTGCGTGGGTATGGCAACCTTTAAGGGCAATATTGAACAGCAGATTCTCATCTATGATCTTCCATAACTCAACCAGAGTTGCTTAATATCAATCATATCAGCTGATGGCTTATGGTCTGAAACTATCACTAGGTATCACTTGCGAGCTATCAATATCACTTTGATTTGACAACCAAAAGCAGTGATGCGACATCGCACTCTAGATCATAATCACTGCAGAATGAGTGATCACGTGGTAATTATCCATGCTATTACTGTTTTTCAGTGACCAACAAATAGTTTCAACCTGAGAGAGACTCGCGAAGAGGAAAAATATCAACGTCATATGCAGCCCAGATTCCGAGTCACGAAACGTCAAATGCAGCCCATCGTTTCTATGGCTGAAAAAGTGAAAAGTATTGTATTCAAAATAAACTATTATCAAAAACCTTAGTCAGCGAAGCAGTTTTTCCAAAGATGCTGATAAATCTAAACACAAGACTAGTTATTTATAATGTCTGATACGTTTGCTGACATGAAAATTCACTTAAAATGCCGTTTATGCTTTGGTGTGATACAATCGCAATAGTTTTTTGATGAGATGGCCATGTTAGAGCTTGAACGGTTTGCGCCAATTCGATGTACACTCTGAGTGGAATAAGAAAAAACTCAGCAATCGCAGAAAAAGAAGACCGTCTCCGCGAGTCTCGTCTCAGGTTTCAACCTATCTAAAACGCTGTCAAAAATATCGTACTGATAAATTGCCATTTTATTTGCTTAATTTAAGGCTAAACTTAACCCATCAGTGATATCCATAGTCTATCGCCATCAATGCACTTGTGATGGAGTAGACAGCATGATATTGATATGATGTAGATTGGTCCGAATTGTATCGCAGTCGGCCTGTACAAATCAGCAAATTTTAAGCGTTGATAGTGACAGCGAGCAACTCTGAACTGAACTCCATAACACACTGTCGTACGTCGCATTAATATCGATGAGAAAGTGTTGCTTAAGGCGAAGTAGGCCGTCATTGAAATTTGTACGCATCGTTGATGATTGTTGCTAAGTCATCCCACGATTTCGAATCAAAGAAAATCAGTTGGTGTTGCACTGACACAGCTTAAAAAGTATCAGCATACTTAAGGCCTTTTGGTGCGTCATCACAAAATGGCTTCTTCCAAAATCAGTAACATATTGTTATGATGGTATTGGTATTTGCATCATCGATGAAATATAACTGCTTATCACCTGATTCAATGGATAATTTATGCGAAGAAAAATGCTTCAGATGGTATTTCAATATTTAATCAACATTTTCAGATACAGCATTATCAATTTAGCGACAATATACATGAGATTTATATTCTCAAAAAAAATCTCCGATTTCATGCCGCATTTCATTGCCTCACACAACTACACTTGTAAATAGAAAGTGCTTACCTTTTCCATTGTAATTCTGCAGCAAGCATTTGTGTTTTGGATTTTATATTGCGTTCACTACACTTCCACTAAACAAATCTTTCATTCACTTTCCTTAAAGGAACATATTTCAAACGGGAATCAAATATTTATAAAGTTTTATCAACCGCATCACTCAAAACTATTATGGCGATGGTTTTCACTTGCTGCGAATCGACGCCGCCACCGCACACTGAGACATGCCTGTGTTTATAGTCTAAAATATCCAACTTTTTTTCTGTTGTATTAATTTTCAGTGCGGAAAGGTTGGGCAAGGCATAGAAACTTGAAACTCATACGTTGTTTGTTTTTCGATTCTCTCAAATTACAGAAACCATCTCTATGAAGCATAAAATCATACCAAGTGTTTATTAAAATGGACCACCCAAAATAATTGAAAAGCTCCACAGTGCGATGCGTCGGGATGCGTCGGGACGCGTCTATCGTGTGTGCACAATCATCGCGATCGTTGAGCGCAGTGATGTCAGAGTTGCTATCTGTAAAATCATAGCATTTAATGTGGATTGATCACAAAACTCATTAAAATTTTATTAAATCAGTGATCTTGTGGTGGAAACCTATTTGCAAAATGATAAGTTTTTATAATATGCAGCAAATGTTCCGAAAACAAGCATATAACAATTGCTAGAAAAAACTGTCACCAATCACCTAGCAACACCGTCATCGATTGCAAACATAAACCGTACCGATGCAGAACAAAAATATGCGATAAATCCAATAAAAAACAGATAAATTCCATTGCCCTTCATTAAATTGTAATGTTTTCTTTTGATATGTACGATTGAACAGTTGGTTTTAATTTCCAATACTCGTCAATCTACTAAATTTCCCATGTGTTTACAAAAAAATATGTCTAACAAAAATGTTATATTTTTTGTTTGTTTGTTTTGAAAATATACATGGAA
The DNA here is from genome assembly GCF_002204515.2 of Aedes aegypti. Lineage (NCBI taxonomy): Eukaryota > Metazoa > Arthropoda > Insecta > Diptera > Culicidae > Aedes > Aedes aegypti. Next base: position 113,192,828 of record NC_035107.1, on the reverse strand, counting down.
AGGCGACACTACTACTATTACATAAATGATGATTCTAATGATTCTTTGAGTTACACGCCGCTTCACCTTAATGCATGTTAGCGCGTACAGTGATACTTTTTCAAGTCAATATAAACTATCAAGACTGAGTTTTATCACTTTGAAATGCAAGCTGAAAAGTCATCATTGATGCCAAAACGAAAGACTAGCTACTTAGCCTTAAGGATCTATTACTCATCACATTTCTTTAAGATGCGACGCCAATAAGTTCCAACACGTAGCAACAATCACCATTTGAACATAATATAACAATGATCGATCACCACGTACTCAGTGATTTTCTGGGCTTCGTATTGAAATTTTCGAGAACTTTTTTCGTGTTGGTAAACATTGACACATAATCGAACAGCATCCATGAAACAAATTTGATTTTGTGTTTAATATAACTGATTCATCTCGAGTTGGAAAAGTTGCAACAATGTTGCGTCCTATGATTTTCATGACAAAAGTTGGGACAAACAGTTGTGAGCGAACTTGCTTTGTTGTATGTTTTACGTCTGTTATGATGACAATTTGGGCTGCAAAATGGTGAGTCGACAATCAGGAAGGAGTGACCAACACAGCTCTTGTCCTCACAAGTTCCTACCTCGCGCTTCCACGGGTCAAATGATGACAAAGACCGCCAGCTAAGGGTTGCGTTCTTAGCTGGTAGTGCAACCTAGGCACTCTTGTCCTTCTGACATCAGCTAGAGTGAGGAGGTGCGTTTTAAGCGTCTGTACACCAGGAGGTGCGGCTCAAACAGCGTCTGTTCTGGCATCCAGCGGCTGAGTATGAAACGCTGTATCACGTCAGCTACACTTAAGATGGGGACTGCCATCAACGTGATGTAGGTGGCGCGACCCCGGTAAGGTAGCATACCGAATTCATTATCCACCACGAAAAATGGAGAAAGAAGAAGAAACGAACGTTATTTTCGGCAACCGACCTGGCAACGAAATAAGGACTATGATTGGAAACTCGGTACCTGGAAAGTCAGGACCTTAAATGAACCTGGACGAGTGAGCCTTTTGGCTCGTGAATTGCGAAAAGTTGGCGTGTGCGTGGCTGGAATTCATGAAGTGTGTTGGCTAAGATCTGGAGAACGTGAATTCAGAGTGGTAGACCCCATCGCTAACACCGCTTTCAAATATAACATCTACCACAGCGGTGGCGATAAAGCTGAACACGGAGTCGGTTTCATAGTGATCGGGAAGCAGATGAAGCGCGTTATTAGGTGGAAGCCGATCAACGAGCGGATCTGCGTATTGAGGATTCGGGGCAAGTTCTTCAACTACAGCCTGATCAACGTATATGCACCGACTAACGACAAACCCGATGACGTGAAGGACGCGTTTTTTTTAGAATGCCCAAAACACGACGTGAAAATTGTAATCGGCGACGTTAATGCGCAGGTCGTAAAAAGGACTTCTTCCGCCCTATCATTGGTAAGCCTTGGTAAGCCTTCACTCTGTTACCAATGACAACGGCCTACGTTTAGTGAACTTTGCTGCCATTAGGGGGATGGCCATCAGTAGCACTTACTTTGCACGCAAGGATATCCGCAAGCACACCTGGCAACACCCAAATGGCGAACTTTGCAACCAAATTGACCATGTTCTGGTAGACGGCCGACATTTTTCCGATGACATCGATGTTAGAACTTTCAGGGGTCCTAGGGCAAACGCTCCCTTAGTGGAGGTAGCTCCAATAGTGGAGGTAGTGTGTTTTGACATGTTTCGCACTTTTTTATGGCTATGTGATATTTTTCTATGATGTACGATGTGAAAATGATACAAGTTATCGAAAAATATTCATGAAATTTAACCATAAACCTATTTTAAACAATTATTTTGCTTAAATTTTTTGCTCCTTTGCACCTATAGTGGTGCATCAGTACCTATAGTGGAGGGTCTCATAAGAAATCAATGGTTTGCGCCACTAAAGGAACCATTCTTAAAACATACCTCCACTAAAGGAACAGTGTTCCTATTGTTGGTGCAAGGCTTTTTGCAGGGAAATTTCAAATGAATCGTGATTTTTATACATTTGAAAGATAGAAGGATTTGAGATCTAGCGATTGATACGCTAAAATCATATAATTCATGATTTTATCACCATGTTTTAGCAGTTTTCCCTTAGGTGCACCACTAATGGTACATTTGCCCTAATATCGACTCAGACCACTATCTCGTTGTAAGCAAAATTCGAGCGCGATTATCAACCGTTTCGAGTTGTAGAAATCGGCAATCGTTGCGTTTCAATATCCAACGCCTGTCAGCAGATGGCGTAGCAGCGGACTACCATCAAAAGCTCGACGAGCGGATTAGCGAAATCGACGAAAGCGTCAACCTCAGCGATCTGTGGGAGTCATTCAACGGAGCGGTGAGCACAGTAGCGCGAGAAGTGGTAGGTACTGCTCAACGGAGACCAAGGAACGGTTGGTTCGACGAGAAGTGCCAGAGAATTGTAGGGATTATGAGAGGTTAGAAGCAGAGTATAGTTAAAACAAAATATGTTCGTGAACCAACGAACTGTTTAACCAGTACTGAAAATGAAATCAAATAAGATCATAGTAGGCATAGCTTTACGTAAGAAAAAGAGGAATCAGTTAGTTGATGTGTTTTGGGAAGAATAAACGTGCTTTTATAATGATGAAGAAGTGTTAATTATTTAGTCTAACTCGTTTGAAATTATAAGGGAAGCGTGATCGGGAAAGTGTCTAAATTTGGCTACTTAAAAAGGTCCAGTCACTACATGGCGCATCTGCTCCCAGAGGTGAGAGAAATAACGCGTGCAAAGCTGAGGACCTGTTAGGAAATGTCCGTTTGTCGATTTCTCTTGTTAATTTGTGAGGATTTGAAAATGAAATGGATCCTGAAAGTATCCGTTACAATGAACAGTTTTCAGTGTTATTTGCCTCAGATGAACGTGTGGGTAATGGATATACCCAATGAAGAAGGTAACACGTGCTTTTAAAAGATTGACTCCGAGGATTTTTTTCACGAGCATACACGTGAGTGACGAAAAACCGAATGCTTGCAACCGTTTATTATATCCTGTTTGTCTAAGGTAGGTGTTATAAAAAAAATACTTCGATAATGTGTGCGCTTAAATAATTAGTAAAGATAATGAGGATTTTATACAAAATGGACCAATGCAAGCGTTCTCTCTTTGAAGTTTTAGCGGTGCCGTGTGACCATGGCAACCACTGAATATGGCGACACTCAAACGCCAAATTAGTGAACACGTGCATTCATTCACACTGCAAGTATCATGGTCTACTATGTTAATGAAAAAGGTACAAATGTTTGATTCCTGACACTAGTTGACCAAAACAACCCAACAATGATTGGACAAATAACTGCCGCTCTCTTAATTACCAATTGTATTCTGTCAATGCGAGCAGCGTTGTGAGCTTTTCGAAACGTTCATATGGTCGAGTTTGCAACTTTGGAATTGTTAGAGTTTTAGAGAGCATAATTTAATCATAAAAGATATATTTAAAAATATGAATATATTTGAAAGTTATTCAAATATTCTTAAAAGTTGTAAGTATAAATAAAGAAACGGTTATTAAATGGTTATATAAACGCGTTTGAATCAATGTTTTCTAGAAAAGACAAAGATCTTTGTCAATTTTGTGTGCAAGTACTTTCGATTTCAATTAAATCTGCATAGAAAGATTTAATTGAAATCGTCAATCAACTCTAGGACATTTGCATTCATGGTGAAAACCATTTGAAAAAAGGGTAAAAAAACACAATTCTTAAAGTATCTTGGCATGGCCCACTGCTTGACTTATAAACCATAGACAAATACCGTTTTGCGGGATAACTAGTATTAAAATAAAAATGCATAATCAATACATCATTCGAAAGGAAAGTAGAGAAAATGTAATTTATCTATACGGGATATATTTGAGCCTGACGTAAGCGGACTGTTACGTGACTTACAAGTATTTGAATTGCTATTTGCTGATAAAATTAAGAAATGATTTACGGTTTCAAATATGATATTTTTTGAATTGAGATGGTTTAGATATGGATTGAAAGAAATAAAAATCTATGCATATACGATGCTAGTTTTAATCATTCGTATAATGTTTTCTATACCCACTTAAGTATGAGTGCATGTATAAATATCTGGGTAGTAAGAAATAAGAATGTAACCAATATATAAGTTTAAAGTTGAAAGTTGTAAGAAATACTTAGAGAGCCCCTGGGGTAGCAGAAATTAGATGAGCCCCCTCTAAGGGTAAGATAAAAGGAAAATAGCCTAATGAGAAGGTGGTCAACACAAACCATGAACCCTGAAAGGGTAAGCTAAAAGAGCGTTTACCCAAAAGGGTAACTCACTGAAAGCGAGACAGAGGGCAAGTTACACTAGAAAAACGAAATCAATTGAGAGGATAAGCTACGAAACAAAAGTCCCCAGAAAGAGTAAGCTACAAAGAAGAAGCAAATCCCCTGAGAGGGTAAGCCAACAAGCGAGTTCCCCGAGAGGGCTGTTTTTGTTCAAAGCGAGTTTCCTGGGAAAGAATCTGATAAAAGTAAGTCCCCTGAGAGGGTAACTAGCAAAATAGATTTTTTTAAAGGGTTACTATGAAAAGCAATTAAAAGATCAAATATATAAATAAATAAAGCGTGTAGTTTGAGAGGATAGTTAACACAAACTTTAAAGAGACTATAAGCTACATAAAACATAGCTAAAAAAATTTGTATATAATGAGAGGGCAATTAAGATAAAGTGAGTATCCTGAAAGGGAAGTGGAGAAAAGCGAGACTTGTAAAAAGGTAACATAAATAATGCGAATACCCAAATTGTTAGGTGCTAAAGAAGGTTCTCTGACATAGTCACTGTTAAAGCAAGAGTGATGGAATGGCTATCACAAAACAATTCTTCGAAGTAAGTAAACCTAAACAGCGGGTACTCTGAGAAAATATCTTACAGAGAGCGAGTTTTTTTTCCGAAGTAGCATGTAAAAAAAAAATAATAATCATAAAAATATGATTAGAATGTATGAAGCGATTTATGCTATTGAAACTTTAGAATATTTCGATCTCTTACACTCACTTCAAAGTTATGAGCATGGAACACTTTTTCCACAGTAGTATTTTCGTAACATATATAGCCAGTAACACAGAATCAGGATAGGGTAAAGATCGTAAAAAAACACTCTTTTTTAAGTGGTACCCAGTAACAGTAATAAGTAATATAGAATTAGAAGGTGTAAAGCACTTGGTGGTTCTTAAATTTCAGAAGATTTCAATCTCTTATGCTCACATTGATGTTATAAACCTTGAAATTAGATATAGAAAATAGAAGCTAAAAGGTTTTATTGTTTAGAAAAATAAACAAAATCAACGTATACTCTATGCTTATACATAGAAGTTTTTTAATTTGCTTTGTCAGGTTAAATCTGAGTGAAGTTAAAAAAAAAATTCAAAAAGGTAATAAATGAATTGAATAAGATATATAAAAAGTAGTTTGCCTGTTCTGAAAAAGTCAACTAAAAGAATAGCTAAATTAAAACGAGTCCTCTAAGAGAGAAGTTTTTTTAATTTGCTTTGTCAGGTTAAATCTGAGTGAAGTTAAAAAAAAAATCAAAAAGGTAATAAATGAATTGAATATGATAAATAAAAAGTAGTTTGACTGTTCTGAAAAAGTCAACTAAAAGAATTGCTAAATTAAAACGAGTCCTCCAAGAGAGTATGCTATGGGTGTGCGGGTTCCTCGAGAGGAAATCTAACAGAGTGCGAGTTATTTGTGAGGATAAACTATAAAAAAAACTATTCCCCTAAGAGGGTAAGCTACAAAAAAAAATATCAAGTCCCCTGAGAAGGTAAGTTACAACAGAGCAAGTGAACTAGAAAAGCGAATCCTCTGAGAGGGTTCTAACAGAAAACGAGTTCCATGAGAGGGTAGCTAACATGAAAAAAGTCCACTGAAAGGTAAACGACAAAACTGCAAGTCCCCTGATAGGGTAAGCTAGAAAAATAGCAAGTTTTTTGAAAGGGTAAATAACAAGGAGTAAGAGAGCTAGAACAGTGAGTCCCCTGAGAGAGTGGTTAACAAAAAGTAAAATTCCTGAGAGGGTAAACGACAGAAAAAGCAAGTCCCCTGAGAGGGTAAGTTACAAAAAAACAAGAGACCTAGAAAAGCGAGTCCCCTGAGAGGGTAGCTAACACAAAGTGAGTCCCCTGAGAGGGTAAACGACAGAAAAAGCAAGTCCCCTGAGAGGGTAAGCTACGAAAATATTCAAGTCCCCTGAGAGGGTAAGTTACGAAAGAGCAAGAGAGCTAGAAAAGCGAGTCCCCTGAGAGGGTAGCTAACAGAAGGTGAGTCCCCTGAGAGGGTAAACGACAGAAAAAGCAAGTCCCCTGAGAGGGTAAACGACAGAAAAAGCAAGTCCCCTGAGAGGGTAAGCTACAAAAATATCAAGTCCCCTGAGAGGGTAAGTTACAAAAAACAAGAGAGCTAGAAAAGCGAGTCCCCTGAGAGGGTAGCTAACACAAAGTGAGTCCCCTGAGAGGGTAAACGACAGAAAAAGCAAGTCCCCTGAGAGGGTAAGCTACGAAAATATCAAGTCCCCTGAGAGGGTAAGTTACAAAAAAACAAGAGAGCTAGGAAAGCGAGTCCCCTGAGAGGGTAGCTAACAGAAAGTGAGTCCCCTGAGAGGGTAAACGACAGAAAAAGCAAGTCCCCTGAGAGGGTAAACGACAGAAAAAGCAAGTCCCCTGAGAGGGTAGCTAACACAAAGTGAGTCCCCTGAGAGGGTAAACGACAGAAAAAGCAAGTCCCCTGAGAGGGTAAGCTACGAAAATATCAAGTCCCCTGAGAGGGAAAACGACAGAAAAATCAAGTCACCTGAGAGGGTAGCTAACAGAAAGTGAGTCCCCTGAGAGGGTAAACGACAGAAAAAGCAAGTCCCCTGAGAGGGTAAACGACAGAAAAAGCAAGTCCCCTGAGAGGGTAAGCTACGAAAATATCAAGTCCCCTGAGAGGGTAAGTTACAAAAAAACAAGAGAGCTAGAAAAGCGAGTCCCCTGAGAGGGTAGCTAACACAAAGTGAGTCCCCTGAGAGGGTAAACGACAGAAAAAGCAAGTCCCCTGAGAGGGTAAGCTACGAAAATATCAAGTCCCCTGAGAGGGTAAGTTACAAAAAAACAAGAGAGCTAGGCAAGCGAGTCCCCTGAGAGGGTAGCTAACAGAAAGTGAGTCCCCTGAGAGGGTAAACGACAGAAAAAGCAAGTCCCCTGAGAGGGTAAACGACAGAAAAAGCAAGTCCCCTGAGAGGGTAGCTAACACAAAGTGAGTCCCCTGAGAGGGTAAACGACAGAAAAAGCAAGTCCCCTGAGAGAGTAAGCTACGAAAATATCAAGTCCCCTGAGAGGGTAAACGACAAAAAAATCAAGTCCCCTGAGAGGGTAGCTAACAGAAAGTGAGTCCCCTGAGAGGGTAAACGACAGAAAAAGCAAGTCCCCTGAGAGGGTAAACGACAGAAAAAGCAAGTCCCCTGAGAGGGTAAGCTACGAAAATATCAAGTCCCCTGAGAGGGTAAGTTACAAAAAATCAAGAGAGCTAGGCAAGCGAGTCCCCTGAGAGGGTAGCTAACACAAAGGGAGTCCCCTGAGAGGGTAAACGACAGAAAAAAGCAAGTCCCCTGAGAGGGTAAGCTACGAAAATATCAAGTCCCCTGAGAGGGTAAACGACAGAAAAAGCAAGTCCCCTGAGAGGGTAGCTAACAGAAAGTGAGTCCCCTGAGAGGGTAAACGACAGAAAAAGCAAGTCCCCTGAGAGGGTAAACGACAGAAAAAGCAAGTTCCCTGAGAGGGTAAGCTACGAAAATATCAAGTCCCCTGAGAGGGTAAGTTACGAAAGAGCAAGAGAGCTAGAAAAGCGAGTCCCCGAGAGGGTAGCTAACAGAAAGTGAGTCCCAAGAGCGGTTAAACGACAGGAAAACCTGAAGTTATCGGACTGTTATGTGACTTACAAGTATTTAAATTGCTATTTGCTGATAACATTAAGAAATGATTTACGGTTTCAAATATGATACTTCCTGAATTGAGATAAAGTGAGTTTCTCGAATGGGAAGTGAAATAAGGGAGACTTATGAAAAGATAACAGAAATAATGCGAATACCTGAATTGATAGGTGACAAAGTGAGTTTTCATAAATAACCACTGTAAAAAAACTAGAACCCTGAGAAAATAGCTAACACGAAACAAGTCTCCTAAATAGGACATAACAGCGAGTACTCAGAGAAAGTTATTTTTTTCCGAAGTATAAAGCGACTTGTGTAAATGAAACTTTAAAAGATTTCGATCTCTTATGCTCAATTTAAAGTAATGAGCTAGAAGGACTATTATTTGTGTTACATATACTGCCACTAACACAGAATGAGAAAAGGGTAAAGAGCTTAAAAAAAACTTTTATATGTAGTACGCTAAGAAAAAAGAGCACCATTTTAAAAGTGCTGTGCCCGTTTTAGTTTGAAAGAATTCGATTTTTTTTAGAAAAAAAAAGTGATAACAAAATGAATATAATAAATAAGTTTATAATTGAGATCAGAATAACTGTTCTGAAAGAGTCTCCTAAGAGGGTAGCTTAATTGAAACGAATACCCTGAGAAGATAAGCTAAAAAATGTGAGTTCCTCGAGAGGGTAGCTTTTGAGAACATAGAAACGGTAACATAAAATTCGAATCTGTAAAACGTTTTATTCTGTTGAAAATTTGGAACATTTGGATCTCTTATGCTCACCTTCACGTTATAAGCCTGGAAAACTTTTTCCGAAGTAATATTTTGAAATCACGGATAGACAATTGAATAGAGTTAAAATGCTGATGCAGTTTTGGAAAATTTAAAACTATCATGATCACTGTTACGTTATGAGTCTAAAAAATAATTAAAGAAGTAGCATTTTTAGAACAAAGATTATCAGATAAGTTTTAACGAAGTAGCATTTTGAGAACAAAGATAACCAGTTAGAATAAGAATGTATGCTGTACACTTTGAGCTGTTGAAATTATAGAACATCTCTTTTCCCTATGATCACATTGACATTGTGAGCCTGGAAAACTCTTTCATTATGCTTTAATTATTGAAAATAGTTATCTATTTGACGAATTGGAATGTTTAACACGTTTTGTGTTGTTGAAGTTTTAGATAATTTCGATCTTATATGCTCACTTTGACGACAAGAGTCTGGAAAGCTCTTTGCAAAGTTACATTTCAATAGCATAGATACTCAGTAATATGAAATTAAAATGTGTAAAGCATTTTTGCTATTGAAATTTAAGATGACTTCTATTTCTTATGCTCATTTTGGCGTTAAGGATTATTGTGGGAGTTAAAAATGTTTCAAATGTTATTCAAGGCAACGCAAACAAACTAATTATAACCTTGATTTTTTCTAGGAGAAGTAGGTATCCGGAGAAGAAACAATTTGAATCAAACGTTGTAAAAAGGCAGTTGCTGATATCTTCAATCGTGGTGGATACAGGAAACGAAAACTATTAAAAAAAATCATAAAGCTGTTTGGGCAATACTAAATTCACTTTTGTCTTTTCAGGGTCATATCAAGATTCAAGTTAGCAGTTTTATAACAGATAGCGGAATCGTAATAATGAAACATGGAATTGGTGACCAACAAGAATGAAGCTTTTTATTATTCTCAAGTAATTGCATATTATGAAGAAAAAATCTTATATCATGCAACATAATTTTAAATAACATTTACATACTAAGAGTAGAGGAAGGGGTGAATGTAGGGATTATGAGAGGTTAGAAGCAGAGTATAGTTAAAACAAAATATGTTCGTGAACCAACGAACTGTTTAACCAGTACTGAAAATGAAATCAAATAAGATCATAGTAGGCATAGCTTTACGTAAGAAAAAGAGGAATCAGTTTGTTGATGTGTTTTGGGAAGAATAAACGTGCTTTTATAATGATGAAGAAGTGTTAATTATTTAGTCTAACTCGATTGAAATTCTAAGGGAAGCGTGATCGGGAAAGTGTCTAAATTTGGCTACTTAAAAAGGTCCAGTCACTACAAGAATGACGAACGAGAAGAACTTAGCTATAAGCCGGATGCTGGTATTTGGTACCCGTCAGAGCAGAGAGCGGTACAAGGAAGCAAGGGCAGCTGAACGGATCCATCGCAGAAAGCAAAAGGAGCATGAAGAGGCAGTAACTGCTCAGGCGCAAGAAGCTATGGAACAGAACAACATGCGACGGTTCTACGAGTCCGTAAATGGTGTGCGGAGAAAAACAGCGCCGTCTCCCGCCATGTGCAACGACCGCGAAGGAAACTTGCTGACGGATAAAACAATGGTGGCCGCCAGGTGGAAAAAGTACTTCGAGTCATTGTTGAACGGATATAATGGAAGTGGATCTGGTAGCAGAATTCAAATCGATGACGATGGACAGGCTGTGGAACCTCCAACGCTAGATGAGGTAAAAAAGCTATCAATGGGCTGAAAACAACAAGGCTGCTGAGAAGGACGAGCTCCCGGCCGAACTTCTCAAACACGGAAGTGAGCAGCTTCACGAACTCCTTCACCGTATCATATTGAGGATATGGGAGGAAGAACAAAGGCCTACTAGTTGGTTGGAAAGTTTTTTTTTCTATCTTTATTAACGAGATTTTTAACCCTGGGCTAGTTCATCTCGGGACCAACGGCGTTACTTCCCTTCCGAAGGAAGTCGTCACTATAACTCTCACGTTATAAATGACTATGTCGAGGATGGGATTCGATCCCAGGTCCTCGGCGTGAGAGGCGTCTGTTCTAACCCCTACACCAGGCCCGTCCCCATGGTTTGAAGGTTTCATTTCCCCTCTGTACAAGAAAGGGCTTCGACTGGAGTGCACCAATTACCGAGGGATAACACTCCTTAATTCGGCGTACAAAATCATGTCTGGAATTCTGTTCAACAGATTGAGACCGTATGAGGAGTCCTTTGTCGGCGAATACCAAGCTGGTTTTCGAGAGGGACGATCAACGACGGATCAAATGTTTACCTTGTGTGACATGTGCATTCAACATGTCATTCCTATTCCTATATTTTAGCATATCCAGCAGACCACACCAGTGGAAACATGCGATCGTAAATTACCGTCATAGGCATTGAACCATCAGTTCAATGCCTGCTCAAAATAGTCAGCACTTATGGCAACTGCCAGAAGTGTCGGGTAACAATTTATTGAACCATGCTGTTGCCATCCGCAGGCATAGCCCTTTTTGGAATACTCTATCTTTCTCTTTTCCGCATGCATCGATCACTGATAGGTGATCGCCTACATGCTGTTTCACATAGATCGAAGCTTCGAGTGTCTCCAGTAGGACCTTGTAACAAATCAATTTGAAATAAAGAATCATTCTTGACTGGAAAGCGCGAGAGTTCATACCTCTAGTGATGACAATCGTCCAAGTAGTGAATGAACGTTACACTTGCGTCAAATCCTAGATAAATTCCGGGAGTACAACTTGCAGACTCATCATCTGTTTGTAGATTTCAAAGCAGCGTACGATTCAGTGAAGAGAAACGAGTTGTGGCAAATTATGTCCGAACATGGCTTTCCGGCGAAGCTGATTAGACTGATTCGTGCAACGCTTGATGGATCGAAATCAAGTGTGCGGGTGGTGGACGAGATTTCATCATCGTTCGATTGAAACAGGGTGATGTTCTTTCTAACTTGTTGTTTAACATAGCGCTCGAAGGTGCTATCAGGAGAGCCGGTGTGCAGAGAAGCGGTACCATTATCACACGTTCTCATATGCTCCTTGGCTTTGCGGACGATATCGACATCATCGGGATTGAGCGTCGAGCAGTGGAAGAGGCGTTCGTGCCTTTCAAGAGGGAGACAGCGAGGATTGGGCTCACGATCAACACCACAAAAACGAAGTACATGATAGCTGGTGGTCAACGTGGGTCCGGACGTGTTAGTGGTAGCGAAATGGTGCTAGGTGGTGAAAAGTTTGAAGTGGTGGAAGAATTTGTGTATCTTGGAACACTAGTGACATGCGATAATGATGTTACCCGCGAGGTGAAAAGACGTATTACAGCTGCGAGTCGGGCTTTCTACGGGCTCCGTAACCAGCTGAAGTCCCGTAGCCTGCAAACGAAAACAAAACTCGCGTTATACAAGACACTGATCCTTCCGGTTGTCCTATATGGCCATGAATCATGGACATTGAAGGAAGTCGACCGGAGAGCTTTCGGGGTGTTTGAACGCCAAGTGCTCCAAACAATACTTGGCGGTAAACTAGAAAACGGCATCCGGCGGCGTCGCATGAATCACGAGTTGTACCAAGTGTATAAAGAGGTGGATATTGTCAAGCGCATAAAACACGGCAGGCTGCGTTGGGCTGGTCACGTTGCCCGTATGCCGGAAGAACGACAAGCAAAGATAATATTCAACAGAGAACCCGGACGAGGCCACCGATTTCGTGGCAGGCCGCGCACACGATGGCTTTTTGCGGTTGAGGAGAACTTAAGGGCACTTAACGTTCAGAGCGACTGGAAGCGATTGGCCCAGGACTGAGCCCAGAGGAGAAGACTCATCCATTCGGCGCAGATTCATCTTAGCGAATTGTAGCCCATCAAGTATCAATTAAGTATGATGACAATTTGATTCACTGGGGAAGATTGAATCCATCCTTTGGGATTACCCCCCACGCAAATGAGTTGTGGAGACTCCATGGATAAAAATCATTATTCTTCATGGATAAATATCACTATAGTGCACATTGATTCACGGAATTAAATTAAGTGGAATAAATAAATAATTTGAAAAATACATATAAGAGATAACGTTTTGGTGTCTTCTGCACATTTGTTCCTAAGGTATCCTTGGCACCAAATTTAAAAACTTTCGAAATTCGCTCTCAGTCTTTTTTATTTCAATAGAATGTTCTACAATGCTGTAGATTATTGAAAATATGAAAACTTTGTAGAACATATTTTTGCATCATCTAATAGTTGGTAAGATATAGGTTTCTTTAGAATTTTATGGTCAAAAATCGGGTTTTTCTAAATACCTACGAAAATATCAATTTTCCAGGCTTACTATGCTCTGAAGAGTTTTAGATATGATAAAAATAAATATTTCCTCTGAAGACACCATCCCTCCTAAGTTTTCCTATCAAAATATATAAGCGTTTTTGTAGTTTCTTCATCCATTTTTCAAGCGTAAATGGCGCAAGTGAAATCAAAAACTTTTCCCACTAGTTGAATGCATATCTTAAAGTGTATTTCAAGAAACTTTGGGCAAGGTATTTTTCGACTTCTTAAGATGTAAATATGGTCGGTGTTCAGGCAGACTAGACTAGGGGATATTCTAGCCTTGTCAAATACTCCATCTGTGTTGATCTTTTTGATACTAATTTGTTACATAAGTTTTAGCAAATAGGTGAAATGAAATAATGCAAGTAACTTCTTGGCATGGATGCTTAAAGTACGTTTCTCTGAAATCACTGAGAAATACTTGGTCCGCTCTGGGTACGTTGATAGTAGTTTACGGAACAAGTTGCAGAAAGATGATTTTTACAGCACGAGTCGTAAATTTATCCTACGAGGCTTGCCGAGTAGGATAATTGCGACGAGTGCTGTAAAAATCGAGTTCTGCAACGAGTTACGTACAACATTTTTTGCAATTTCGTAGAAGGCCACTTGAGGGTATCAGAAATTATATCGGAATGCATTCAACATTATTTTACAATTTCTGTGTTATGATTCATTACGCAACTCAAAACAGTTGCGTAATGAGAAAGCGTTGCGTAATGAATCATTACAGCACTGGTTTCAGTTAGGTAATGACTATTCCCGCACTGCATACATCAGTGCAGGAAAGTAGGCCGTTTCATGACAGATTGGCGTGATGAAAAACAGCCTGTTACGATGAGAAATTGCAAAAAAAATATACTCCACTTGCAAATCCATAAAAGAGTCATGGAATAACCAATCTTTCCATTACCTTTCCAGTATCACTAAATTTATCGTTTTTATTTTTATTTCAAGCATAGAACTTTTCGATGCATATCATTAATCAGTTACTTGGGGTCAGATAGACCCGTTGAACCTTAAAATGCCAGCGAGCTAGAGCAGGGGTCTTAAATATCCCAGGGTCGGCTTAAATGGCTTTAATGGGTTTTGACCTTCAAGTGGAAAAACAATGAAACCACTATTTAACAATTATACGATCAATTGGGTGACTTACAGCTGTGTGGGTGTATAAGGAGGAGGGAAGGGCCGGCCGGCTACGCACTGCGGATTGGGTCTGCTGGTGAAGGTTTTCCACGTGGGTTGGCGACGAATTTGTAGGGCTGTGGTCACCAAAGTGGGGCCCGTGGGCCGCACGTGAGGACTGCATCACTTACATCTGATAAGTTACGCAAAGTTTTCTTCGGGAATGTGTTCTACTCTTAAAGTTATCAAGATCGTGAAACAAAATTATTACGAGATCTATCCACTATTAGAAATAAAAATGTTTTCAAAAACAGGGCTGAGGATCACTGTTCTAGGGCTTCGCTGATTAACGGGAAGCTTCGTCCTTTGAAGCGGAGGTCCGAATACATGGAAGGGCTATATCTGGGATCTCTATCTGGCGATTGTAGGCTGCCCAACGGATATCCTAGGCCTTTTCCAGATCTGAACTCGCCAGTACTCTTGGACCGTGTGGTCAAGGTCGATGGGAACCCTGGGCTGCGTTTCGGGATATTGATCGCTTTCTGGGTACCGTTTCGTTTAGCAATGTCTCAAGTTTACCTTCCCAGGATCCTTTGGGTCCTGATCCGAATATATCCGGCAGTAGATTTCTGTGTCTGTTGGAGTCAATCAACGTCTAGTCTCACTATAGATTTATATATCCCCCACTTTGGCTATAATAAACCGTCTTGTTTAAGATGTGAAATAGAATAGAATAAATCGATACGCACTGGCTGAGGTTGACGCAGCTTCGGCAGTATAAGGTGAAAGCAGCAGTCTCCGCCATATTGACTGCTAGACGACTTTACAATCTGTTTTAAAATTGAAATTGGTGTGAAAATAATTCAATCTACTGTTCTGATATTAACCGAAAGGATAGATAGTTGTTCGGAGTCAGGATTACCTTGAATAATTCGATAGGAGCTAGGAGCGATTCATTTTTTCGTTGCTGTTTGCCCGCCCTGGACAGTCAATAATTTGGAACCAGTGCTGTTTGATGTTCTACGTTTTTAATTCAGAAATAAAATAATCTTCTGGAGAAAAACGTCTCGTTATTTGGGCATCTGAAAATATATCGTCATTTCCGTGCTTAAGTTTCCTTGTTTTGCCGTTCTTCTTTTCACTTAAGGGAGAACGAAATCAAAACAATCAAAGCGTTGCACGTTGATTGAAATTTTCATGGATAGAAAAAGTATGTGAATGAATTTTTAACATCGTGTAAATTTACGCTATTTTTCGCATTCCCTTCATGTGCATTAGAATTAGCGGAATATTAAATGGATTTCTTAAATTGTGTTGATCCTTTCCAGCATACTTCCTGCAACGCTACGATGCTGAATCCGCGGTCCTTCAGCACGTCGGCGAGTATGCGTGTGCTCCCGATGAAGTTGAGAGATTTACAGTTCCACGTAGCGAGGTTCCAATCGTTAGTACCTTTACGTCGCTGTGGTCTTCGCCGATTTTCTCGATTCGTATTCTCTCGTTGATTATTCGTTGCTTGGTTTTTTTACAGCTGACTTGCTGGACCTGACACCAACCCCCTAGATTTCCGGAGGATCTTTCCCCCTAACTGTTCGAAGGACCACAGTGCACAGTTTAGCTTAGAGTCTGACATGAGGAACATACGCTGTTGTGAGCCGCTCCTAACATGGAGTTCATGGAGGATTAAATAATAATAAGGATTAAATAATAAGAAATTTATGATTTTTAAAATTAAATACACTAACGCACGTCCGATAGATTTGGCTCACGGTTTCGCGCATGTTTTCGTCGCCGAAGTTTTTTTTTCCTGTTTTGGGGCGTCTTGCTGGGTAGTGCTTCGTAAAGCCCAAGCATGACAGTTTTTACATTCAGAAATGGAATAGTGAAAAGTGAAAAATGAAAAAGTGATTTGTTTGATTTGTGTCCTCAGTACTGTTGGTTTTTGGCTGCCCTAAGTTCACCGAACCATCCGGAAGTGACAGGCAGCACATAAATTTAGAGAATCAATCCGGTGAGTTTGTTCCAGTATGATACTTTTTCTTTTGTGAGCCTTCCGGATCGTTTTTGTCCGCGTCGTGGAACTTCTGATCGTTTCTCGAACGGAAAATGTTATTTTCGGAGTTTGATAATTATGTTCAGATTGCGCATTCTGTCCGGGCGGGTGTTACGCAACTAACAATCGGTTGTGGATGCTTTTTAACCGTTCGATGACCCTGGAGGGATCGATTCTGCTTTTCGTATAATTTTGAGCAGAAAAACTGACTGTGTTATCCCAGGGTGTTTAGTTCGAACGCGCTTCCTTTCGTTTTTCGATTATCTGAAAATACAGTACCGCCCAGTACAGTTTTTCAATGGGCGTGATTTTTTTTTACGCGTATCGTTATTTTATACATCGGTTTTGCTTTTTACTGATTATTGAGCAAAAATATTACTGCACAATCGACAAGCATTTCGCGAAATACTATGTATACTATAAAAAGGCTATTGTTTTCTCTTTTGATTGTCGGCATTCAAAAGATTAATTTGAAAACGCTTAAACAACAAATATTTATGGTCTATCGCCAGCTTTCTAAGCGAATCCTGACAATATACCTTCCCCAACCTCCAACTCCGTAGCACTTATGAGGGTGTCGCTGAGTCGGTGGCCTCTCATTAAGTAAGTGCTACATCAACATTTCCTTCCCCTATCCCAAGTTACGGTAAAGATGGGCGTGGCCGGGAATAGCGATATTCATGCTTTTAGTATTCTTGTTTATGATTTGAACAAAGTATACTCCCCTGCCTTGTTCTTGAAAGTAGTCAGGATGAGATTATTAAAAAGAAACATGAATGCTAGTATCCAATCTACGAAGTATACCGTAACTACGCTAACGCTAACATTAAATACACTAACGCAAATTCCAGTGTATTGTTGAGAAATTTACCCAATCTTAGCTCTGGTATTTTTAAAGCGTTTCCTTTGATTATTCAACAATGTACAAACTCAAAGACTTCCTCATTTCATCAAACGATTACGATAACCACTTTCTTCGAATTTAATCCGCCTGCAGCCAGATTTAAAGAATGTGCTGCTTTCCATAGCGAAAACCCCAATCCGAACAAAACAATACCACATCTCAATGGAAGCAATAAAATAAAAATTTCAATCTGCGTCATTTCAATCATCTCGTTTTCTCCTGGCTGCACAAGAACAAGCACCCCTACTCCAAAGGGGCCTTCGTGATTGGGATTTTCTATCTCAAGAGAGTTTGGGAAGAAAAACAAATGAAAACAAAAAAAAAACGAAGCACATCAGCCAACGGAAGGTAGTGGAAATTTGCATATTATGATTTTTATTTTCCTTGTAATTTTCATCAAATTAGTACGGCTACCGTTCGTTTGACGCAGAAGTGTGGAATGAAAACAAAAGAACGCATTACGATGAAAGAAGGAAAAAAAAACCTGTTCAAAAGTTGAAAAGGTAGCAAGGCAAATTCTCATCGTTCTCAGATAGAGGGGTGCTGTATCCCCCCTCTATTTTTAAAGGTACCTTTGAAGAAAAATTCTGGAGATTCTTTCGCTTACTGAGTGCCATTTTTCGGGAATTGTTTTCTCCTCTTGCAGCACACTGACTGTGATGTAGGGTGCGGTTTAATTTTCAAAAGTTCACAATTTTGTTTCTAAAATTTCCCCCATTTCAACAAAAAATGGTCACTTTCAATATCATAAAGGTGTTATTTCATTTAGGACACAATTATTATTCTACCATATTTTTATATATTCAGAAATGAACCGGCCCAAAATCTCTTTAATAAAGACATAAAAATTTTAACTATCAAAGTTATTTAAATTTCGTTGAAGTTAATAACTACACTTCTTTTGAATTAATGTGAGGGATTATAAAAGTATGTTTAAGAAAAAACTACTAATTGAACTTTAACACTTCACTTTTGGAAACGAAAAAATAAAATACTAAAAATTACAAGTAAAACCACCACATACCTCTAAACTCTAATATGTCGCTTATGTTGTTGAAGTTCATATTTTATAACTTGAAAATTCACCTTCAATTATCTTAATATGTTTGGCTCAAACTTTGAGATTTTTCTTTTTATGCGATTCAAATTAAATAGAGCACACGATCCTTTGGTTTTGAGAACATTTGAAAAATAATCCGCACCCTACAGTAAACTCACCAAAGCAAACGACCGCCACTTGCCGATGCAGTCGCATTCAGCGTCAACAGGATAAACGAGCAGTCGACAGAACAAAAAAAAAATGAGCAAATGAAATTACATCCATCTATGCTAATTATTGTTTTCCTGGCTCTTGAAATTTTATGGATTTTTTCATTTACGATTGGCATGATTTTGAATGATGGGGCCCGTGCAAAATGAGGCAAATTAAATGAAATGGAAATGAAAACAATGACCCCTCCTACTCGGAGTTGAGAAAAAATTTTGTCAGAGGAAAACAAAAGCCAGGGGGGTGGGTACTTGTTTTCATTGATGGTTCATTTCGATTGTTGAACAAGTGAATTATTATGTATAATTTATTGATCACTTTGTATTTGAACATCACAGGTTGGCATGGCATTGGGAAAAATGTACCAACGAATAATAATTGAACGCAACGCGTGCATCTCAAGAAAACAACTGAATCTCATGTAAAGTTATCTGAAGAATCGAATAAAAGTGGTTCTGATGGCCAGACGGATTATTATCATCCCCATTTAACCCAAACTACACATATCATTTCATTTATTTAGTTAACATCTAAACAGATAACCCAGAATCAACAATTTCACAACACTCGGTTCGTGGCCGCATCTCTTCATCCTCGGGTCTGCCTCACGCTCGCCAAATCGGTACGCACTTGATCCGCCCACCTAGCTCGCTGCGCTCCACGCCTTCTTGTACCAACCGGATCCGAAGCGAACACCATCTTTGCAGGGTTGCTGTCCGGCATTCTTGCAACATGCCCTGCCCATCGTATCCTTCCAGCTTTGGCCACCTTCTGGATACTGGGTTCGTCGTAGAGTTGGGCGAGTTCGTGGTTCATTCTTCGCCGCCACACACCGTTTTCCTGCTCACCACCAAAGATCGTCCTAAGCACCCGACGTTCGAAGACTCCAAGTGCTTGCATGTCCTCCTCGAGCATTGTCCACTTTTCATGCCCGTAGAGGACTACCGGTCTTATGTGCGTTTTTTTGGTGCGGGTGTGAATCTTTTTTGACCGCAGCTTCTTGCGGAGGCCATAGTAGGCCTAGTTTCCACTGATGATGCGCCTCCGTATATCATGGCTAACGTTATTGTCAGCCAGAAAACTTTTTATGAGCTACAAAGTTGTTTGTATTAGTTAAACCCTTTGTTTGGTATTATTAAAAATTAGAGTTGACCTCATTTTAATAGAAATTGTGTAACAAACTTTCTTATATGAAGAAATTATATTATACATGCTTCAGCAAAGTTGTAGACCATTCAATTTCAAGCAGCATTGCCCTCTCTTAAATTGACCGATTTAGAGTTTTTTTTTCTTACGGTGACATAGGGTGGTCCAAACAAAACTGGTTTTCTAGCTCTAGGGTTTTCAATTCAAATATCTCATCAAAGTAGTCTATGAAACATTGTAAGAGCTTTGAAAAATGCGTATATTTGGTGAGTGAAGAAACTTCAGGATTTCAGGAAATAAAAGCCGAGTATCAGTAAATCGTGCCTCGTTGCTAAGCAATAGTAAAAACTGTTAGCTGAGTCTCCGTGAAAATTGGAAAACCAAGATTCGCACAGCTGAGCTCGTGAAAAAAATCTAAGTGTGTATCTCCTTGCATTTGAGAGTTTCTAACAAAGAAATGCCTACTTTGATTGTGAATATTTCTGATTTGGGCAAACATAAAAAATATTTTTTGACGGCATTCAAAGACAAAATAAAATTCTACATTATATCAAAAAATTACAATTGTGTTATTCTTGTAACTCTAATAATTTGCCTTGAAAAACAAATATTTTTTATCATGAAAGCTTAATTAACTTTTGAACTAAAATAAATATCAACAATCTGTTTGCATGTTAATATGCGTTTTCTCAAGTTCTAAAAGTCGTCCAACTCTGACGAGAAATTAATATTGAAAAATAACAAGAGTTGAAAAACTTATTTTTGTTGGACCACGATGATTGGGGAAAAATGCTCTGGATTTGTCAAATTTTGAGCTACAGGAAAACTTTTTTGGCAAAGTTGATCAAAATTTGACATTTTACTATTGAGCATTTTGCACCTTATTAGACTACTGTGCAAAAAAATTTAAAATGCTAAATGCTTTTGGACCCCTCCTCATCGCGTTTTTGTCTCACTTTTTGTATAAGCTCTCCAACAATTTTGTAAGAACTATCACACTTTACTTGACCCCCTCCCCCTCTCTTGGAGCGTCAATTAATTTATGCATGACTCTCAACATAGTTGACTTATCCACCGGGAAACTCAATTCATTCGGTCTATGAATGTAATTTGAACATTGCCAGAGACGCCATCTGGAATACTCCAGTGTCAGGTGCAGAATTAATACCTCTAGAGTCTACATGAAGAGTTCAGACAACGACTAAGATTAAATTGCTGAAAGCTCTTCCGTTACAATTCGTCAAGAAAATCAGTCTTTTAGTGGGGTGTAGCAGGCAACACGGTGGATTATTTTTACAACAATGCTGATTGATTTAAAATTACCGTTTTGACTCATATTCCGAACACTTAAGGCAAACAGTGACTTCAAATGCATCGCATGGGCATAAGTTAGAGGATATTTGTGAAAATTTCAATTTCTTCGCAAAGTCTGACTGTTAGCTGTTGTATGTGCCGAAAAAAATGTTCATTCAAACTTGTTTGGTATTGTTTTAGTGTAAAAGTATGGAACAACATTTTGATTCAAATGCCGAACACTGTGTTCATTCTGTCTCATATTCCGAACACCTTGATTCAAATTTCGAACAGCACGAATAAATCTTATTCAAAAGAAAAATTCCACAAATAAATTTATCTGAGTTAATTCTACTGACCTCCAACTAGAGAATCATCACTACTCCCAAGGTTTAAAATACATTTGAATATGTTTAAATTGAATTGCAATTGACTGCCATTTCCTGGTTATTCAATGACATATTTCAGTGAAACATTTCAACCGAATCGTCATACAAAAGGCGAGTGTTCGGAATTTGAGTCTGTTCGGAATTTGAGACACAACGGTACCATAACAATGAAAAAGTTTTGATGCAATCTATTTGACTGCTTTGAACTATTTTGAAATGTCATACATAGTTTTCAAAGCATACGCCTGCTGAAGTTAGTGAGAGTGCAAATTGTATAAAGCAAATGAACAATTTCATAAGAAACTAAAAATTCGTGCAAGGTTCAATATTGAGATGTAAAATATCGAGTTAAGAAGAGTTGACTGTATATTTGAAAAAAAAATCATCAGTGCAATTTGGGATATTGTTCTGACTCATATAAGAATTTTAATTTTCTATAAATAAAAACGTAACGGAGAGGTGGTTTGCGTCACATAATACCGTGCTGCATCGATTTGCCGGACACTCGCCTTTTTCACGGTGTTTTTGCACCAAATTCTTTGAAAAATTTCGCTATGAACCCACAATTAAAATGTCTTCTACATTCTTCATGAATAAAAAATGTCGAAAAAAATGTTTTTGAGTGATTTCAAGCCAGTTCAGTGTCCGGGCACTTCGAATTATCACGGTATATAGACGTTACCTAGAAAACCTTGAGATTCATTAGTTTCATTGTACTGACGTCAATTAGTTCTAAAAATATATTCATAATAATGTACCCCTCACATTGAGTTCATCATAAACTGCAGAGGCAGCAATCAGTAAAGTGCAATAAGTCAACCATGAAAAATTACTGAACAAGACCAGCATGAGCATACATTATTTGCACGGAAGCAGACCCAGGCAGCAAAAAAGAAGGACGAAATCAACAAGACAAAAGTGCAGACCTGATTCTTTCAGCAGCAGTAATTCCACACACTCCCAAACCGAGAGACAAGTATTTTAATGAGCAATAAATTATGCAATTTGTGCGGAGTCATGTTTCCTCCCATCCAGGCTTACCTACTGAGCCAGAGCTACACCGACTACTCATTCAACCACACTACACCTTCATGTGATAGTTAGAGGACGAACAACATGCAAAGCACACTGCATCCCGGAAAACACGAGTCCTCATTTTCGGCGGATTTCAAGAGCGTCCTGGAAGGTTCACATGAATACATATTCCATGTAAACACGGGACGCTGCTTTCGTCTTGCTCCCGGTCGGAATGGAGCTGCCGGGCATCGTGAAGAAGAACATCCTTCTTGACACACGATGAACCTAATAAACACGTACTGAACATTCATAAAGATTTATTTCTTGTGTTTAATTTGTATTTATCCCCGAGGTTAGTCTGCGGCGAGAGCAAGAGTTTGAGATTCCCAGACATCCGATGGGGAGCGGGCTTCGTTTGACGTAAAATTTTCGTTATTTGTAGAGCTTCCTAGAATATCCACTTCTCTGGGCAAATAAGTAAAGCAGAAATCGGAGAAGATTTGCTAATATTTGCTCCTAGTTTTCACTGACTATGCAGGTTGATTGCTTTGGTTTATTGCACTTCCTCATTGCTAATTTAAGCCAGCTCTAGTCTGTTAACATTTATTTACCTTTTGGCAACAATTTCCCTGCTTTCAGTAATTCCGAAATTGTTTGGCTATCATAATTTTTATTGAAATGAGATGTTATTTTTCCAATTGCCGATTTGAGGAGATCAGAAGCATTCAGTACGAAAAAACACGATTGATATAAAAATACCTCAGTCCACCACAATCGTAACGAGGGAAGACGAAGCGGCAACAACAATCGTCTCCGGCTGATTGCAAAGTCAATAAGGTTATCGAAACTTGGCTATCTCGCCCACCCTCGCCCATCGCCGATCCGTCCCTTTTTCGCGATTGAACAGATTGACTTTTCCGCCCAACCGTCGAGCAGTCACCCGAGAGCGATTGAATTAATTTCCCTCGGAAATTTTCAATTGAGAATTCGGAATTGGCCACTTCTGGGGCTGTTATTCTTTCCTATCAGTTTTGCTTTCTGGGTGGGACGAATACGGGCGGGACAATTGATTGCGATTGATATCGGGAAGCGACGTTTCGGAACATCATCGACCGCATGATGAAGCCACTGACTACCGTAATGGAAAATGTAAATACTCGCTCAAGATGTTTTGTTTTGTATTATGTCATAAATGGTTGGAGGAAAATTATGAAGTTCCATGTTAGGCTACATTTAGCTTCCAAGAGTACTAGGTCACCTATTGGTGACACCTGTTTTGTTTTGCCGGTCAAACAACTTATAACGCACAAACAATGCGTACCGAGAAAAACGTAACACCAATCCCTCTTTTCCACAGAACCTTCTTAAGGTTTTAATTCAGAGGAATTTAGGACATTACCTCAAAGCTCATATCCACTAATAAAATTCGGGTAATGGGTCATCCGGGGAAATGTATGACGGGCACGCATACCTGGAAACACGATATTATAAAACATAAATGTACCATACGTTTTATTGTTTTATATAGAAATGTTCCAGATCGACTCATCAGACAGAGTATGATAAAACCTTTCATGACTTCTTCTTCTTCTTTCTGGCGTTACGTCCAAACTGGGGCAGAGCCTGCTTCTCAGCTTAGTGTTCTTATGAGCACTTCCACAGTTATTAACTGAGAGCTTTCTTTGCCAAACGGCCATTTTTGTATGTGTATATCGTGTGGCAGGCACGAAGATACTCAGTGCCCTGGGAATCGAGAAAATTTCCCTTACGACCCTCAGCATGGTCATGCTGAATAGCTGCGCGTTTACCGCTACGGCTATCTGGGCCCCTTGTAACTGATCTAGATCAGTTTTATCCTTTGATATGAATGTATTAGTTGAATACTTCCTTCTGCAATTTTGTTCAATGCAACATTTTTGACATTTTTTTATAAACAATTTCTTGTATAAGTGCAGTGAACATGTTTAAGCAAGAATATAAATTTTAGATTACACTCTGAATTTATGTTACTGAAAAAAATAAAGAAATTATTTTCTTCTGAACTGTTCAAATATGAACCACAATTTAAGGCAATGGCATGTCGTATTCGACATTGATTTGAGTTCAGCAGTCCAGAGAATAGAATAGTTTAATAGTTATAGGAAATCGAGATTTCACTCAAAATTAATTCTAATTAAAAAACTTCAAGAAATCCTGATATTTTATCCTGTTTGCATATTAGTCAAATTGGAAAATGGTACCATGTAGTTTTTTCGACATAAATTAGATTGTACGAGTTCAGCAAGCATGTTTGATGAGATACATGAATTTTGGATAACACTCAAAATTTATTTTGTAAAAAAAAAACCTACGAAGAACCCTGAATTTTCATCCCGTTTGCCTGTAAAACAATGATCAAAGCAATGACATTTAGTATTTGTGGCATAAATTCTTATATAGGAATCTAGGAAATATGTTTGGACAGAAATAGTAATCCTTTGATACACTCTTAATTTGTTTCACTAACAAATTACGAAAAAAAAACTTAGTTTATACCTTCAAAACGACTGTAAACTTGTAATAACCACCAAAAATCTGATCGGATGACCCCTTGATCATTCATGACCACAGTATATCAGATCACGGGAACCCAATATTACGTTCGATCTCTAATACAACGGCCAATGTGTACGAAACGTGTAGGAAGAGTAGGAAAAATGCATTTTGAAGAGGTCAAGGGACGGAGAAATAGAATTGAAGTTAGTTATAAGGTATCATTCGTTTAGAGAAGTGAACGGTGATGGGACCAAATTTTAACTGGATTTAGTTTAATAAATGTTGAATGTTAACGTGTAATAAAGTGAATGTTCAGTGTATAATAAAGTGTCACGTAATTGTTAATAATGTGTTTCGTATAGACTAAAAGTGTGTAGTGTCGTCAATCAAAATTTGGAACCTTGACTCACCCGAGCGACCAAGACGATCTATTGCTTGGCCCAATTCCAAGTAAGGAACCTCCAAAATCGCCTGAAGTCCACCCAAGGAAGGGGAACCAGTCACCAGGTACAACAACGAGTATCAAAGCGACGACATGTGGTTTTTCGACATAAATTTTATTGAACAAGTACAGTACCAATGTTTGAGCAGAATAAGGAGCTCAGGATCGAACTTAAACCTTCTTTTTTTGTTTAAAATATCACCTTAACATCTAATTTTAAAACTTATTTGTCTGTAAATCAGAATGGAAATCGATGAAATATAGATTTTCGTTTAATTTCTAGTTCTAGTCTAGTGAACATGTTTAAGATAAAATAGACATTTTTGATTACACTTAAAATTTCAACAACTAAAAAACTTAGAAAACCCTTATTCAGTGTTGCATTTGAACGCGTTCAGTTTGCTTCCAGTTCAAATTTTTGAACGAGGGATCAAATAGGCTTGAACATTGATCAGTTCAGAAATTTGAACCCGTAGGAGCCGAAAATTGAACGCGCAATGAACATCCCGCATAAATCCAAACCATACTACAACAGCATGAAAAATGGTTTACATTCCATTTTTTACCATACTCGAAATGGTGTAAGGAACCATAAGTGAACTGTTACTGGATACAGTTTCAACCACACTGGTTAAAGTTTTCAGATATTCAACTGTACCAACAACGGGTTGTTAAGAATGTTTACCGTACTAAAACCTGCACTTTCTCAAACAAATTTTGCATAATAACTACAACGTGAACGTATCCTGTAAGGTTCACATAAGTGCTATTGTAAAATAGGTACTAATGTCAAGGTACTGTAATACCATATCGAACAACAGTTGGTGGTATGGTTCACATTATTAATATCTGAGTTCCTATTCACTTTTCGGAGTTATTAAAAATAAACAATTCTTAATCATGATTCAATTTATTGAAATACTGTTGCACACTGCAATAAAAAAGTAAGCATAATAAACTAAATGCTTGATAGCTGGCACGGGTGAAATTCCTGGCTCGAAGTCCAACATTTTTGGGCTATGCTGCAACGGTGCAAAATCAACTATAAGCCACCAAATTTTATTACTGCAAAATCATGCAGTCTTACCTTTGTTTAATCGTAGTTCCTGGGCTCTCCTTCCTGCTCCAGCATCAGCACGACTGGTTTCGTATTTTTTCCCAGCCGATGTTCCGATCCAAGGATGATCCGGATCATCAAACTGCCGAACTTCATTGCCACGGGAAGCAACAGCAATCTCTAGCATTTGCATACTCCCGTGCTGGAAAAAAGATCACAAGTATATTCTTGAAACATAATCAACATAAAGATGCAACCTACTTACGTGTTTTCATCGAAATATAGCCAAATCCCTCTTGGAATCTTTTTTCACTCGTACCGCAATGGCTGCCACGTAAACATTGTGAATCATTTTTCACGACGGAGACGGAGGACAGTAACTTTTGTGGTTGCAAAATGTTCTCGAATGGTAGCTAAAAATGCAACCGTTATGAATTATGTTGCGACAGCAATGATTATGGTTACCTTCATTAAACATGTTCGTGATATTGTTTTACCTTACTACGCGGACTATAGCAGGAACATACCATGAACAGGTTACCACACCAACTAAATTCACTATGCAGTTGTGATTGTTCCTTTAATGGTAAATTTGTATGCGGGATTATGGCAGATGCACAACATATTTCAATTCGAAAAATTTACGAAAGATGTTATTGAATGTTTAAGGTTCCATACATTTTGAGTGATTTGAGTTCAATGCAGTTAGATGTCGTTTTTTCGAGTTTTGAGCTGCATTGAGCATTATGAATTGAACGGGCCGTTCATGAGCAGGTGCAGAATCTTGCACGAGAGTTCAATGTTTACACTGTGTTCTCGTGCAAAAATGGAACGCGTACAATTCACTTTTGGCTCGCGTTCAGTTTGAAATGCATCACTGCCCTTATTTATACATGTTAATCCAAATTTGAAGCGTTTTTTCAGTAAAAAAAAAAACAAGAGAAATCTAGATTCTAACTTTTATAATGCATATACACGGTGCTCCCCTGACCGTTATTATCAGAAAAAAATCTCCATCCAATCTGTGCTCACCAGTCGTTTTCTATAGCTAAGCTGCATGCCTGGGCAAATTTTAAAAAAATCGTAGGGCGAAGTTACGCCCTTTTGATTGTATAAGTCTACAAATTCAAAGAAAATCTAATATATTTGAACGGATTTATATTGGTCGTGATTATCAGAAGTACTAAACCATTAAAATTTGGTTCGAAGTAGGTGTTTTTAGTTATTTCTAACCTCTGGGCGGAGTTTTGAATGAGAATATTGTCGAAATTTTGAGTTACGCCCTTTTTTAATAGTAACTATTAAAATCACTAATATTAAATACATAAATTTGGCATTCTAATACCGATAAGCATGTTCAAATATTTTCAATGACACATTGCAATTACATGCCGTCAAACTCTTCCACAATTGATCGACTTTCCATAGGCTCAAGCGATCGAGGCATTACGGAGCCAATTATGTAATGTTATCAATAGTCATTAAATATTGTAATAACCCAACAAGCTGCCTCCGACTATTCTGGCTAACTGCTAACTGCCCCAGAACTTAAACCTCAATTACTGAGTAATGCAGTATTGGACCAACTATGGCACTTAAGACCACTGTCAATACTTTAGTCACAGACAAACAGACGTAATACTTCTATTGTTTTCATAGCACAGCCGAATAGTGCCCAATTCTAAGAGTTATTAGTTGACCGACTCCAAAGACAATTCAATGAAAAACAACAAGAGAAATTATGTAAACTTGACGATAAATGCTGGTTTTACATACTATTTACAAAGCTATTCATTTTTTTGGTATAATCGTACTTTTAAAAGGGTTTGTCATGGTTGTGAAACATCTTAGATGTCATTTTGTCTTGTTTGCATCGCATTTCATCAATATTTTTCAACTTTAAATGGTTTCGAAATCATATCCTCAAAAACAAATTATTTCAATTACAGTATCACCCCATCTATGGAGTGAGATTGAATAATTTTTCATTTTATTTTTTGTACAGTTGTTGACGTATTATCAAAGTGCATACACACCAAATTTAAAGTTTATTGGAGTTAAATTGCAATAGTTATTCAATAAACAATTCGCACATATCCTTTTTTGACCCATTCTCACCCCCACGGTAGGTGACAAAAACAAATATTTAAAATAAGGTTCAACTTACGTTTCGATAAACAACTTGAATTGCATGTTAAATAATCTGAATCATGAGTTCATTGCTGCACCAAACTATCCAGAATATTGTTGAATGAAAACTATTTTGGTTACATGATGAAATTAGCTCCGTATTGCCTCATAGCACTTGAGCCTATGTAAAATCAGTTAATTGTGAGGGACTTTTGCGGCATGTAAGAGCAACGTGTCATGTATTGAATTAGTGTCTCTAATGGTTACACCTCCAAAAGGGCGTAACTCCATATTTTATTGATCTTCTTATTCAAAACTCCACCTAGAAGTTACAAATAACTAAAAACACCAAATTCGAACCAAATTTTTAAGGCTTATTTCTTCTGAAAATCACGACGAATAAAAAACCGCTTAAATATCTCAGATTTCCATTGAATTTGTAGACTTATACAATCAAAAGGGGGTAACTTCTAAACGGGCCCTACGATTTTTTTTTTAAATTTTGCCCAAACATGCAGCTTAGCTATAAAAAAACGGCTGGTGAGCACAGATTTGATGGAGATTTTTTTTGATAATAACGGTCAAGGGAGAACCGTGATATATCTACTTAATGAAGCGACTTTCATAATGCTTACAGCAATGAATCCAACATTATTCAAGATAAACGCACACTAGAAAGTGCTCAGAGTAGACAGTCTTTCTTAAGTTATTGAACTAAAGACACTTCTAAGTTTTATCTGATTCGCTTTTTGGTTCAAACTCATCAATGCAGCACCTTTCCAAGCGATCAAATATGATATTTGTTGATAGTTTTAAAACTCTAGTGAACATGTTTGCAAGAAGAGACTTTTTTATTCAACTCGAAGTTTGCTTCAATTAAAACTCAATTTCCCAAACCTGTTTGCCTATGAATCAAATTTTAACCCGATAAAAGGCAGAAACAGAAATGTTTAAATAAAAATCGAACTTTCAATTAAAACACTACGGAACTCCTATTTTTCGAACCTGTTTGGCTATATAATCAAATTTTAAATGATTACAAGTAGTTTTTTTTTTACAAAATTGATCACCGTGTCACGCGATATTATTTTTTACTAATAGTGCACCAAGCTCATTGCCACCTATAGTAAAAGAACGTTGTTTGTCTTAAATAATGACTATTTGTGTATAGTGAAGTCTTTTGTGCCACAGAATGTTTATTTCTATGAAAATAATGTAAAATTCTAGAATCAAGTTTAGTCTGAAATTGATCATCATCTACAAACTTCTAGTTCTAAACAAGGATTTGGACATGGTGTAAACCTGAAAGTTTGTGAGGATGCTAACAATATATCTCCAAAACATATTTTACTATCAAAACTCTTACCAATATGCTCGTTTTGTTGAAAAATTCAATTTTCTGCAACAAAATTGGAAATTGCCTACATTTAGGCGCTTTTCGCGGTATTCTTGAAATTCAATTTTTGATTATTTACATAAATATTGTCTCGTTAAGAATTTGGCAAGCATATTTGGATTCAGGAGGCCCAAATTAAGTATGTAAAGTTGATTTCGAAACTAACAATAATAACAATGATAAGTGATCAATTTCACCCCGAAATGGGACTCCCCGATTTTTAATTTTAGGCCAGATTTTTGGCACTAACATCACATTTGTTAAAAAATTTCGGTGCATGAGCCAATGAGGTTCACCGTCGTACTTGTTTTCTTGCATTTAGTTGTATGATATTGATAACATTTTAAAGAAAACAGTGAAAAATGATCAATTTCACCCGAAATTACGGTATAAAAGATTTGCTAATATGTTTTACCAGAAGTATTTTTTTACCTAAAATTTATTCTACCTAACATTTGTGAAAATCTCTTTGTAACCTTTAACGGGTGAATCAAAATTTAAAGCCAAGACATGTAATTTTTCTACATAAATTAGTTTGAGGAAATCCATAAATGGATCGCAGTAGGCAGCGCGCGCGAACGGATGTGTTGACAATTGATCCGTCACGTTTTTATCGTCTCCGCAAATTATTAAATTTGGCTGATGAAACGGCTGGTGCAGTTTTTGATAAAAAAAGTGCCTTTTGCGGAAACAAAACGGATTATTCTGCACGCGTTTTTCTGGGCAGTGCTTTGTTAAAGCCCAAGAAAAAAGTCAAGATACATCGACGCCGAACATTAGATTTTCGGGAACGTGAATCGGGTAGGGAACTTGATCGATTGGTCACTCGCTTTATGTTTTCAGCTTGAACCGCTGTCTGGTTCTCTAGATTTGTGCTCTTGAAGGTTTGAGTTTTGGCTTCTTTTCAACTTCATCAGAAAAATCGTTTTTTTTTTTGTAGTCGTTGATTTTTTTTCGTATTAGTTTGCACGCGTGAGTGAGTGCAAATCGAGTTCACGTTTTCGCATTGCCGAAGTGATATTTTGCTATTGTAAAATGAACACGCTGATTAAAGTCGCTAATAGCTGCTCAATCAAGGACGAATGATAAATTTGGTGAGTTCGTTTTATGCTTTCATTTCAAATGTACAAGATATTAAAACCTTATTTTTATAATGACAACGATGATAATTTTACTTAAATAATTTGATTGAACAGTTCATCGTAGTAAGTGTCGACATAAACTCTTGTACATTAAAAATAAAAATCCCAAATCTTTACTTTTATCTGATTTTATCATTATAAATTTAACCTTTGAATGGCTCGAGGTTTAAAGTGTCGACTTACCATATGTTTACGTTGTCATCAATGCTTTTGCTTATCAATGCTTGTAAATTAGTACGAGGAAATCCATAAAAAACATATGTATAGAAACCAAACTTTTTGATTGCTTTAATTATTTTCAATAGAAATTACAAAAACCTTTCTTTTAACAACAAAATTGAATGCAATAAATTTTGATCGATGGGTCAAAAACCAAAGTTTTCCATTGTTTTAAAAGTTTATCAAATATTGAGCGCTTTTAATTACTACTATTTCTACTCGAACATGTTCGATTGTTTTCTTCAATTAAAATAGTGTAAAAAAACTAAATGTTCTCTCTTCAAATTTGCATTTAACGCAAAAATTTATAAAAAAATGGGGTTTACACACGCTAAGTTGCGTATATGTTGTTGCTTTTGATCATTGTTTGATTATTGTTTATCCAACATTTATTTGTCGTTCCACTCGAACATACGCACTATTCCTTCTTCTTCTTTCTGGCGTTACGTCCCAACTGGGACAAAGCCTGCTTCTCAGATTAGTGTTCTTATGAGCACTTCTACAGTTATTAACTGAGAGTTTCTTTGATTGACCATTTTTGATGTGTATATCGTGTGGCAGGTACGAAGATATTCTATGTCCTGGGAATCGAGAAAATTTCTTTTACGAAAAGATCCTTGACCAGTGGGATTCGAACCCACGACCCTCAGCATGGTCATGCTGAATAGCTGCGCGTTTACCGCTACGGCTATCTGGCCCCACGCACTATTCCTGCACATCCAGTTTATTTAGAGAAACTACATGTTATAGTTTTGAAACTCGATTTATAGGTAACCAGTTATAGTAAAATAGTTATTTCCCTAGTTTTTTGGTAATTTTTTTTTGTGATATCTTCAAAATTAACTATTTTTACTAAAACATACTTACTAACTTATTTGGCTTTACATCAATTATCTTGATAAAGCCTCGCCAACAATAATTCGCCAATTCACTCGGTTCATGGCCGCTTCTCTCCATCCTCGACTGTGACCCACGCTCTCCAGGTCCTGGTGCACCTGGTCAATCCACCTAGCTCGCTGCGCCCCACGCCTTCTTGTTCTGACCGGAATCGTAGCGAACATCATCTTTACAGGGTTGTTGTCCGGCATTCTTGCAACATGCCCTGCCCAGCGTATCCTTCCAGCTTTGACTACCTTCACGATACTGGGTTCGCCGTAGAGTTGAGCGAGCTCGTGGTTCATCCTTCGCCGCCACACGCCGTTCTCCTGTATGCCGCCGAAGATCGTCCTTAGCACTCGGCGTTCGAAAACCCCAAGAGCTTGCAAGTCCTCCTTATGCCTCCACGCCTCATGCCCATAAAGGACTACCGGTCTTATGAGCGTTTTGTACATCGTACATTTGGTGCGGGGGTGAGTCTTTCTTGACCGCAGTTTCTTCTGGAGCCCATAGTAGGCACGACTTCCGCTGATGATGCACCTTCGTATTTCCCGACTAACATTGTTGTCAGCCGTCAACAAGGATCCGAGGTAGACGAAATCGTCCACCACCTCGAAGGTATCTCCGTCTATCGTAACACTGCTTCCTAGGCGGGTCCTGTCGCGCTCAGTTCCGCCAACCCGCATGTACTTTGTTTCCGACGCATTCACCATTAGCCCGACTCTTGTTGCTTTGCGTTTAAGGCGGGTGAACAAATCTGCCACCGTTTCAAATTTTCTCCTAATAATATCCATGTCGTCCGCGAAGCAAACAAATTGACCGGATCTCGGAAAATCGTGCCTCGACTGTTAAGTCCGGCTCTCCGAATAACACCTTCAAGCGCAATATTGAACAACAGGTACGAAAGTCCATCGCCCTGTCGTAGTCCCCGCCGAGACTTGAACGAACTGGAGTGTTCGCCCGAGATCTTCACGCAGTTCTGTTCACCGTCCATCGTTGCTCTGATCAATCTTGTGAGCTTCCCGGGAAAGCTGTTCTCGTCCATGATTTTCCATAGCTCTACGAGGTCGATACTATCGTATGCCGCCTTGAAATCGATGAACAAATGGTGCGTAGGGACCTGGTACTCACAGCAGCATTTCTGGAGGATTTGCCGCACGAAAGATCTGGTCCGTTGTCGAGCGGCCGTCGATGAAACCTGCTTGATAACTTTCCACGAACTCGTTTGCTATAGGTGATACACGACGGAAGAGAATCTGGTATAGCACTGTGTAGGCGGCGTTTAGAATGGTGATTGCACGATAATTTTCACACTCCAGTTTGTCGCCCTTTTTGTAAAAAGGGCATATAACGCCTTGCTTCCACACCTCCGGTAGTTGTTCCGTTTCCCAGATTCTGACCCTCAGCCGATGCAGACAAGCGACCAACCTGCCCGGGCCCATCTTGATGAGTTCGGCTCCGATACCATCCTTGCCAGCGGCCTTGTTGTTCTTGAGCTGTTGAATGGCATCCTTAACTTCCCCCATCGTGGGAGCTGGTTGGTTTCCGCTGTCCGCTGTGCTGACGTAGCCATCGCCTTCGATGTCCTGACCTTCTGTGCCAGTGTTCTCTTTGCCATTCAGGTGTTCATCGTAGTGCTGCTTCCACCTTTTGATCACCTCGCGTCCGTCCGTCAAGATGCTCCCATCCTTACCCCGGCACATCACAGCTCGCGGCACGAAGCCTTTGCGGGATGTGTTGAGCTTCTGATAGAACTTCCGCGTTTCTTGAGAACGGTACAGCAACTCCATCTCTTGGCATTCCACCTCTTCCAGGCAGCGCTTTTTGTCCCGGAATAGGCGGGTTTGCTGTTTCCGCTTCAGTCTGTATCTTTCCACGTTTTGCCGCGTACCATGCTGCAGCATTGCAGCCCGCGCTGCATTCTTCTCCTCTAAAACCTCCTGCACTCCTCGTCGAACCAATCGTTTCATGAGCTCTGTTCCACATATCTGACAATGCTTTCGGCAGCGTCGTTAATGGCTGCTTTGACTGTCCCCCAGCAGTCCTCAAGAGGGGCCCTATCGAGCTCGCCCTCATCCGGCAACGCTGCCTCAAGATACTGCGCGTACGCATTGGCGACATCCGGTTGTTTCAGCCGCTCGATATTGTACCGGAGCGGGCGTCGGTACCGTACATCATTGATGACGGATAGTTTTGGGCGCAGTTTCATCATCACCAGGTAGTGGTCGGAGTTACTAAAACGTATTGAAGAGATTTCTACAGAAGAAACCTAGGGTTTTTTTTTTGTAGATTGTCAGTATAAGAGATTTTGTGTGTAATCCAAAATTTCTATTTCTGCTCAAACATGTTCAACTACACCTCTTCGCTTTGCAATTCAATTTGTAGGTTAACTGGGTAAAAATATGATTTTTGATGTGCTCTAGACCAGTGTAATCAAATTAGTGTCGAAAAAACTACATGTCAGCGCTATGAATTTTGATTTACAGGCAAACAGTTTAGAAAAGAAAGAATTTCCTTTTTCTTTTCAGTAATTAAAATTTCGAGTGTCCTCAAAAAACTGTAGTTCCACCCAGACATGTTCTCTGTATTTTTCAAGCAAATTTGTGTCGAAACATTGCCGAAATTGTTTCATTGAACAACATGACAGGTGAATGATTTTATCTAGGACGTTCCTACCAAAAGATGAAATTGATCTAGATCAGTTAAAAGTTATTTACATCAAATCCAAAAGGATCAAAATGTAGTTAAATTTAGTCTAAAGTACTTTGTCGAAGATTCCAAACCCCTAGCATGTATTTCCAGAGCACTAAAGGTTTTGGCATGTGAAATCCGTGATCTACATAAATCTGCCTCGTTAGGGATGCTTGAAATACAGCCAAACCTTCTTTTACGCTCCCTCTTTTTACGCCCCCTTTTTAAACGCTCCAAATTCCAACTTACGCTCCATCTTTTTAAGCTTCAAAATTTCCAACTTACGCTCCAGCCTGATGACCTACTAGAACCTATATTATATGGTTACCTCTGGAACATGACCGAATAGGAGATGTCGGAAATCGATGTTTGACGCCGTCTTGGATTCCAATATGCCAATCCTTGCATTATGGGAATTTTTGGAACGGGACCGATGCGTGCATGACGGAAATCGATGTCTGACGCCATTTTGGAAGCCAAGATGACGACATCCGGTTTTTGAAAACCACTTTGAATCCATACAATATGGCTGTTTATGGAACGGGATCGATTAGTAGATGACAAAAATCGATGTTCGACGTAATTTTGAAATTTACGTTATGGAACCGATGAGAAGATTCCGGAAATCGATGTTTGATGCTATTTTGAAATCCGAAATGACGATTTCCGGCTTGTGAAAATCACATTAAACTCATGCAATATGAGTATTTATGAGACATCTTCTACTCGTCGATCCCGTACTAAAAAATCCCATATTGCTTAGGTTTCAAGTGAATTTTAAAAACCGGAAGTCGCCATCTTGGATTCCGCAATGGTGTCAAACTATGGTTTCCGTCATCCCTATTGATACCCTTGAGAAGAATCACAAATAAACTCCACCTCTTCGCAAAACCCTCTGAAAACAAACAAAATGTTTATTCTCGCTGCTAATTCTTTTTACGCTCAAAATTCAAACTTACGCTCCAAACTCCAAATAATGCTTCCTCTTTTTACGCTCCGAATTCCAACTTACGTTTACGTACTCCAAAAAGAGGCTCCCTCTTTTACGCTCTATTGGAGGTAATTTTTACGCTCCCCAGTTAGGGGCGTTAAAAAGGCTGTATTTGTTTGCTTCACAAGCATTATTTGTCTAGATAACAAAGGTCAGTCAGGTTTGAAAAACCCTAATTTATAACGTTTGCGGTAAAATTTTTCACGATTCTGATGCCGCTACAATGTGCAAGAAATAAATGTGCTATAGGGAAAATTTGAACATCCTATGAATATTTTTTTCTAAAAGTACTTAACTATGGAATATGGACGTTAAAAAATTTTGAAAATCGGTTGAACCGTTCTTGAGGCAAAGATAATTGAAATACAAAGTAGGTACCGTAATCCAGGGTAACATTGATCATTTTTTAGGATATTTCTTGAAATTTCATTTCAAAATGCATATGTTGCAAGTTTTATATTTTTAAAACCAGTACTGACACGAATTGCTTGTGTCTCTATAGTGCATTTTGTTTTCTGAAAGTTAAAGGCATGTTTAAAAAATGTTTAAGATGATTTTTTTTATTTAACTGAATCATTGAATTAATTGACCATCCATAAAACACAACGTTCGTAATATTGAAAATATCATAACTTACTTAAATCATGGTCCCTGACTCCAAATAAGAAGGCCAAACTCTTACAAGACATTTACTTTTTGAGGTATTTTTTTTCTTGAGTTTTCCATTATTCTCATCAATTCCTTTTAAAAATATAACATAAAAGCACTCTTACTCAATAATTGTTTTTATGAATAGATCATTTTCGTTTGATTTGCCCTCGAAATTCCATATTTCTTAGCATAAATAACATTTTTAAAAAAGTTTACTATTCTAAAATAGATAAACAGATATGCTCTCCTTATAGTATTAACGTGTTGTAAAAAAATATATATTTTAATTCAATTTTCCTTTACTTCATTTGGCGGCCCGTTAAGACTTGTGCACCTGCCAAAAGCAAACTGCACGCTATGGCACTGTTCATATTCATTTAAATGTTTGTGATACTGAAGAAACGGTGAACAGCCTAGAAAGGAATTGTTATTTAGTTCTAAACTTATCAATTTAGACCAGCTGATCAATTTGTGTCTGAATTCGGATACCCGATTGAGTTAAATCAGAACTTAACATATACCTATCGCAAATACCTCATAATGGCATTTTATTAAACTCTTATACTGCTCCTATTTTCCCTCTTTCAGATTCCGTTCCAAGTATCCCATTTAGCATACCAGATTGCACAATTCTCACGCTGTTATCCACTTCGAATATCCTTCGGGTTCTCGATTTTTGATGGAAATCGTTACCTACCCTGTTCATTTCACATGCCAGCCCATTCACATCGGAAAACATCCAATCCACTTCCTAGAACAAATCCCGGAGAAAGTGGCTAACATGTTCATATTGGTAGCTGACCCTTCCTCCCACCACTTGTATCATCTTCATACTTCGTCCTAAATACACACTTCCCGGTCCTTCTCTCTTATCTAATCTACCCACGGTCACGAGCGGAAAGTTGAAGCGGCAGTCTTTATCTCTGGCGAAAAACCTACAATCCCCCAGTTTAAACCCTCATTCCGGTCAGGGCAGCCCACCTACTCTCTTTTAGAGAATGTTTGCCGTCAAAATACAGTGGCAGGCAGATGGGCAGGGAAACTTGAGGCAAAACTGGACGATATCACAATCCCTTTTCACCACACCGCGATGGCACTGCCTTGATGTGGTGTTGATCCCAGACCCACATATAGACTCCACTTTAAATGTGCGATGAAATCCCATTCGCATTTTCCTACCCGTCTTCCCTCGCCTTTTTCCACTATCGGAAAAGTGGAACGTTAATGCTTAATTATACGTCGGAATGACTTTTTACGTCTGAGATTTCATTCCGTTCCTTTTCTGCTTTCAGCATTTGGTTGAAACATTTCAGATCAGCTCACCGAGCCCCGAAATAACATATCCCCGAATCCTGAAGCAATGATGGGGAGGATATTCGCCGCTTTCTGTGTGTCGTAGTTGACCGGGTGGTGACGGTTGAAGGGCTTTTCGGCAGAAATACGGAACACAGGATAGGGGGAAACGACGAACAGCATCAAGTGTTGAAAATTTGAATGGCCCCCGGGTCACTTTTGGTCGGCATTTCGAGTCGCTTCATTCTTACACTAAAAATTCAAAAAAGACCACCCAGCAAAGACGAATGTGTTTATTTTAAACAACCAGCCGGAAACCGGAATGGAATGGAGACCAGATGCTGACGTGACGACAAGTAATGCTTTAATGGTTCGGGACCTAGCGGGAAATCATTGCCTGCGAATGGCCATTCCGGCGTTTTGATGTTTCAAGATTTCGGTCCTGAGGGAAAGTTTCGCTCGATTCCGTAACAGATGATGGTCGTTAATTAGCTATGGACACGATTGGGTGCGTTTCGCTTGTGATTGTGAATTTGTTGGATTATCGAGAAAAGATTTTTAGCTTTCTATTTTGGGGGATGAAAAGCCACTTTAATGTTACGCATTAAATTGTATAGACTGCTTATTTTTAATTACAGCAGAAAGTTACAAACGTGGAGCTGCTTTCTTCCAATATTTTATGGTGACTTTAAATGATGTCATTTGGAGTTATACTTTCTTCATTACAGGCATATTTAACTGAAAAAAAACTCCGATATACCCCAACAGTCGTAGTGCTAAGAGCGACGAATTCAGATTCCGATGGTCGAGAATTTTTTTTTGGTTGAATGTTGAAACTGCTCTCCAGGGCATAAAGTAGAAAATTACCTCATCTACTACAGAGGCGGAAACAGAGCAAAATTAATGATTATACTGATTATAGCTGATCCTTACATTCACCCTACCCTACTAACACAAAATCCCTCTTCCGTGACGTCTATGAAGATAGTTTGGGATCTCTGTAACTTCTTAAGTAGACGTTGAACTAACATTCCTTCCCTTACCCAACAAGGGTTATCATGTTTATCAATCGTTCTGATGGGCTTCGATCCCACGACCCCCAATACGCTAGACTGGGCGCGTTAACCAACTACGCCACTATTTGCTTCTCTTATAAAAAAAAATGTTTTTTGTAGAATCGTGAGAAATTACCGTTAAACTTCAAAGTTTTCCTCTTAATGGTAAACAATTGTAAGAAATATAAATAGACGCTTATATTGAGCTGTTCGGTAATCCAATCCGCAGACAAATTATGGGTGAAATTATGAGAAACATCCACGTGGTTGGCTGGGATAGCCGATCACGTGGATTTTTTCGTAATTTCACCCATAATTTATCTATCTTAACCACGCGTAATGAGTTAGTTAATTAATTTAATTGTAAGAAAGATCAATCAATAGTGCTATATATTATTGCTCACATTCAAATTATCTCTTCTATAATTCAGCAATAATAAAAACGACTAAACATCGACAGGGCTTCCTTGTGTGCGAAAAGAGACTTTGCTTAGTTTCCAAGCACCATTTATACCTCAAGAGCCAGAATAGACGAAGAAAGTCGGCATTTAAAGTAAAACAAACAAACAAACAACGTCATTAGCGTCGTCATAAGGCAGTTGGCGTGGTTGGCTAAAATGGAGTCAAATTTACATAACAATCAGCGGGAAATTTGCCTTTCTAACGTCATCAGACAACATAGGCACGGCTAGGGTGGGGTTCATTTTTCAACGTCTTGTGAAAGAGTGAGTAAAGGACGTGAATGTAGTTTTAACCGTTTTTTGCGATATTTTCATAATTTTGGTTGTTTTGATGATTGAAGAATACTTTATGGTAAACAATCAAATCACTTTTTCGACTTGCTTTGTTTGATTTTAAAGTTTAAATTTCTATTAATTTAATCACATCTCATGCATTATTATGATCACATCCTATACATCCCAACCAAAGGGAGTATAGCGTTCTTCTTCTTTTTTTTCTGGCCAACTGACACCGTTCGGCATCAGTTGTAGTTTAACGTCCGCCTATTTCTGGTACTATGCCTAAACACGGACGTCCAGTGAGACATCCACACACAACTGGAACCCTACATATCGAACCCATCAACACATGGGCCGGGACCGACGGCTTTACTTCCCACTCCGAAGGAAGGCGTGATCAGAGATTTTGTCTCAGAAATCCCAACGGCGTCGACGGGAATTGATACCCGACCGACTGGGGTGAGAGGCAACCACGCTTACCACTACACCACCGACGCCGTCGAGTATAGCGTACTCTATAGTTGAAGTATAGTGAACCAGTGAATCAATTCTAAACCAACACGCAGTAACAAATATATTATCCTCTCCTATTTTTGTTGCAACAACAGTATATCACAACTTGAACAAAATATAGTAATGATCGCTCACCGCGTGCGTAACAGTTTTTATACTTTGCATTGCCATTTTCAAGCACTTTCTTCGTGTTAATAAAACTTGCTACATTTAATCGTAAAACAAATTTAATTTGGTATTTAAATTGATTGAAAAGGGTGCAACAATGTTGTCCCCTATATTTATCAGGACACTTTCTCTGAAGATTGTATCTCAATCCGTAAAAGTTGTGAAAAACGATTTTGAGCGCATTAGCTGTATTTTTTGATTTGATGACAGTTTAATCTACTGAAGTGCACCTACCTTGCATATAACCGAGATATTTTCATTTTTCTTCATAATACTTCTCCGAGACACTACTTACAAAAAATCGAATTTGCGGTTAGGTTCCCTATTAAACACTGCCACCCAATTTCCTCCCAAATTTTCAATGGAATTAAGCTGATTTTTTGTTGATAGATGAGGCATACCGTAAAACGGGGTATCTTTGATAATGCGGGTAACTTTGATAGTGCGTAACCCACCACATACTAAACGAAATATTATTATTTCTGTTAATCGGTTAAGCAAAACGAATGCAAAACTGAAAAATATTAGTATGACACTTCATGTAAGAGCTATTTTCATTTGAATCGAGAACATTTGAGGCTTTTTATACGGATTTAAAAAATTTACACAATTTTAACATTTTCGAAACGCTTACAATCTGTTCTACGATCACTATTTGATATAGTTTTGAATAGTTGACCACTTATCTTTGACAGCCTAGTTATCATATAACTTGAATACGGTCTCAAATCTCTTAGCGAAAAGCATTTTCACAAACTGGGACCATTTTTGTAATCTAAGTCAGAAATTTCCATATAACGATAAACGCCTAGAGCTATGCAATGCCCTACAAATGTCCGTAATTCATTTAATTTTGTTCGATTCATACTCCATTATCAAAGTTACCCCAAAACAGAAGACCGACGTTCGATTATATGAAAAATTATGTATCCATTCAGAATAAATCTTTTGGCAATCTATCAACTGCAATCGATAGCTAGGATGCCAGTACTTGTTTTAAAAATATAAATTATAATTCTTTGAAACAGCATACATAAATATTCAAGTTTTCTTCGAAAAACCTATCAAAGTTACCCCGTTTTACGGTACTATAAACTCATAACCTACATAATTTCACCTGGGTGTTTAACCTAAGCAATACCGGTAACAGCCACAAATCTATTTTTCTTGTTCTCGTCCCTCTTTGCTCTTTCAAGCCATTTTAAGCTATTTTAAGCCATTTTCAGCAATTTTAAACCATATTAAGCCGTTCTAAGTTAGTCTAAGCCATCCTAAACTTTTTGAAGCCGTTTAAAGCCATTTGAAGGTAAATTTAGCCTTTTTTTAGCCATTTGAAGCAATTTCAAGCCATTTATTCGTCCTCCGTGCTAATTTAGGGCTTTTATAGGACTGACATGCTCTATATAAACCGTATAACCGCACTATAATGCCAAAGGCGAATTAGCGGACTAGTGGTTACCTGGGTTATAAGCCGTTATACACAATTTTTAACCCGTTTTAAGCCATTTCAAGACGTTTTTAGCCGTTTTAAGCCATATTGAGCAATTTTCGGCCATTATTCCATGTAGGACCATTAAAGTTAGTGTGGACTAGGCCGTCCCTCATTTTTCGAAAATGCGAAATGTTATAAGTTCGTCATTGTAAAGTGCTCGTTTTGGTAAGAAAAAAAATCAGGTAGAAATTGTAAGTCCATACGTAGACGCTATGTGGTCCCCCAACGGCTCTGAAGGTATTAGGCGTAGATGTCCCCGTGCGCAAAATCGTGTTTAAACATTTTAAGCCGTTTTAAGCGATTTTAAGGCTCAAGAATCCATCATTCAATCATCAACAATCATCAAGGTGAAAAACCAGAGTTTTTGTTCAAATTCAAATATTAAATAAATAAATATTCATGTAAATATATCATCGCAATCCAGATAGCAAGTGTAATGCAATGATAGATTTTCTTGGACATTGCTTGAATTTTGAGCAAAAAAACTGATTTTGAAAATTTGTAAAACTATGACGGTTATTTTCCTCTTAAGCCGTGTAAAACCATTTAAAGCTTTCAGAAGCCATTTTAAGCCGGTTTCGGCTATTTAAAGCTGTTGAAAGTCGTTTTAAGCAATTTTAGGCCATTTTCGGATTTTTCAAGCCATTTAAGTTATTTTGAGTCGTTTTAAGTCAGTTAAAGATACTAAAAGCCAGGTTTTTTGCCATTTACTGCCTTTTTAAGGTATTTTGCTCATATTGAGATGTTTTTAGTCGTTTTAAGCAATTCTAAGCCATTTAAGGGTTTTCCAAGCCATTTTAAGTTATTTTGAACAGTTTTAAGCGGTTTTATCAATTTGAAACCGTTTTAAGTCACGTTAAACCATTTTAAGCCGTGTTTAACCATTTCAAGCCGTTTTGAGCCGCTCTAAGCCACTTAAACCCTTGTTAAGCCATTTAAAACTGTTGAAAGGCGTTTTATAGCCGTATTAAGCCATTCCTAGAAATTTAGGCCATTCTGAGCCATATTAGGCCATTTCAAGCCATTTTAGGCCGTTTTCAGCAGTTTTAAGCTGTTAAAGCCGGTTTAAGCCGGTTTCAGACATTTTAAGCCACTTTTAGCCATTTAGAGGTTTTAAAACCTTATTGAGCCGTTTTAAGCCATTAAGCCGTTTGAAGTCGTTTTATGCCATTTAAAGTCCTTTCAAGTCTTTTTAAGCCATTTGACTTAACTAAACGTTTGAAACCATTTCAAGACATGTCAAGACATTTTTAGCTTTTAAGCTTTTTAAGCCGTTTAAAGCCATTTTGAACCGTTTTAAGTCAATTAAGACAGTTTTAGTCCGTTTATATCCGTTTTTAGCCATATTTTGCTGTTTTAAACCATATTTGCCATTTTAGGTCATTTTTAACCATTTTAAGCCGTTTTGAACCGTTTTTAGCCATTGTGAGCCGTATTTGGTCATTTTAAGGCATTTCAAATCATTTTCAGCCACTTTAAGTCGTTACAAGCTGTTCTTAGTAATTCAAAGCATTTTTAAGCCGTTTAAATCCGTTTTAAACATATAAAGCTGTTTGAAGCCATTTTAAGCAGTTTCAAGGCGTGTAGAGCAATTTTAAATATGTTAAAATCATGTTTAGTCGTTTTATCCATTTTTAGTCATTTCAAGTAATTTTAAGCCTTTTCAAAGCATTGAAGCAAGTTTAATTTTAGTAATTTCAAGCCTTTTCAGTCTTATTTAGCCATTTTAAGTCGTATTCAGCCGTTTCAAGCTGTATTTAATAATTTAAAGACATTTGAAGCCATTTCAAATCGTTTTAAACCATTCAAGCTATTCAAAGCCATGTAGCCGTTTTGTTTCGCTCTTAGCCTTTTTAAGCCATTTTAAACGGTTGAAAGTCGTTATAAACCACTTTGAGCCGTATATACAGTTAAACCTCCATGAGTCGATGTTACACGACTCGATATATAAAAATCAAATTTCATGGTTACTATGATGGTCCCCTCAAGCAGCTTTCCATAGCATTGATGTTCCATGACTCGATATTTTCATGACTCGATATTTCCATGAGTCGATGGTCCCTTCAATATCGACTCATGGAGGGTTGACTGTAGTTGTTTTTAGCTATTTTTGAGCCGTTTGAAACCATTTCATGACGTTCTTAGCCATTTGAAGCTGTTTTAAGCCATTTGTAGCAATTTAAAGCCATATTAAACTGTTTTTAGCCGTTTTAAACTGTTTTAAGGCATTTTGAGTAGTGTTTGATCCTTCGACCTTGACGCTTGCTCCTGCGGGGGCAGGCGATGAGGGCAGGATCAAACATGTCGCGCGTCGTGTTCGCGTCGTAGTGAAAAAGTGCCGCGATCCATTAGTAGTGTTTAACCTATTGATCGCGTCGCTTGCTCTCGCGTGGGTGAACATTGAACACTTGTTCGGCGTACAATGCGATTATCGAATAATGTCGCGAATCCGGTTAGGCATGATTATATCATGGATCGCATCACTAAAC
This sequence comes from Aedes aegypti, assembly GCF_002204515.2. NCBI lineage: Eukaryota > Metazoa > Arthropoda > Insecta > Diptera > Culicidae > Aedes > Aedes aegypti. The sequence continues at coordinate 113,148,669 of NC_035107.1, read as the reverse complement.
ATTGGTGACTCTCAGATCTCTACCTTATCCCACTAACCCAATATCCTTTCCATGACAATCGTGGAAATGCAGAGGTGATCTCGGTCTCTAGTAACAACAATGAATGAGAATGAAAAGCTAATCCCAAGCCCCATTCATTAAATCTCTGTGCAACTTCCATTGCTCTGGTCAATCACTGAGTAGCAACTACGAATTGTACGAACAACTATGCTTATGCTTTAAACTGTTTTCAGGCATTTTAGCTATTTTAAGTCGTCATGTAAGTAATGTTGCCTATTCTAAAGATAAATGAGCACTGTGGAAGAATTTACGATTGCATAGAAATCGATAACTAATAAATGAATCGTCTGAAGAGCGTATTCAACTCTTCGGCAAAGTTGGAACTGATGAATGTATCTACGAGTATCAGCTCTAAGTATACTAAACCTCAAGAGCATATGGGCACATTTTATGACCGATTGAACAAATTGGTTGTTTTTCTCATAGTGATTCCCATACAAACTTTGAAGAGTTTGTGCAGTTTAAGTTTCGTCCAAATGAACTCAATTTTTTGAAAGGACATTCAGATTTTGATCTAGAATCAAATGAGCGGTGTGGAACATAAAACGATATTCTTAATCACACTAATGGGACTTTGAGTACGACATGGGATTTTATTGACTTTATAAAAACAAGTAGATTGAGTAATACTCTAAAATGATTTGGATAAGCAAGAAGATTGTCATCCTTTTGCTTGAATTGCAAACGATATTACGTCTTGAATTGTAAAGAGCTGGTACACCGAATAACATTGTTTATTAGTTTGGAATATTCTAAAATTCCAAATGACTTATGCTACATCACATAACGACGAACACCGTGTCCTAACTTTTCCAATATAAACGAAATATTACTCAACAAAGTTTAAGACCAGGTTCAAATGCAGTTGATTTATCTGCAGATCAAGAAATAGGACCAAAGAATCATTTTTCAACACTTCACTTTATTTTTCAATAGGATAGGAAGTAATAGGACTTAATTATTTAAATAGCATCTATTTTGAAAACGACTCACTGTATCACATTGATTTATTTTTTTTTTTCAACACAGTTGAATAAATCTGTATATTCAACTACTTGAATATTGGAACATGAATAGAATGTCTATAATTTAAATTAGGAAACCATTAAAGATCTAATCATCAAATGAATTTAGTTGTTGACGAATAAGCCACTATAAGTAACATTGGATTTAACCTCTAAACATCTGCCGTTTTAGGCCATCTTTATCAATTTTTATGCGATTTTAGGCCGTTATTACCCATTTAAAGATGTGTTTAGCCTTTTTTAAGTTATTTGAAGTAATTTTGAGCAGTTTTAAGCCGTTCAGCCCTTCAAAGACAGATATGGGGATTTTTTTTATTTCCGTACGGGTTTGGGCCGAAAGGTCTCAGATTTTCATGAAACTTTTTCCACAGGCAGGGCTCATCAATATATGAATAAAAAAAATTGAGAAAAATTCAGGGTCGCCTATTTTCCCGGAAAACTCAGTTGGAATTTTTTTGTTTTCCCCTGACACTACTTACTTTGAAAAATCATGACTCAAGAACGAAGCATCATAGAAACAAAGTTTTTTTTTCATGTAAATGTAAGCAAATTTTCTCAGGAATAAAAAAAAATAACTGGAAAAAGTTTTCCACAAAATTTTCCACCGTTGAGAAAATTCGTAAAGAAAAGCCGGAAAAACTATGTTCCAATTAGTGGAAAACTTTCAAAAATATATTTATGAGAAGGTAATTTCATAAGCTTTAATTGTTGAAATTTTTGATATGTACTTTTTTTCGTTTTTGAGTTATGGCCAATTTTGTGGAAAATGACCATATAAGCCATTTCTTTGAAAACCCATAGATCAATCGAAGCATCGGTAAAAACAAAGATTTTTTATCAATGTAATTGCAAATTTTTTAAAACATCTGAAAAAAAGATATGGGATTGGTTTTAATGAAGTATAAGTCGGAATGGATGATATTTTTCATGAAAAATTACACCACTAAGAAAAACTGAAAAAAAAACTGTTTCTGCCTCAACTTTTCATTACACTGAAAAGGGATTCTTTCTTTTCTATGGAACAAATAAGATTATTAATATTTTTTTAATTTTATTTATTCAATTATTCAGTATATAACTTACATTTTCATCTTAATACTATCTATTTTTTCAACCGGGAAGATTGTCTTTGGTTGGTGTTAGCCAGAAGATTTTCGTTTCTTTGTATTATTAAGAACAAAGCATGCTGTATTTTCTTGGTTTTCATGTGCATCTGAGAATTCACAATCAAAAAGGCTTCGTTCGTCTTTTGGTATAAATGAATGATATATTTTTGTTTCAGGAATTGGAACAAGGTTAGAAAATCTTTCCTGAAGAAATTTTTCAGCCTCTGAATAGTCATTTTCAGTTGCATAGATAAATTCTCAATCTTTTTTAAATTGGTCTTTCACCTTTTGCGACACAGCCCAATCGAAAAATTGTTTGGGGTTAATAATTTCTGCTGACTTTCTAATACTGGGACCGATGATCATTTTCCACATTGTACGAAAGATTTTGGGAAACAAGCCCCACCCTAAAGTATCCAGTGGAGTTCTCATGATATCATCCTGTTGATAGTAAGGGGCGGAGAGAGCCTATACCACATGGCTGATATCAACACCTCCTCCTGTCCCCCCTTCAAGATTTACCCCAAGCCAATGCCCAGAACGCGTCGTGGGTGTTTGATGTTGCGAGCAATAATACTTACAATTTTCCGCTACATATAAATTCATCAGCAACACAGCGTAACACATTTACATACTTTTTTCCGCTCTCGCTTGTTATCGGAACTCCCCCCATTTAAAAAAAAGCCAAAGCAGGTTGAAGTTTATAACATTGTTACGGATAAAAAATGTAAGACCACATGAAATATACATGCGATCCCCGTCTTCACCGCCTTTAGGGGGAAAATCGTCGTCATCGCCTTCATCGTCCTTGTCGTCCTTGTGCAACCGCAGCTGATGGACTGACGAAGACTAAGGAAAAAAAAGAAATGTATTTAGGAGCAAGTCGGGAAAAAATATGAACAAGCATTAAACTCATTGGGGAGTTTAGGAGCATGCATGACGACTCCTTATGGGCTGCTGCCTGCTGCTTAACGGCATCATAAATTTGCATAAAAATCACTTTATTACACTCGTCGTCTCTCCATGCGTGCTCGCCCATTAACACATTAAATAAATTGACTTCTGATTACCGGCGCGGCGGTGATTGCTATAAAGCGGACTTCCGGCTGATACAAATCAGTAGTAGCGGGGAAATTTGTTTTGATTGTCATGGGAATGTGAGAAAAGGCAAAGATGATCGAATATGAAAACAAGCTAAATTATCAAACTGAGAGATGCATCATTCAGTTCAGATAAAAGAAAAATTTTGGCAAATGTAAAAGCTTATTTTCTTCATAAGTATCATTATCAATTATATCTTATATCAGGTGTTCTGCGTAAGGCACCACATCACACTAATTTAGTGAAACTTATAAGGCTATTATCAAAATTTTGTTAATAACATCAAATAACACGAATGCGCCTTAAAGGTGTAAAATGTCGAAAATAAAGAAAAAAAAAAATCAAATAATCGAAATAAAACAAAAATACAGAGCAGTTTCATTTGTGAAATTTGCTCTATTTTTACATACGCCATACAAAATATGTCTGATTGAGATTTGTAATTCTCCTAACGAAGCTACAGATTGATCCCGTTTGGTTCGAAAGTTCCTGTATGTTCACGTATCCAATGGGCCTAAAACAAATTTCCTCCCATTAACCCATAATAGGTAGGAAATTAAATAAATTGACCATTTCTCTTCTCATCACCTGACCAGGGAAGGTCGACTCGGAGGTTTTCCGGTATAGCGGCGAAGTATGTTTCCGTTTGCGACAAACCCTGGAAGGAAGGCAGAATTTATTACCACGTGCTCATCGACATCGGCCAGTTGCCTGGTGGTTAATTGCTGTGGCTGTCAGTGACGCTTGTCCGGAAGGAGACTACCCCGCACTGTTCTCCAGGATCAAACGGTCGTAAATAATCACATCACGTGCGTACCGGGGTTTTCGAAATAAGAAGCCCGCCAAGGCAATAAAGAATTTGCTCCACTTGGTGTACGCGCACTGAAGAAGGATTACGGGAACCCGATTGCTGTCGAGCGAGATGTTTGCGATGAATTGACACTACAATTTAATCGGAATGGTTCCCCGGGGATGCATAAATCCTAAGGGCTTGGCCCAACTGTGCAGCTGGAGCTGAAGTGAAGGGTATAATTCAATTCGCAATGAGCAATCGGAGATGAGAAAATGAGACTGTCATTGGCAGTCGGAATTGTCGGACAATGTGTTCTCAGCTAGTTTTTTCCCGCAAATTTAAGTGTTATGCTATTACTTCTGCTCGGTTAAGTTGAAAGCATTCAAAGAACTTATTTTGCAAAACTACATAGGTGACAGCTTCCAAAAATATCAGTTTCACACATGTATTAACTGCGGTTAACGAACTTTCTGACACATTTGGTATTAGCAGATGGGTCCACCTACCTCTAATGGAGTTATCTCATTACTGATGCCAACCTCTGAGCGTTTCGTCTTTACACGCATTGAGGACTCCTCTGGTACGTCATTGACTGAAGCATTGAACATCTTTCTTGATGATGAGCCCGATGGGCGTCATTTCGGCTATGATGCAAACGGCAACTTTAGCAACTGTTTGGTAATGCGATTGCTACTTTTAAGCACATGATCCCATGATTCTACCCCATTACCCCGAAACCCATTTCCCCGAATGCCATTAACCCAAACGCCATTACCCCGAATTCCAAATCCTCGAACGACCCACCACCCCGAATGACATTTCCCCGAATTCCAATATCATGGGGAAATGTCATCAATATCATCATGTCAAAATAATTGTAAATTCGGGGAAATAGCATTCGGGGTGATGGAATTCGGGGTAATGGTATATTCGGGGCAATGGAATTCGGAGTAATGGGGTAGAATCGATCCCATACATGCTTTCCAACCGCTTTAGGTTTCTACACGTTCTAAGCGGTTTTGACCAGATTGGTCCTCCATACCCCAAGATAGATAAAACCACGCCTATCAGGAACTTACGTTAGCTGGCAATTACAGCAGAGCCGTTAGACATCAACCTTGAAAATCCTCGCCCTTTTACAGACAAATCTACGTGACCAGCGAAGCTAAGATCGTCATCGATCATTGCCCCAAGATGCCTAAAGGATCGCATGGACTCCATGGTATAAGCACCTATCGAGATAAGCGCCCTTTACTAGGTCTTGCGGTTGTTGACCACCACCTTCTCAATCTTGTGACGGGCCAGTCCCAGTCCTCAACTATGGAGATAGAGTGAGCTACTGTCAACTCTTCTTCCTCCACCGATCCGCCATAGACTACTAGGGTGATGTCGTCGACGAATCTTCACACCCATCATAAGGGGCAGCCTCAGTACGTCATCGTACATCGCAATGCATAACATCGGGCCCTGGACTGAACCTTGAGGTACTCTAGCGGTAATTCGAACGCTTTTCTGCCCCTCTTCTGTGTCGTACATTAGAATCCCAACACCAAAACAGATTTTTAGAAGCTTACACAACTGCACCGGTATCTGGAGGCGGTGAAGAGATAGGCCTGTCGCCTCGCAGATTGCGCTGTTGAACGCATTCTTCAGATTTAAAGTGACAACTGCGAAGTGACGGATGCTGCTCCTTTTATGCTCGATTGCCACCTCAGCAGTCTGAACGACCGACTGGATAGCGTTCAGAGTAGACCTATCTTTCCTGAGTCCAAACTGGTCGTAAGAAGGCCGTCTGCACCTAGTAGACAGATAGGTCTATACACCAACGGGTCGCCTGGTGGTTTCCTCGCCTTCGGTAGTAGCACCAATTTCTGTCGCTTCTATAGATCCTGAAAAAGATTCCTTGATCTATGCAGCTTTGCATCGCGGTTCTGAACATGTACGGATATACATTGAATGCCGTTTTTAGGGCAGCATTCGGAATACCATAGTGTTCCGGTGCCTTATTTGACGCGAATGATTTAACGACTTCTGCCAGCTCTTCGCAGTGTCAAGACTCCGTCGTACATTCTGTTCCAAAGAGCTGGACCGAGAATGGAACCTTGATGGATACCCGCTGACACTTGCATTGACTTCTGCCCTTCATTTGTTTCATACATCAGGATTCTGCTCTGGAAGTAGCTCTTCAGGATCTTGCACAAATAGTCGCGAACCTGCAATATGTGCAGTGCTGCGGCGATGGCCTCCCATCTGGCGCTGTTGAATGCGTTTTTCACACATACACGGAAAAAATCCATTGCCGGAATCGTAGCTTAGCTTAGCTTAGACTGACTACACATATCAATGGTTGCTATTCCGTGATTGACCGAGGTCAGTGAAAATGCACAAAGAATCAACTAGAAGATCGGCTGGGATTGGCAATAATCTTCTTCAGTGTGCATAATTCAGTGCCTCTATTTATACATGGTCAATAACGGCGCCGGCCACGTCCTTGCAGTCAGGTGGGATTGGGGGAAGGAATGTTAGTGTGTAACCTTTGCTATTAGGAGACCGTGGTTGCCTCTGCATCTCCACAAAGGTTACTGGGAAGGATGTTTGTTAATGGGGAGGATCGTTGGGTCACAGGATTCACTTTGATAAGCGATTAGACCATAATAAATAATTATTTGTGAGCTATAAATATGCTTATATGTAAATATAATATTTTCATTTGGTATGAACAATATCTATGTAGAGAAAAATTATGCCGACACTTGAGGTGACGAACCATTCAAAGTTTGTTAAATAAAGTGAACCTTTCGCAAGTCTATACTCGTAGTGTCGAACCATTCAAATTTTTTTCAATTACGAAAATAAAAGTAAAAGGAAAAAGGTGTTTTGAGAAAAAAAAAATGGACGTAAATAAATTATGAATCAGAGTTTATGTCGACACTCACAGTGACGAACCTTTCATAGTTTGTTGAAAAATCATATTTACGTCTCACCGTTGTAACGATCAAAGGTGCAATCATACATATTTTATAGATTAGAAATAGTAGCATGAAACGAGCTCACCAATTGATCCGTCATCCTTGAGCAGCAACAATCCACTTTCAGCTTCACTCGTTTGCTCGGCTATATAAAAATACACAGACAAAATAGGCGCGCGACCCGAGAGGTAAAACAACTGACGACTGCTCGGGCTTTCTTGACGCACTGCCCAGGAGCAAGTGTCAATGTCGAAAGATCAAAAAGAACTTATCGAACGCGGCACTTTTTCACTTTACTCGACCGATGCGCGACATTTTTGATCCTGCCCTCATCGCCGGCCCCCGCAGGAGCAAGCGTCAAGGTCGAAGGATCAAAGACAACTCAGAAAAAAATCCGTTGCCGGAATCATGAACAAAAAGTCATGATATCATAAAATTTTATGTTTCATAATATCATGACTACAAGTCATGAAACCATAGCTATTCTTCAAGAATTTGTGTACTCAGGGCGTTACATAAATCCAACTGTCACTTTTTTCATTTAAGTCAACACGTCTTTTGCGACGGTAGTGTTTTTTTTCAGTGAAATTATAAATAAATTTGTTTGCGGAAGAGGGTTAATTTGAATACCATGCTCGTCGGAACTTTGCCATCATATTGATGACCCAATGACTGCCGGTGCTATTAGATGTGCGAAAATGTACTCGCAAGCTGATAATTCCGTACCAGGCAATGATTGACAAAGGTTTTGCTGGACAAATTCGTCGGCTATATTAAATGTTCGGATGTGATGCATTCTGCGTACATCTTACAATAGAGCAGCTCACGCAAACCTTCGGCAGCCGGTTGATCTTTAACACTTTCCACGCCCGCAGAGTCGTTTAGGATTTCTTTATCGCCAATACAATCCACCAGCATTTTACAGCCCAGGGACGATGTGCCAATTCAATTGATGTTTGAAATGGCATTTTGCGTGTAAACCTAACCACCGGATGTTAGCGTTCCTGCCAAAGATGTGGCACTCGTTAAGTTGACTCTTCTCACAGTTTATTCCGAAACTACCGGCACAAAAACCATCTTCATGTTATTTGTTTACCTATGAAAAATATACTGGGATCATAATTGACGTTTGTATGTTTTCATGAAGTTAGTTCATGATTTCATGATCCTGCTTCATGATCTCATGACTCAAATTTCCATTTTTCATCACCAAAACTGGAATCATAAATGACAGGTATCAAAATCCATGAATAGTTTTCATGAATTTTATTCATGGTTCTAGCATACATAGTTTATGATTTGATAGTTTGAATTTACTTTTTCGAAACGTAACGTACAGCTGGCGTTACGGTAAAAAGATTCATGATTTCATGACTTTAGGTCATGGTGTATTTTCATAACATGAAAATACACCTTCCTCCCAAAATCATGACCTTTTCTCCTTGGTTTGAGTGCCGCATTTTTACCCGTGTATCGTGACCACGGCGCAGTATCGATCTCCTATTAGTTTCTGCTTCGACTATTGAGTACTGCTCGAATTGCGCCTACTGTTGATAAGCTATTGCGAAATCCAAACTTCATTTGTGACCACCCGCGCACACTCTCCGTACACTGCGTCAACCTATTAAAAATGATTATTTCCAAAAGTTTTCCGAGCCTATCAAGCAGGTCAATGGGCCAAAGCGAGGCTTGATCTCCCAAAAGATACCCTAGCTTTGGCAGCAGTACCATTTCTGGATCTTACATATTCCTGGAAAGTTACCTTCGTCAAGCCACTTCTGCAACACCTTTCTGAACAAGTCTGAATATGCCAGGATTGCAGCTTTCTACGCTACATTCAGTATTCCATCTGGACCAGGGACTTTTGTCGATTTTAGTCGCTTCGCCGCGTCTACAAGCTCGTCGTTAGACACTAACCGTTCCTCAGCTATTGCTTCTGCGTCTTCTCCGTACGGCGTTGATGGCCACGACGTTGGATCGTACTTCGGGAAGAGCCCCACCACGATCAACTTCAGTTTGTCTGGACAAATCTCAGATGATGTCGAAGGGCCCTTGATATTGGCCATAACGACTCGATACGCATTACCCCACGGATTGTGTCTGCATCTCGGCACAGCTCCTTGTAGAAATTAGATCTACTAAATCTGATCTCCCGTTTGAGTGCAGACCTAGCTTTTCTAAAAGCCGTCCTTCGCTCCCTTCTCTTTTTTTCAGTCCCTGCTCTCTGACCCCGATTTCTGACTCTGATACAACCAGCACGAAGCGTGTCATTCCAACAGTAAGCGGTCGCCGTTTGTTCCTCGACTCTAGTTTTCGTGGCATAGTTGCGTCACAAGCCGTTACCATCCATTGTGTTAGCTCGGTGGCGCCAAAATCCTCGTTATAGCCATCTTGACGAAGTGCCTCAACGAGTAGTTCCTTGTTAAAGGCTTCATCTTTCACTTCCGCTCGGTAGTTATTCTTCCTATTGTTGGCGCTGGGATCCGTTGACCGATGCGATAGAGAATCGCTAGATGGCCGCTATGGGTTGGAACTGTATATCGTGTGGTAGGTACGATGATACTCCATGCCCAGGAAAGTTATGGAAATTTCCATTACGAGAAGATCGTGGACATACCGGGAATCGAGCTTAGATACCTTCAGCATGGCTATGCTATGTAGCCGCGGACTCTAACCACTTGGATAAGGAATGCCCGACCCTACTAAGAAAGTCGAATGCGGCCGTTGTCAGCCTCGACGCATATTATCCAGTAAATATAGCGTTACTTCTCCTTAGTCGTTAAGCCAGACTTTCGTCTCTGCTGCTCCGGTGAGTGTTACCTTGAAACGCACCACGTAATCACCTCATGCGACACCTACTTGCGTCACGTGTCGAACATTTTACATGTGACAGACCAATCTACGAAGCGTTATTATTTAAGTCTTTCTTTAGAATCCATCAATGGAGCTTTGCCAATAACTTTGTTTTTTTTTTTGCTTTCATTTGGTTGTTCAATTTTGTTGAGCTCCGAATGCTCTAAATAATTCTCTAAGGTTTCATGTCTTCGAAAAACGTATAAGAGTTTATATTTCTCTCGATAATACTGAGTGCACTCTTCAATTCTGCCAGGTGTGATAGGTCTCCTATTAAAGGGTACTCCGCTGGTTATGAGATTCTTACGCACTTTTCTGAATCAATTCAGAAATCCAAAAAAAAAAACAAGTGGAATTGAATGATTCGATGCTTGAGAAAACACGACACAAAATGATCAATTTACGCTGTGCACCTTCACCTCAAAGAATACCCAACTGTAGAAATCGTCGCCTGGCCAACCAATTTGAATTGTCCCCGGGAGGGATCCTTTAATTTTCCTTATTTAGCTTGCGGTGCGTCATTCTGCGACAAGCATTACAAGGCAGCCATTTGTGCGTATACTTTTTAAGTTACTTTTTTATTCATTACACTTTACACTGTCGCACACCCTTGCGCTAGCGTAACAACAATAGCACAATAGATTGTGTGTACCGACTTTTTTCGTTTGGAAAAGAAGGCAACGCAAAAAAAAATCTTGCCCCGTGGAAAGACGGTTTGCAACCACGATGGAAAATCCAATTTCCACTTCGGGTTTCGGCCTTCCTCTAAGGTGTGATTTTTTTCACTTCTCTGGCCCGAGTCAAGTGGATGAATGGAATACCCTCAGTCGGTTAGAAGTGACGGAGAAGATGTGGGTGGGCCTTGAGGGCGGCGGTTGTCACGGTTCAGCTAGTTTATTTTTTAAATCTTGTCTTTGACGCATGCCACACCAAGGAAAACTGTAATTTTCACTCAATATTTGTTCTTGGTGTTTGTGGGTGAACTGAAAAGCAATCCAATTACTGTGAATACAGTTGTACTATATCAGATGATTTTGGAGGGGGTGTTCTTACTGAAGAATATTTAGGGAAAGAAAGCACCGCGGTGACCCAACATCTCAGAAGATTATAAGTAGGTATCGAATTCAAATCCACACATATCACGCAGTAATCTTCTGAGTTATTGGGTCACCAATTGAGCTCAGTAGCTTAATTGGTAAAGCACTCGTCTAGCATTTAAGAGTCGTGGGTTCGAATCCCATCTGAGCACGTGGATTTTTTTTCATAATTTCACTCTTGATTAATCCATCTTTATCACGCGTTATGAATTAATTATTTTAAAAACCATGCGGATTAGATTATCGAACGGCTCACTATATGTGTCAATACAAACCAAATATTTCAGCTTTGTAAAATATTGCGCACAATTGAGCCGCCAACGAGTTTCAAGCTTAGAGCTCAAAGCATGTAGATGAATTAGTCAGGATGTTTCGCTGTTATGGATTGTCGAAGGATTCGTCTTGAAATCTCTCAATGCAGTGTAAGAGGACAACTAAAAAAATATTGCACGCCACCATGAAGTCGGTTGTGGTTTGGTAATTTAATATTGTTATTAGCACTCCATTGTCAAAGTTGGCTTTAGTAGAGCATTTTTTTTCGCTGTCGTTGTCGGCTGCTTCTGCTGTTGCAGGATCGACGTTATTCTTATACGCTCCTGCTCTGCAGACAGGTGAGAGAAAGACCGGCTTCAATTCATAATTTATTAATGTATACTGCTGGTCCTGGTGTTGGCACTTCCCAACGTTGGCCATTGTTCTCGCGGAATTAGATTTACAACGGTAGTGCTGCGCTGACTAACAGCAGGTACCTATCCGGTCTATACGGTGCTGCATGCAAAATGATTTAAGGCGGTAATAGTGGTTCCATGGAACAATTCTCAATTACCGAAAGTTGCAGCGGTTTTCTCATCATAATTTGATGAAAAGTGCAGGTGCTTACTGCAGTTTGTATAATTTTTAAGTTTCTGTGAATACGTTTACGAGAACATCGCTTCGTGCTTGTTAAATATTGATTACCAATAATAGGAAGTACAAAATATACTGCTGAACACACTGTTGACGATCAGCTTAGTAGAAAATTGAATATACCTAGGCTCCCGATATCGTCATGTTTCCAAATTCAATATATTTTTATCTTTTTTCAGTTCTATTTAATAATTTACATATTACTGTCTGAGCAATTCTCGCTGAAACCAGGCCGCCATCGGCACCCATCGTTAGAATTCATCATTTTTTGTACAACAAAAAACAATTTTTCAATAGTTGGTGTATTGCTCGAGTGAGATGAAGGATAGGAGTATTATTTTGAGTGAAAAAATTGGCAGCCATCTTGGATTTTGGCGCCATCTTGGTTTTAAGTAGTAGAATGATAGCACTCAACATGTCGAATATTAATGCTACCATTACACTTACTTTTCTTCATGTTCTTCTTTTTCCTGATACTAGAACTGAGCCAGCCCCTCAGCTTAACTAGCTTCAAAAACGAATGATCAAATAGGATTTTTTAACGCTTATTTGTTACCTGAATGATTGTTCTGCATATCTTCGAATTGAAAAATGGCATTACTTCTTTCATTTATTTGGTCTAAACCATTAATAGAAATTAACAATCGGTTAAACAGCTGAGATAAGGTAATAAAGAAAGAATCTGATTGTTTTTTTTTACGGAGGCCTCAAAATTAAGCATGATGAGCGCTGAGATGGCAAAAAAATCATTCAACTGCTAAAATCTAAGATAGTGTCGAAATCCAAGATGGCCGCGAGATTTTCCAATCTCAAAATGATACACCTGCGTTTCGCCATTACGTCCACATAAGAACTAAGCCTGCTTCTCATTTTTCAATTTCGCTATTTTCACATGCATATTGGGCGGTAGTAAAAACAATACTTTATGGTTCAGAAAATCAAAGATTTTTTTTTTCTTAAAAAATTAAGATTTCCATTATAAATAAATGCACGTTTGACAATGTTTTACGTTAAAACTACAGATATTTCTACAAGGCTTACTAATGTCCCAACGCGCAATTTATGAACTTCATTCAATGACAAAAATGCATATGGTAAAAAATGTTTGTTTATTTCAATCAATGTTTTTGACAGTTTTCATTAATTGAATTTATTTATACATAATTCCTGAATTCAAAGATATGTCGAAGAATTATTCTGGTATGAAAAATCGCATTATATAAGAAAATTCCTATTCAATAACCTGTATTTATAACACAACTAACAAAGCTGAGTATCAGGCTCGGTTCCGGTAGGGACGTAACGACAGGAAAATGAAGAATAATGAGGAGAAGAATAAGAAGAAGAGTTTACTTAACCTTGGTAGCCTACAAATTCGACATGCTGAGTGCTATCAAGGTGAAAAATTCATTCTACTACTTAAAATCAAGATCCAAGATAGCCGCCAGATTTTATCACTCAAAATAATGTTCTTATTCTTCTCTCGACTCGAATAAAATACCAACGATTGAAAAATTGTCTCTTTGTTGTACAAAAAATGATGTTTGCATTGATTGCACTCGCCGTATACGTCAAAATCGTAGAACATGACTTAGAAAATCGTTCATTTCATAGGGTAAATACCATTGCTCACCCAGTTTCTGTAGCATATCTTACGCAATTTTTCCTCTGCTTTCTGATGGTGATCTCAGAATTGAAAACTAGCGGTGTGCTAATGGTGAAAAAATGATTTTTCTAACAAAATCCAAGATGGCTGCCAAATTCAAAATTCAACGGCAGAATCCTTTTTGACGTGTGAGGATATTTCTCAATTCAATACCGTGATAGCCCTACGATTGATTTGGTCTTAACCGACTCTTTTCAGTAGCCAACTGGTTACTCAAGCTGATTTTGATTCTGATCATGTTTCTGACCTTTTCAAATATTCTATATTGATAAAACCACTTTTAATTTCTTTTTGCAGAACCTGCCATATAATTTTCGTAGCAGTGTCACGAGTGCTTTGAAATTGCCTTCACCTCATGTTTTTATGACGGATCAAGAGTTTAAGACCATCGTCTATAATCACTAGGGTGCGGCTCATTTTTCAAAAGTTCTCACAACCAAAAAATCGTGTGCTCCACTCCAATGAATTCAAATCACATTAACAGAAAAACCTAAAAATTTGAGCTAAAATATTAATATTCAGAAGTGGCGCAAGCGTCTGGAAGGTGAATTTTTAAGTTATAAAAAATAACCTTCAGTAAAATCACCATAACTTCGTTATTTTCTAAGAGCGGTTCCATTTGAATTCGAATGTCGGTTTACTTTTGTATTTTTTGATTTGGATGAAATTTTGCACATGCTTTCTTTATGCCCAAAAATGCCTTTTTGCATCATCGGCTCGCCATTTTGACTCTAGCCTTACTTTTGAGAAGGGCCTAAGAAAAAAATCCTTAATAATTTTCAAAAAATCATAACTTAGAAATCATGGACAAAAAAGTTATGATTTTTTGAAAATAGGTGAATTTTTGAAAATGGTCATAATAAAATTTTTAAATATTTTTCAACTCGATTTTATGAAAGTACGCAAAATTTACAACAAAAAAGGTATACGGAAAAATCAGGCTAACTTTTACCGTTTTAAAGATACTGCGATTTTAATACAAAATTATGATATAATTTTCAATTTTCGGTCATTATAATATAACTTAGAAACGGTTTGTCCGATCAGTTTGGTGCCTTGGAATTTTACTTTACAGTGTATATTTTTTTCCAGATAGTCCCAACAATAACCTAAAATTTTGCGGAAGGCACCAAACTGATCAGACAAACCGTTTCTAAGTTATAATTTTTTGAAAATTATTAAGGATTTTTTTTCTTAGGCCCTTCTCAAAAGTAAGGCTAGAGTCAAAATGGCGAGCCGATGATGCAAAAAGGCATTTTTGGGCATAAAGAAAGCATGTGCAAAATTTCATCCAAATCAAAAAATATAAAAATGAAATTTGGGAAAAAAGTCGTCATTTTTCTGTGGAACCGCTCCTAACAAACCTTCAAACTTTTAACACAATTATCTTCAAAATTAAATTTATGAAAACTTTGTAAAACTTCAAATTTGTCTAAAATCAAAACTAGTCAGTTAAAAATAGTTTTCTCAATTTTTTTCTTCATTTTACAAAAAAAAATCATCCTCGTTTGACCATAACCTCATAAATACTTATTCAATTCCGAATATTTTAACAAGGTTTCGAAGATAAATTTAGTTGTTTTCAAACTGTGCATACAACACATTTTTCTAAAATAAAAATGGTTTTGACTTTGTTATTTAACAAAAACTACCAAAAAAAACATTATTTTTCAATGAAAAAATCTAATTTCTTTGGAGCTTTTGAATATTTTCGCCGGAAATTGCATTTTTTCTATGAAACATAAGATTATAAAGCATCTTGTTTCAATTACGAGTTGAATAGTGCATATGTTTTTCAACATACGCACAAATATATTTATTTTAAAATTATTTAACAATTGTTGCAAAGTTTTTTTTAAAGATTTAACAAATGAGAAAAACAAGTTTCAGCTTTAGAAATAATGCTTAACTGGCAAAAGTTTAACATAAGGGGATTTTTTTTATTTCCGTACGGGTTTGGGCCGAAAGGTCTCAGATTTTCATGAAACTTTTTCCACAGGCAGGGCTCATCAATATATGAATAAAAAAAAATTGAGAAAAATTCAGAGTCGCCTATTTTTCCGGAAAACTCAGTTGTAAATTTTTTGTTTTCCCCTGACGTAAGTAGCGTTTGAAAAATTATAACTCAAAAGCAAAGTTTTTTTATGAAAATTAAAGCAAATTTTCTAAGGAATAAAAAATAAATAACTGGAAAAAGTTTTCCACAAAATTTTCCATCGTCGAGAAAATTCGTAAAGAAAAGCCGGAAAAACTATGCTCCAACTCGTGGAAAAATTTCAAAAAAATATTTTAAGGAAGGTAATTTCATAAGCTTTAATCGGTGAAATTTTTGAAATGGTATTTTTTTTTCGTTTTTGAGTTATGGCCAATTTTGTAAAAAAAAGTGCAAATGTGCCATATTGAGCCTTTTCTTTGAAAAATCATAACTCAAGAAAGAAGCATCGTAGAAACTCGTAGTTATAACTGGCATTTTTCGTTAAAAATCATGTTTTTGTGCAGTTTTTGTTGAAGAGCTAGGTCAAAACAATTTTCTAGTGAAATATGTTGTATGAACAGTTAAAAAACAATTACATTAGCTTCAAAAGCGTGTAAGATTTGGAATCAGTTTAGAATTCATGAAGTTTAAGTCAAACAAAGAAGAAGTTTTTAGTAAAATGAAGAAACATTTTGAGTTACCTACTTTTAACAAAACTAATTTTTAAACAAAATTGGTGTTCTACAAAGTTTCATAAATTTAATTTTGAAGGGAATGTTGCTAAAATATTCAAAATGGGTTAAAAAATAACAAAGTAATGTTTACTTCACTGAAGGTCATTTTTTATAATTTGAAAATTCACCTTCAAGTCGCTTGCATCACCTCTAAATGTTAATATTTCTGGCTCAAATTTTGAAGTTTCTTTTTCGATGTGATTTGAATTCAGAAGAGCACACGAATTTTTGGTTCTGACAACTTTTCAAAAATAAGCCGCAGCCTAATAATTACTGATTTGAATTTTACTTCACATTTTGATATTGCCATGCCTCTTACTTCAACAATGGAATTAGTTGAAGTTTCGAAAGTTGTCAATATCAAGTTTTGTTTGTAAATACATGTAAACATCAAGATTACTATCGATTGTGTTTAAAATGTATTCCATTGAATGTGGAGCTGATAGGATTGAAAATCGCTTTATGAGATATTTCAAAAATATTAGTTTCAAATAACGAAAAATGAATGATGATCGCAACTCCATCCATTCAGACGATTTTAAAAATTTGCCTGGAAAAGTCTGCATCTCCTATATCGTATACGGAGAACCTTACAAAATATTTACATAACCTCACAAATTCATTACGAATTTTATCTGGATCTTCCAGATTTTTGTAAAATGGGGCCTAAGAAATCTGGAATATTCCAGACAAATTTGGAAAGAAGGCAACGCTGGGAACAGCCTTTAAATTCAACGTTGCATGTTTTGATTTGAATTGAAAAGGTAAAATAAACGACTACATTATGGATCAGAACTCTTCAACAGCAATTTATGTGCAAGTAAACGAATGGTGTGTAAGTGAGAGTATACGTTTTGTTTCGAAATCGTCTTGTCTTTGATTCATAACTGTTGTATAGGGGTCTAAACGCAACGCACGATCAATCTTACACAAGTCGATTTCCTCAGAATTAAAACGTATCGAATTTTGTTTGACGTCATTTGAGCTTTCGGTCAACGTCAGTCCAACAAGAAAGTGAATGCTCTTCAGCAATTCTGTTTATGTTTGCTTTCTCACAGGAAACAAAAGCAATGTTGTGACAGTTCTCACAGCAAACAAAGAACATGTTGTCAACATTTCACTAATACGCAGGCAATTGGATGGGTCTATGACAGTGTTGCCACAAATACACATTTATCTGGAAAGGTACAGATTTTCTCATAGTTTTTGATACAGATTCTGTACGTTACAGATTTTCTCAAGAAAGTACAAACTGGTATAGATTTTTGTGATTGGTTAATTTTGAAACAAAAAACTTAGATACGCGAAATACAGGATTATCACAAAACTATAATTGCGCATTTCTTTCACCACTGAACTATCGCAGAAGTTTTAACAAGTGTGGAAACGTTAACAAAAGTGCGCAATGGCATCAAATCGGGTATGTGTCTTCGGAAATCAGAGAATAAATGCTTTGAAGACACCAACATGATTCGATACAATCCCGCACTTTTATTCACCTTTTCGCACTCATAAAGCCGCACTTCGCAGTCCAATGGCGAAAGAAATACACAATATTGAATGTTACTATTTCCATAGATTAAATTTCATGGAAATAGTATCATATCATAATTATATAGGGTGATCAAAGTATTTTGGACAGCCCGTTTTGCGTATAAAATTTGGCCATTTACGGCAAAATCAAGTGAAGGTGACAACTACCGAAAAGCTTAACATTACATATAGTTTGCAATTGGTTTAAATGGACAAATTGATGTGAAGTTTTGAGAAAAAGTTACACGTCTTCTCAGTGAGAATCGAACTCACGACTCCCTGATCTCTAGTTAGGGCGCGTTACCCCTACGCCATGAGAGGACTCATGAAAGCAGAAGTTAACCTGAATTCGATTTCAGCTCAATAATCACGTGGTCCTCTTTCGCAAAGTGTACCTCTTTCGGAAGAATTAGATGCCCATCCAAACACAACGCTTTCTATATACCGTAAAACGGGGTAACTTTGATAGTTTTTCCGAAGAAAACTTCAATATTTATGCGTGCCGTTTCAAAGAATTACAATTCATATTTTTAAAACAAGTACTGACATCCTAGCTATCGATTGCACTTGATAGATTGCCAACATATTTATTCTGAATGGATATATTATTTTTCATATAATCGGAAGTCGGTTTTCTGTTTTGGGGTAACTTTGATAATGGAGTATAAATCGAACAAACTTGAATGAATTACGTAACATTTGTAGGGCGTTGCATACCTCTAGGCGTTTAACGCTATATGGAAATTTCTGACTTAGATTACAAAAATGGTCCCAGTTTGTAAAAATGGTTTTCGTTAAGAGATTTGAGACCGAATTCATGTTCTACTATAACTAGGCTGTCATGGATAAGTAACGCACTCATTATGACTTTATCAAAATGTGGTCGTAGAACAGATTGTTTGTAAGCGTTGCAAAAATGCTAAAATCTTGTAAATTTTAAATATTTGCATAAAAATCCTCGAAATCACTTGATTCCAACGAAAATAGCTTTGACATGAAGTGTAATACTAATACTCTTTACTTTTGCATTCGTTTTTTCTTAACTGATTAACAGAAACTTCGTTATTTCGTTTAATATGTTGCGTGTCTCACACTATCAAAGTTACCCGCATTATCAAAGTTACCCCGTTTTACGGTATATCCAATGCCTAGCCCAAGAGCGCATTATTTTTTAGGTATTGAAATAGCACACTACACTAGCCAGCAACTGCGCTGGCTGAGGTTTCTATTGTGCTTCCAATGAGTCGCGACGTTCTCAAACGACCGGTTAGTTGTTAAACTTCCACTCAGCTGGGTAGCCGTAAACCACGATTCATAATTAAAAACAAGTATTTATCGAGCAACGGACTCAAGTTCCGTAACCAGTCGTTTGAGAACGTCGCGACCCATTGGAAGCCCACACACTTTGCGAAAGAGGACCACTTGATTATTGAG
This sequence comes from Aedes aegypti, assembly GCF_002204515.2. Classification (NCBI taxonomy): domain Eukaryota; kingdom Metazoa; phylum Arthropoda; class Insecta; order Diptera; family Culicidae; genus Aedes; species Aedes aegypti. The sequence continues at coordinate 113,129,417 of NC_035107.1, read as the reverse complement.
CTGAAATCGAATTCAGGTTAACTTCTGCTTTCATGAGTCCTCTCATGGCGTAGGAGTAACGCGCCCTAACTAGAGATCAGGGAGTCGTGAGTTCGATTCTCAATGAGAAGACGTGTGACTTTTTCGCAAAACTTCACATCAATTTGTCCATTTAATCCAATTGCAAACTATATGTAATGTTTAGCTGTTCGGTAGTTGTTAAACTTCCACTCGGCTGGTTAGCCGTAAACCACGATTCGTAATTAAAAACAAGTAAGTGAAGGTGGTCTAATTATATACGCCTAGCACTCTGTCCAAAATACATAAAGCATCCTAATAGGTGAAATTATTTCAATATTAACTATTTTCAATTTCCAAATCAATTGAGATTTTAAGAGTTTCTTTCAAAAATTTATGTTGGTGTGGTACAGATTTTGAAAACAGATTGCAAGTAGCTCTGGAACAGATAAAAAAGTTTTTTGAACCTTCGGCACAGATAGAAATGCGGCAATACTGGTCTATGGCTTTCAATGCACCACAATAATTAATCAACGCTTCTAGGAATATGGTTGACTTATAATTTCCTACGGATCGAAAAAATATACTATGGCTTGTTATTACTGTTTGCGATGCCTTAATGGTTGATTGATTTCCCACCTAGGTAAAATGTGTTCTGCATAATCGCAACTCTATTTAATGAGATATTGGCCTTTTATTCCAACTCTGATCCATATCTATGTGTGTGGCGACGGACTCCTCGTTGCGGTGATGCTTGAGTGACGCTTTGCTTTAGAGCGTAGATGGTAGTAGCTGTCAACGACTGTCACACATGCAATTGAGAGAAAAACATCAGCCACAAGTGATCGAGATTGAAATTCCCTTAAAAGTACCGTCAATGGGGGTGACAATGGGTCTAGGGGGTGAGATTGGGTCAAAACGGAAAAATATGGTTTATGGAATATCTCAGCTAATAACGCTGGTATTACTAAAATTTATAATTCATATGTTAGGGAACATATTATTACACATAATTAATGACAATATACATTTTTAGGGGCCCAGATAGCCGTAGCGGTAAACGCGCAGCTATTCAGCTAGACCAAGCTGAGGGTCGTGGGTTCGAATCCCACCGGTCGAGGATCTTTTCGGGTTGGAAAATTTCTCGACTTCCCAGGGCATAAAATATCATCGTACCTGCCACACGATATACGCATGCAAAAATGGTCATTGGCATAGTAAGCTCTCAGTTAATAACTGTGGAAGTGCTCACAAGAACACTAAGCTGAGTAATTCCAAGCAACAGCACCAAAATTTGGTAAATTTTTTAATTCATTTTTTTCTATTGAGCTGAAACTTTGCACAGTTTTCCAGTTCCATCTTTTCCGATATCAAATCTTCAAGTTGAGTCACGACTAACTTTTCAAAAGGGTGTATGTGAAAATGGTTCAAAAATATTCAAAAAGCTGCACAGCAAAAACGGTTCGTTCGATTGTTAGACAACTAAAGAAACAAAGTTAGACAACTAAATAAAGATTCCAAAAAAAATACAAACAGTAAAAAACAATTTTTTTTTGCATTAAAAAACATAATTTTTGACACAAAAACTCAAATATCGCAAAACCCTATCGGAATACCAACGTAATTTTTTGAGGGAAAACGGTCCATTATATTAGCTATCTACCATAAAAATTTGGTGATGGTAAACCAATAAACAAAAAAGCTATGACATTTCAAACATGTCACAATTTTCACGTTTAGTAGAAAAAAAAAATTTTTTCGGTGTAAATTATTACGGGAACCGCAGTTTGTTGCTGATTTTATTGTTAAGGGCCTTGCGTGAATTAAACAAGTCGTTTTCATGTATTCATTAGTATTATGTATATTATATGTATAAATATTATGTATATGTATAAATATTATATGTATATGTATATATGTATAAATTAAAATGAATTAACAGATTACACGAAAAAAAAATTTTTTTTCACCAGGATATTTTTTTTAGAGTATGATCGATGAGTTTCTAAATGTTATATATAAACTTTAAAAGTTTTGGATTTGGGTATGCGTTATGAGATCATGAAAACATTTTATTAATACTTATTTATTTATTTATTGTTATTCATTTTTTTTACAATATCGAACACTTTTGCATCATTATCAGTACAGTTCGAGTATAGTTTTGCTTTAATTTTATTTTCTGACAATGGAATGAAACAGTGAAATTTTTGGGTTCCTTGGATCGTTTTCGCGTTATTATATTGCTCGCTGAGCTCTGATGCCGTTAATTCGTACTCTTCAGTAGTAGTAAAACAAAATGATAATTTTGTTAAATCTTCTTCTTTTCTGCGATTCGCCCAATCAAATAGTTCTTTTGCAGTTTTAATTGGATGCTCACGTTCTTTGGCTAAACTTGCTCTTGTGGCCATGCGCTTTATGGACCTTTGCCATGTGACGTAGCAAAGAAATGCCATTCTGCATCAATTCCGTACTTTGATTTAAATTGACATAGGCTCGAAAAATTCTTACGGTTTTTGTACTGCGATGCTGCTCCATCAGACATGAAATATATCTTTCGGATTTCTTTATCCTTTTTTTTCTAATCTGTTTATTTGTAAGGCTCAAATGTTTAAAAAAAAACTCTACAGAGCCGAAAATCTTGACGAATAGTTTTGAACATTATTCTAAACATACACAAGAAAAGATCAATAATTTTGCTTCCGAGCGCAAACTTTCTTCGGGCGTGAGTGTTCCTTTGATCCGGATGAAGCGAACTGTGCTCGCCGCTGACTCGCATTGTTCTTTCCGATCATTTCGCTAACCGCCTTTGCTACTTCCTTAAGTTTCTCAATGCTTTCTTTCCGACGTATTTCCTTTGCTTGTTCAGCATCGATCTCGTATTCATCCGGTTGTGACTGATCATCCGATGATTCCGTCTCTTGACCAGATAATTCTTCCTCTAAAACCTCGATAACTTCATCAGTCGATTCCAATGGTACCTGCTCCTCCGTCCCGGCTGGTGGTCCGGATACAACCGCTGCGTATGATGATGGCCGTACCGCTTTTCCCACAACAAGAAGGTTCCGTTCTTTTCGCTGGGGACAGGAATCTTTTCTATGTCCTACTTCTTCGCACAAGAAACATGTATCTTTGAATCCGTCGTAGAATACTTTTCCTTTTCGAAGTCCAACGACGATCGTCGGCGGGATTTCCGTTTTCACTTCCATATATACGCCCCTAACTCCAGTATACAAATGGTCGAGTCCTAGGTTCAAGGGGAATTTTTCTCGAACCATGTATTCCACTTGACCAAATTTTCCTAGCGCCAACGATAAACTTTCATCGCTTGATTCCGGTGGTAGATCGAAAATGCGGACGTAGCGTATATTGCTACCCGCGATTGACATACGCACTGTCACTGACATTCCGTTGGTGTATAGAAATTTCTTTGGCTCCTTGTTTTTCTTCAGCGCCTTTTTCATTGCTTCCACTGAGGTGAACTTGATGCACAGCGAACGATCTTGCGACGTTTTGTACGCTGTTTCCATCTCCATCAGGTTCACATCCAGTTGCTTCAAAAATGTTGCAATTTCAGTCCATGATGGTCGTGGACAAGTAACCGGGAATCGAAACTGAACCGTATTGGTAATCATTTCATCCATTCCGATAGATGAATGATTTCCAGAATCGATGTACAAATACCACCGACAGCGAGACAGTGTAAAAACCGGGCAACAAAACACTCTATTTCACTACCTAAGCAGCAGGGCTGATAGAATAGACACGTTATCTATCGAGAGCAGATCTGCTCTTGACTGCGCTCGTCGGTGGCAGAAACGGAATTGTTCTTTATCCTTATCAACGCGTAAAAAGTTAATCATTTTGGCAATGAACAAATTTACAGATACTGAGTCGTGTCTTAAATCTTCGGAAATTACAATAAAACTAAAATGTTCAATTTGCGTACTTCCATTGAAATAAATAACGAATGGATGAATTGTAGCTTGTTGTACGTTACAGTGATGGGACTGCACTTCATCTTGCAATACAAAGCTATAGTTTTCAGAAAAATCACAAATGACTAAAAATTCACCATCTTGTAATGTATTTTTCGTATTTTTTAAAAAGCGGGATTGCTCTGTTTTAATAAAGTCGTGAGGAATTAAACTTTCTAATTTCAAGCAAAAAAATGACACAAACTCATCTACAGGTTTTACAATAGTTTCTAGGTCACACCTATCCGTGGTCACCCATTGCTCAAATGATAACTGATCAATATAATTTTCTTCAAACTCAGCGAATAAAGTATTTTCCAATGATGAAGAATCTGGACAATCCGAACAAGATCGTAGATAGCAATTTGATGTTGTATTTTCACCCAAAAGACTACCAGTTAACATTTTAATATCCTTTGATAAATTGATTCTTTTCAAACTATGTAAGATTAGGTTAATATTTTCGTATGTTGTGCACACACAAACATTATGTGTTCCTGAATTGGATAGAAGCTTGCATTGCCTTGGACGAAGGCTTGCAAATGAGGAAAAACCTACCTTAATATTTTCGTTAATTTCCTTGAAGCGTGTATACGCTTCTTTCAAAGTAGTCATCATTATTCGTTTTTGGATTGCTTGAAGCTTTCCATCTTTTTTTTACAGATACATAATCTTTTTGGCCAGGCATAGCTCTACTTACTTCATCGTCTTCAAAATATTGAATTATTTTTTCTTTTGTCTCATCTGTTAATGAAGTACTCAACCTAGCATTTTTGGTTGCAAGACAGTTATTTTTGAATTGTTTTGCCTCTTTTGCTGTATTTCTATTGGTTTTGAACTCATCAATGGCGTCTTGAATAGACCACGAGCTTGGCAGCATCGACAAAATCAATAATTTTTCTTTCCTTGTCGTGGCTAGATTCGAGAACCTTTCCTTCATATTCATAATTACCTCATCGTAGTCTGTATTTTCCACATCCTCAGGTCCTAATTTGAAGAGGTTTCTTCGTACAGCTTCGTTGATTTCACGGTATTTTTTCTCGGGATAATTGACGTAACCCATCTTCGTCCATTTAATCGGAGTCACTTTTATTCCAGCTATCCCTTCGTTGAAGCGTTCAATGTTGACCTTCTGGATGCACTCATCTTCTGATTGATTTGTTGAAACAGATGTCGCTGATGGTACCGTGGCAAGACTATCTGCACTTGGTACTTCTGGTAACTCCTCAGTTGTTGTCGGTGCATCTAGTAATTCCTCAGTTATTGTTGTTTTCGAACTTCCTGCAACCTGATCCACCGATGATGTACAGATTGCCCGTTTGTCAACGTTTAAACGGCAGGACGTACAAATGCGTAAATTTGTATTCAATGTAGACATTGGAGCATAACCACCGCTTTCAGTTTATCTATGGTGCTTTTGGTGAGATTTCGTAGCTCTTTCGAACACTTTTTTTCTGCAAACGGCCTGCAACAGTTGAGAAAGCGACTACTCATGTTGCTCGTTAGATTTTAATAAACAAAATCACTTTTAAATTTTTACTGACTAGTTTGGTGTCGTTTGCTTGACTGAAGAAAAATTTTACAATTAAATCTTTTATAACCATAGTGGTAGTATATTTTTAGCTTTTTCGTGAGTATGTTGATGGTATGTACCTATCATGTTTTTGATGTTGTTGAAGTTACTCGCTTTCTCCCAAATATGATTAACAAAGTCTATTCTCTACCAAGGCGGGTCTATACCCAGGTGTAATCAGATTTTAACTTTGTGGACAAAACCAGCGCCGAGAAAACCGACCTGCTTTACGTATACTAGATCACCTGGGTATAGACCCGCCTTGTTCTCTACGAGGTAAACTTTTTGCAGGTAAACTAGTCGTATACCTGTATAGACAACTTTGTTTGTAGCTTTTGTCTTCAATATTAGATTTCTTATAGGTTTCTTTTATCAAAAGATTTCAACACTATTGAGAAAATTTTTCTTCAGTTACGTACAATAAAAAATATGACACTATCAAGACTTTAGATCACAACACTGGATCGCGTCTAACTTTCTAATAGATGCTATAATAGTTATGAATAATTAAATAAAATTTCATGAAAACAACTTGTTAACCTCATGTGGTACCCTTAACAAAAAAATTCAGCAACAAACTGCGGTCCTAAAAAAAATTACCAATGAAAAAAAAAATTTCACTAAGTGTCAAATTTGTGAAATATTTGAAATGTCATAACTTTTTTGTTTATTGGCTTACCATCACCAAATTTTTATGGTAGATAGCTAATATAATGGACCGTTTTCCCTCAAAAAATTACGTTGGTATTCCGATAGGGTTTTGAGATATTTGAGTTTTTGTGACAAAAATGATGTTTTTTAATGCAAAAAAAAATTTTTTTTACTGTGTGTATTTTTTTTTTTTTTTTTGGAATCCTTATTTAGTTGTCTAACTTTGTTTCTTTAGTTGTCTAACAATCGAACGAACCGTTTTTGCTGTGCAGCTTTTTGAATATTTTTGGACCATTTTCACATACACCCTTTTGAAAAGTTAGTCGTGACTCAACTTGAAGATTTGATATCGGAAAATGACGATTTAGATGGAACTGAAAAACTGTGCAAAGTTTCAGATATTTTTGAAATGGTCGATCAGAATCGACTTGCATGCCTCCGTGGACTCCCTCAGCTGCGAAGCAGGCTCTGTCCCAGTGGGGACGTAACGCCAGAAAGAAGAAGATACATTTTTAGAAATAGTAGTTTTTGTTTACTATATCAATAAACTTGTATGTTGAAACTAGATAAAATTTACAACATTAAATTTCTCCTGTACAAAGTATCACGCATGTACTTCAACCTCTATCTTTATATAAGTAGAAGGTTGAAAGTCTTTTCATTACACTTCACGCGTATTTTCCGGAATCTATTAGATTTTTCCACAAAAATTTCATTTTTTTTCGGTACGGTGTCTAAAACATCAAAAATGGGGGTGAGATTGGGTCAAGCAAGAACGATAGTAAATGAAATTGCATGCCCACTTTTTTGATATTTTACGGTGCCGGGTGTTCTCTATTTTCTATTACACATCACAGGTATTTTCCGGAATCTGTTTGATTTTCCCACAAAAAAATCATTTTTTTCGGTACGATGTCTAAAACATTGAAAATGGGGATGAGATTGGGTCAAACAAGAACGATAGTAAATAAAATTCCAAATCCACTTTTTTGACCTTTTACGGTTCCGGGTGTTCTCTTTTATCATTAAGATGTGTTTATTCTTTCTAAATACAGCATCTCTTTAACATCCAACAAGTCTACTTGAGGATTCCATGCATTGAATAACAATGCAACGCATTTTGACAACTTCTCAAACCAGCAACTGTGTTTCGTGCGCAGCAACATCGTAAATTTTTATCAAATGGATTGTTTTTTGGAATTTAACTATTTATCAGTGTTTTCATATTAAAGAAACATCTCACGGAAGTACAAATGAGTTGGATCACTGAAATACCGGGATTATGACGTCAACATCTGCCTGAAATGTATTGATTGTGGAATGTCGCACCGAAATTCAACTATTTGCGAAGGTTTAAAATAATCACTGTTTCAGTACACCTTTGGGCAAACTGAATAGGCTTTATGGCAATGGAGATGAGACTTTGAAGACAATTTTTGGAAAAAAAAAACAAGAAAATTGTTGTAAACTTGACGATACATGTTGGGTTTACATATTTTTTCTCGTGGCTCTTCAATTTTTTGGTATAATCGTTCTTTCAAGTATGATGTGAACCATCTAAGATATCTTTGTGACTTGTTTGTACAGGTTCAAATTAAAAGTGAGTATGAGATCTAAGCGGATATCTTTTGCAGTCCATGGCCTTCCCTTCAATCTTTTCAAACGCCCCATGGGATGGATTCGATCCTTTTTCTTCCATAAACACGTGTATTTTTTTATTCTACCGGTGTTGTCCGGATCCACAAAAGACACCTATAAGAAGCTTTTTTCGTTCTTCTATCTCCTTTAACCCTAAAACGAATTACTACACCTTTCTTCCGCAGACATCGTATCGGACAGGGTTCCGCAACGTGAAGCTGCTTTGTCTCGAGAGGTGTCAAGAAGGCCGTTTCCCAACCAGGAAGTGATTAAATTTTGCTTCTCGCCTTCCAGCCCATTAAGGCCGTTTCCGTTTCTGCTCTCACACCTATACTCTGCCGCTCTTGGAGCGGGTTAAACAGATTCAATTGCTGCTGTTCGGTAAACTAATTTGAATACACGTTCAGGCCCGACTTCCAGCCTGATGGCAACTGGCGCTAAATTAGCTTCAAGCTCGACGCCGAGGTGTTTGTACACTTGTCAAGTTGGTGGTTGAAGTTCAAGTTACTTGACTGGATGACGACGACTTAGGAAGACGAAGACACTTTTGTAGAAGTGGCGGTGGCGGCGGTGGTTTGACGTAATGTTGCCGATTGAATCGAAAGTTCTATCCCACGACGGTAATTTGTACAATTTGGAACAACGCCAAACTATTAGCTTCACCGACGACCGGAGAGTGTTTGTTCCGCAAAGTGTTTGGTAAACATGCTGCTGATGTAAAACGTACATGCGTGCGAGGTGTTGCTGAGTCAATATTTGAGTGCTTCAGAGGTGTGACATCCTTGAGAGGTGTTTAGTTTACCTGGCTTGAGATGGTTGACAGACATCTAATTTGATTAATTTGAAATAATTACTCTTTCTTTTATTTCTACATTTGCATCATTTCAAACATTGCATTCATTTTTTCTATCTGAATAACAATATAATCCTAATTTTATATAACTAAATGAAAGTTCTATAATAGCCTCAATCTAATATTTAAAGTACTTATTGGGGCAATGGAACATTCAACGATGTTTGTTTTAAATTATTTATTTTTCTTTTATCTCATTTTCATTTCAACTTTAACCTGGGGGTCTCCTTTCGATATGACACCAGCAATTGATCCCCATTATTCTAATTTTCTTGACTGCAGTTTTACCGTTTAATAATCTTGATAATTTAACTTTTCCTCTAGGTCTGTCTCTACAATACATGATCATCTCCTTCAAGATTTGCATTTCATATCTACTAATCGATATTCTGTTCCTTCTCACCTGGCTTTCATGCCATATGTGATCACCGGTGAGATAACGGTTTAATAAATCAGCTTTTCGAGGCTCCAAGCCAAGGCGGTTTTTATCTTCTTGAGATCTATATTATTATTTTGCTACTACCTACTGCATCTCTCACTACATATTAGTTTCAGATCGCTCGCATAACCCTATTTGTTATTGGTGTACGAACGTGTAGCTCGGAAATTATATCTTCCACCTAAAATAAAGTTATAAATTTGAAACTTTTAACTTAAAACTTATAAGGGCATTTCAAATCAAAGTACTATTATGTTTCCCCTTTCAATTTATGTACGTTCGCATGTTGATGTTTCCTGAATTGAAATAATTTGTAATGTTTAAATTTTTGAGCATTTAAGGTGAAGATGAATTGAAGCCAAACTTCAATTTTTCAAAAGCACGGATCTAAAGAACCGAGTACCCATTTAAGCTAAAAACCTAATTGATTGGTCACCACCAGCTAGTGACCAATCGATTAAGTTTTCAGCTTAAAAGGATGTCCCGTTCTTCAGATTTATGCTCTTGACAATTTGAGGCTTGGCTTCGATTCATTTCACCTTAACTATTTTGACAATCTTGGATTCAAGCGATTTCTTACTTCAAACCCCATCCTCTGAAAGGCGCCGTCCATAAATTATATAAAGTTCTAGGTAAAATGTCCCTTAGTTTATCCAAACCTGCGGGGTCACTATACTTACTCTTCGCAGGGAGGTGTCCATTAACCACATGGTCTTTTCAGATTTCAGGACATGCCCCTCCCCCTTGTGGTCTTATGGTCATACAAAAAAAAGTATCGGCCGAGTTTGTTGCCCAGACCTCCCTTCTCCATAAATTACTACATTTATGGACGACTTCCACAGAAAATTTCATACAACTTTTTAAGAGCTTGTGCAGTCTCAGTTTTCATTCAAATGAGTTCAAATGTTATGAGGTTGTAACCCGCATTTTAAGGTTACAATTAAACCCTTTGGTTTTTGGGCCAGTTTAGTACAGACCACGCAAAATATTGTAAATATTTGTATGTGCTCGTCTACTAACAAAAAAAATGAATAAATGTCTATATACTAAATGAATATTCGTGTTCCATGTTTCTATGTTTGAAGTATGTTTATTTGGTGTATAGTAGCTTTATTGTGTAAATAAACAAGCGTGTAAATGAAAAGATGATGTTTGATTCCATATTTGGCATTATATTAAAACACTTGTTTGTTTACCTCCTGGTTGGTGTTCATGTGAAATTTATAGGAAATATTTATTTACAAAGATTATTTATTTACATTATTTATTTATATTATTTATTTACATTATTTATTTACATTATTTATTCACATTATTTATTTACATTATTTGTTTACATGATTTTTCATTATAATTATTTTTTCCACTTCTGCTTTCAATTAAAAGTTTAAAATATACAGTTTTTTATACAATTCATTAATAAATATACGGAAAACAAGCACTTAGGTTATAAAAATGTACAGATTTTGCATGCAATCTAGTAAAAAAATATTAAAATAAAATAATTAAATTTTGAATTTAAAATTGAGAGCGAACGCCAACCAAAACCCCTCCATTGTACTAAAAACTTTACACCGAGAAACGCAACGTCTATCCACCGGAATAATGAAGTTGGAGGCAATGGGCAATCGGATTGGAGCTAGCAGGAATGGTATAAAAGGCCTTGCAATAATAGGGTCGCTCTCTTAGTTTTCCTGGTCCAGAGGAGTGAAAGAATAGTCCGTCCATATGCGATTCGTAGTTCCGTGAGTTTGTAAAAGTTTGTCCAAAAGTTAAAATTAAAACCTACAAACTAAATTAAAAACCAAGTGAAAGTGATCTCTATAAATACAACAGCAAAAACACCACAACAAATTAAAATCACTTAAAATTAAAATAGTGTTCGGACCTATGCTTGGCTGCACCACAAACAATCAGAAGAAAAGGTACCGCAAAAGTGAAGAAAACTGAACGTTAGATTCTGATTGAGTCAAGCCAGCTAGGTCAAAAATCGTACAAAATATAAATTCGAGCGAGCGTGGTGCGAACAATAGACGGTGTCTATTATCAACGAAACCTTCCTAAAGTACAACCCTGGAGTCTGCAGCATTTGAGATAGTTCGACGATCGCAGTGAACACGCATCATCTCGCTGTAGTATGTGGACGCTAGATGGTAGAAGGTATATGGACAGCGGAGAATAAATGCTGAGTATCTCATGCATATTTACTCGGGACAATGCGGTCACGCACATGCTTCTTGCAGTGGTGAGTTTAGTCTCGAGAGTAAAGGTTACGGAGAATGCTCACTGAACCGAAAAAATGATCCGATCCAAAACATCGCATGAGCAATCGAGTTAGATGAAAGTGAAGAACATCTTCAGTTGGATCTCGGCAGATCAACGGTATACGTGGATGTAGGACCGTCCGCACGGTTATTTTAAAGTGTTAGAGTTAAGAACGAAGTTTGTTAGTGCTTAAGATAAAAATAAATGTAGTGTGTTTTAGACTTTTGCTTTAACTGTTACCGCGAGTGTATTTAATGTGACCGCTGGAACCCTCCCCCCACCAAGGATAGACTCTGGATAGTCGGCATGCTGCTCCAAAAGGCCAATCAAGGATAAATCCGGCGTTTATTCACTCCAATGCCCATTCACCTTGGTCAAGGTCAACCCTAAATCGAGTGTTGGTGGAACGACAACTAGAGCAATCGAAGTAAGTTATACCGTTCCCTGACATTTTGGTCCTTAGAGCCGGATGGTACGGACCAGATGAGCGAAGGAAAGACTTGGAAGAGCTATTGTGCACAAATTGGCGCTATTGCATGCCATTTGCCAATAGTTAAGGCACAATCAGCGGTAGCCATCACATTCAAGGACAATTGGCGCGGTAGCCATCGATATCACGAACAATTAGCGGATCGCAGCGCACTACAAAGGATCGAAGAACAGCTTGCTTGGACATCCATCGGACGTAACCTTTTCATAGGTGAGTGGAACCATTGCTATATGTCCAGCCGAAGCAAGACAATTTTCGAATTCTAACACCTGCCATCAAATTATTGCATGATAAACATCTACCCGTCTCCTGGGCGGTAATTCGGAATCGGATCGTATGGATTTAAGACGGCACCATTTCCTGGTTGGATTAAGGTCTCCCTAGCCAGCTTCCCAATTCGGATGGATTTGGACTACTGAACCAGTGGACAATCTGGTTCTCCAGGTAAATATTTAAAGTTCAGTATATGTCCAGTCGTCGTGGGGATTGCATGACTCTAACACACTTCTTTCGATGTTTCTTCCCTGAATCGAATGGACTAATCGACCATCGAGACTGATGGCTGTGAAGTATACCAGCGCGCATAATCTAGTGCACACTCCTGGATCTGATGATTTGCTGGAACTCTCGACAACCCGAAGCAACCGCTCTATTCGTTGGAACTGAAGAGGCCGTGACGTATAGTTTCTGTGTGGGTGAGTGCTATGAACTGTATAGCGGGACACAGAAATATACACATTTTAATTTGAATTCATCCTCTTCAACTTATTGGCCACGAATCCCTGAGAACAAACTGTTCGTTAACAGAACAACTGTCTCGATTTCACTGGATTTATTCGCCTTCTGCTTGGATTGGTGCTGTTAACGTTTTTCTGGGTTAGTGAACAAGTATATGCCTTGCCCAGGCTTCAATCTCTGCCTACTACATACCTCTTCCCTTGAATTCCGATGTAACTTGCTGTTGGTGAGACATTGATCGCTGTTGATGAGTTTGCTGTAATTGAGCTTGGATTGTGATTCTTTCGACAATGGAATGAAATGGAATAGCTGTTAGTTCTCGCGGGTTAGTTCTACAGTATATGTCTGTCGAAGCTAAGGCAATCGGATATTACATTGGATCTTTTCCTCTTCCTTCAACGATTTGACTGTAATCATACTGCTGGTTGAGTGGCGTTTCTGAAACGTGACGGCTGGATTCCTTTGGATGAGGTGTAGTTGATCCTTTGTCGGATCGAGTGACGTATTCCAACCACGACTCCCGGAATCAAGAAGCAGCCTTCACTTAAGCTGTTGATGGTCCAGCTTAAAAACATCCAGACATCCCTGGACGACATCTGGAGATTTGTACAGAACTATGATCCCACCTGTACCGCAAGCGCTGTCAATGTTCGTCTGCATAGCACCGAGAATTTATGGGAGAAGTATAGCACGGTTTTGAATGACATCCAAGCTCATGATGACTTTGAAGATGAAGAGGGGGCGTTTGATCAGGCTAGGTTAATCTATAGTGATAGATATTACCTGGGAGGGAGGCACAGATACTACACACGAAATATAAGACAACGTTATTTTGAACTGCAAGATAACTCCAGCTTGCCAACAACAATCAAGGCAGGCTTCGAGAAAATCGGTAGTTTCCTTTTGTTGTGCATCTTCGATCTTTCCTGACAAACATGAAAAAAGGGCCGCAGTTTTCTATGCACTAAATATTTATTTTTATTGGAAAAAGTAGAACGATACGTTTTTCAATGCTTTATGTTCAATCAGATTAAATGGTGCTCACGTGACATTACTTGCGTAATGTGCATGAATTGATTTTCATTCGATTTTTATCACTTTTGAAGGAATACGAAAATGTGTTGTAATCAGTTGCGCGCTTTTTTCATGTTAGTCCAATGTTTGAGATCTGGGCTCACAGTGACAGTTCGTGACAGCGGAATCTCGGCTCACTATGACGTACAGAAATTTTGTATTGGTTTCTCCCTCCCAGGATATTACGATTGTGTATCATTTCTCATGGATAAGGCCAAGGAATTGCAGGGACCTGATGAAGCTGCTGATATATAGATGCAAGGAAACGAAACGGTGTCAGCGGGGCATGGTATGTTTGATCACGTCCGTTTGCCCCAAATTAAGCTACAAGTCTTCAACGGGAACATCGACGAATGGATCAGTTTTCGAGACTTGTATACTTCTCTCATACACAGAAAAATGGAATTACCGGAAGTAGAGAAGTTCCACTATTTGAAGGGTTTTCTTCAAGGTGAACCTAAAAGCCTAATTGATCCCTTGAAGATAACAAGGAACAATTACCAAATAGCTTGGGACATGTTGCTTAAGAGGTATGACAACAGTAAGCAGTTGAAAAAGCGCCAGGTCCAGGCCTTATTCAACTTACCAACACTTTCCAAGGAATCTGTAGCAGATTTGCACACTCTTATGGACGGATTTGAAAGAATAGTGCAAAACTTGGATCAGGTCATTAAGCCCGAGGAATACAAGGACCTTTTCCTGGTCAACTTGTTGACTTTACGTCTAGATCCAGTGACTCGTAGAGGATGGGAGGAACAATCTTCAACGAAAGATCAGGATACGTTGGCAGATCTAACCGATTTCATGCATCGACGGATTTGTATCTTTGAATCACTGCCATCGAAGGCTTCGGACGTTAAGGGATCTCAACAAGTTCATCAACTACCAAGGTACAAATCGACAGCTGTGAAGGCCAGCTACGATTCTGTGCAATCGTCTGAGGGACGATGTGTGGTTTGCACGGAGAACCATCCACTTTACAAGTGTTCTTCATTTCAACGATTGTCTGTGCGGGAGAGAGATGCGGTATTGAGATCTAATGCATTGTGCAGAAACTGCTTTAAACCAAATCATCAAGCAAGGGAATGTCCATCGAAATACTTTTGTCGTGGCTGTAAGGGTCGCCACCATACCATGGTATGCTTCAAGGCGGACAAAAGCGAAACAGCGAAGGTCGCTGCGGCTACCTCTACTCCTACGGAATCTGTTGAGACTTCTGGTTCTACATCCCAGGTGGTAAACATGCTTGCCACTGATTCCTCGGTTTCAGGTTCAGCTCAGCAATTTTCCTCTCAAGTTATTCTGGCTACTGCGGTCGTAAACGTGGAAGATGACGAAGGTAGTCAGTTTCCGGCTCACGCACTGCTGGACTCCGGCTCTGAAAGCAATTTTATTACTGAACGTCTGAGTCAACGTATTCGGACTCAGAGAGAGAAGGTGGATATTTCAGTTATCGGAATTGGTCAAGCAGCTATGAAGGTGAAATACAGAAACCAAGCATTGGTTTGTTCCCGAGTATCGGAATTCTCGCGGAATGTCAGCTTCCTTGTTCTACCAAAGGTAACGGCGGATTTGCCTACGGCGAAGGTGAATGCGGAAGGATGGTCAATACCCAATGGAATCAGCCTAGCAGATCCTGCGTTCTTCAACCCTGGTGCGGTGGACATGGTGTGAGGCATTGAGTTCTTCTTCGATTTCTTCGAATCTGGTCGAAGAATTTCCATTGGAAAGCCATTGCCGACACTCAATGAATCGGTATTTGGATGGGTGGTTTGCGGAGGATTAATGAAGTCAACTGAAGGTCTACGTGTCAAATGTAGCACGGCTTCTACGGCAGCTTTGGAAGAATTAGTCACTCGTTTTTGGATTAGCGAAGAAGTAGGCTCTAACCCTTAAGGCAGGATGGTAGGAGAAGAGCCA
Organism: Aedes aegypti; assembly: GCF_002204515.2. Lineage (NCBI taxonomy): Eukaryota > Metazoa > Arthropoda > Insecta > Diptera > Culicidae > Aedes > Aedes aegypti. The sequence continues at coordinate 113,113,802 of NC_035107.1, read as the reverse complement.
AAATAGATTTTAATGTGTTTTATGTTGTGTTCGCTGTAGTAAACTTTTTATTGAACCTGTAAATATTTGTGGATTGAAATTAGTAATAAATATTTTAAAGTGTGGATAATATAAGTGTTAAATGTTGGACTATACATGTGTATTATTGTGAACAAAGAGGAAGCTTTGGACCCCAAGGAACGGAATGGACTTAAACCCAGGTCACCCAACTCCACTTATGGAAGTGCAATAAATTACCCCCTATTCGATGTTGGGAAGGGTCCGGTAACCCAACAGACGGTAACTGTGAAGAGTGGTCCGAGCTGGCGACGATGGTTGTGCTAATGGTGAACGTTGAAAAAGCACATGGTGTAATGTGGTGTTCAGAAAAGTCTGTTATCGCCAGCTCTGGGGTTTCTCGCTCGGATTAGACCACAGTGAAAAGTGCGCGAGCGAAATAGTACCACTCCCTGGACCTACGGAACATTGGCCACTCGCTACATTTCGGCCTTAGTGTCACATGTTGTTCCCTTGCCCTATAAGTGGGAACAAAGAAATCGAGTGCCCCCTGAGCCCGATCAAGTGGAGACAAGACTCCGTTGCCCGCCGTAGAATAAGATCCTCGTCGCCGCCCAATGATCACCCCTGCAGCCAGTAGCCGAATGTCGACCAACGTGTGTTCATCGAACGGCCGCAACGAAGATGAGTATAGGGTGGTCCTAAATGTATGACAGGTACCTAAAATTAAACTCTTGCACTCTTAATAAATGCCACCCAAAAATATAAATTTATAACCTCTTTAAAAAAATATTCATGTGTATAATATACGATATTTGTTTATTTTGTCTGAGCTAAATTGACTAGAATTATTTAATTAAAATATTACACTCCGTTCTTAAAATTTGCTTGTTTTCCACCCAAAGTTCCAATGTAAATCATTTTGCCCAACCCACCAAGCGGGAAGTAGTTTACAGAAATTAACCAATCTCTTCCCTATAAAAAACTCGACTATCGATCTAAAGAGGCTCATGTTATGCCCACCCTAGGTGGACACCGTTGGTTTGACCTGTGTCCTGTGGCTTAGCGAAGGGTTCTTCAGACCCCGAGGAATTCAGATAGTCACAAGGTCTCTCGGAATCTAAACTAGAATGTGCAAGAGTCGAATGAGCGGTATGGGGAAAAACGATATTTTGCACCACCCTAATAGAGGGCGTTTCATTTCATTTCTAGGCATTTGATGCTTAATTGCATGTCCTGTATTATCGAAGTAACCAGCATAAGGGGTCATGCACAAATTACGTCACGCTCCAAGGGGGGAGAGGGGGTCAAGCCAAGCGTGACAAGCCTTACAAAGTTTTCATAGGACTCATACAAAAAACGTGACAAAGGGGGGGAGGGGGTCGAAAAAGTCGAAATTTAGCGTGACATAATTTGTGTACCATCCCTAATCAAAGATATCCCGATTTACGCTAAAATTAATTGCAATTTTTCCGAAGATCCATCATTCGAACGTTTCTCGGTTAGTTCGTTGCCACCTGAATCTAAATTCGAATCTGCGCAAACGGACCCCTCAGAATATTTTCGAAAGAATCAATAGCTAATGAGAAAGAGGCATAACACTAAAAAATAATTGTTTTTTTTTCCTTGATGTGTGCTAGAAAAGTTCATGCCTCTGCTTCAAAAAAGATTTCTTACAGAAAATTCCCAAAATATTAGCAAATCCCTCCCGTGTATTTATACAAGAAACAAGTAAAAAATACCAAAAGGCCCCTTTTGATGTGTTTTTTTGGGTCAAAAAATGTAATAAAAATCCACCTTCTGTACCTTTAAGCCGTAATTGGTAGTTGAATCGGTTAGGCTTTCCTCCCTCTTGAAACGTGTGATTAATATTAAATTCCACCACATTCTCCCGCGCAATGTGGGAATAAATCCCGGACAGGACCAGTCCCTGTCAACATTCAATCCCTATTAAGACATTTTAATGAAATTTAATTCCGGTCCGAAACAGTGAGTGGGTAAGGCGGAGTGTTTGTTCGTTCAGAAGCCCTCACACCCCGAAAAAATCAGACCGTCGTCGCTCGAAAGACCAAAAATCAAACAATTGGAAACCTACTGCCTGTTCCCTCGTTTCCGCACAATCTGGAACGTGGGTAGGTGATGCTTGCCAAACAGGACTGGTAGCGACTGAGTGTCTTTAAAATAGGAACTTTGGATAAAGTCATGCAAGAAGAGACCATACAGGGACCAAGAATACAAAAACTATCCAAACTGGAATCAGAAAATTCTGGTCAACGAAAATTCAATGTTTCCAATGAACAGTTCAGCATGGCAGCTCAGCATACAGTTTGGCATGAAGGCTTGATTGTAAAATTTAAAACAATATTTTCCTGCATACATTGGTGGAAAAATCTAAAGTAATCTGTCAAATCGTATATTTCAGGTTAATTATCAAAACGTCAAGTCTAATGATTTACTTCCTGTGGGAGTTGGTGTTGCTCAACGCAGCATATTGCGATCAATATTTATAATATATCTCTGGAGGAATTCCTAAAACAGTATTTAGACTAATTTTCAATGTAAATTCCTGATCAGATATTTAAAAGTAGAATTGACTGCAACGAGAAGGCAAATGGTAACTTAAGAAATCATTTTGGCTGAAAAAGAGCCTTTTGCTGCCTTCAATTGAAAATAGACACTTTGGAAGTCTTGCATTAAAATAAGATCCTGCAAACAGCCCTGAAGACTTACGTATCCTATCTGTAACTATGTAAGGATGGGAAATCACTCAACCGTTGCAGGAGCAGGGTTGATGCTGGCAGACAGACCGTCCGTGGAAGGAGGACTTTTAAAAGCAAACTGCTGATGTATCAAATTGAATAGTGCGTCTCGTCGCTTCTGGTGTGCTTCCCCACAGAGGGCTGCTGTCCATTAAAGCTTGATGGTCCACCGATTGGCTATAAAGTCCAAGATCCTTGCTTGGTTTCTTGTTGAAAAGCAAACCCAGGAGCATCAGGAAGGCAAACATGGAAGAATGGAAAGGGGGAAGAGGGACTTGTTCGTCTCGCTTGCGTTGGCCTCTCTTATGAAGACATATTGATGGCTATTTTGTTGTGTTACAAACTCATTTAAGGGGTTTTCGATAGAGATTTTCCAAACAATGGGCCCCTGCTTCGGTCGCTCGTCGAACTTTATGAGCGGTTTCGATGAGGCAATTTGGCTCGTAAAGTCGCCAGCCAGCCACACATCAATGCAAATGGTGGGCGATTTGTTGGGACGATGGATGGGGATATTGGCAGTATTTGGATCGGAATGAGATAATCTGAGCAGAATAGATTTTGGAATAGGGGCATTTCATTTTGATAAATTGCTTAAACGTGATCTATTGGTTGCAATCCGATCTTCCCAACTACATATATCTACATGAGTAACCTGTGATCTCTGAATATTCTTCTTCTAAAGCGATATAAATAGGTAGTCTCAACAACAACATTCTTCGGGTATTTTATACCTAAATTTCAATACATCTACAGTCGGATGCCAGTGTATCGAAATCTAGTTGTTCTCGTTCGTTTCTCACTATAGCGAGATCTTTTTCTGATCATTTGGCGCATTTGGGTTCGCAGCTGCCAGATTCTTCGTGCGCGTAAAAATGTAAACGTAAATCCTCCCTGACTCACACTAAACTGGTCTATCAGTAGATTTGCATTCGTAAAATCCCCCCGATGCCATTTACGATGTTCGTAACCTTCAAATCAGCAAAGTCCCATTACACCTGTCGAAGAGTAAAAACCTACGTCACCCTGCTGCTGCAGAACACGGAACAAACTTGTTCAATAACCTTTTTCCAACCCGTCTGCACGTGACTCGGTTGTCACGCATTATCGTCAATCAGGTGGATTCTCCCCTAAACGAACAGCAAAGCAGAAATCCTCTTTGTAGGAAGGTAGCTGCTGAAACATAGTGCTGCATGCATGTCCTTGGGACTGCACCAGCAGAAAACCGTTTTTCCAATATAAGATCACTCAAAGGATTACCTGCTGCCGGTCGGTCTTTGGCGGTGGAATGGGTGGGAATGGAAAATCCTTTAATCTTGTGCACCGGAGGGAGCGAAAGTAGATAGAACTCGCGTCTGCCGTCAAATGAACCGTGTCGAATGTGTGTTTTTATTAGAGTGGCGCTTCAAATTGAATACGGGCGTCTTGTAGCAGCCTCCTTTTATTATCCACAGCCGCCGTGCACAGTATAGATGCAGGTGCCACATTTTCCCTTCAATTGTGGAAGAAATCTGCAAACTATTGATTTTTTTTTTCGGATAGGAAACGATTTGGCATGCAACGTAGGGTATTTTCTAGCGAGCACCCCTTCTTATTGTTCGAATATTCAGCGAGTACCTAAAATGGAAACACTTGTTCCTGTTACTCACCATCTTGTTGGTTATAATTGTGTGGAAAAAATATCGATTAAGGTGAAGATGAATCGAAGTCAAACCTCAAATTTTCAAGAGCACAAATCTGGAGAACCAAACATCCCACACTGGGGCAGATCGCTGTTTTCGACGGCCAAAACCTCTAGTACTCTAGATATGCACTTTAGAGGTTTGGTGTCTTCGACAAAGTGTTTTGGAATAAGTTATACTATATTTTGACACATTCAGATTTGATCTAGATAAGTGAAAACTGATCTAGATCAGTTTTATCTTTTGATAGGAGCGTCCTAGCAAAAAACTTTTTTCTGCAAAGTTGTTCATTGAGGCATTTTTGACATTTCTTCGGAAGACACTTATACTCTATCACTGACGTGGATTACGATATATGACAATTTAGTAAATACAGTCAAAAAATCGATTTTGACCATTTTTTCATAAAAAAAATTATTAAAACATTTTTTGTCATCAAGTATTAGAAGCTTAACTATAACAAAGTAAATTTACATCATTCACTAGCAACATTTTCAGATTTAATTATATTTTTGGTAAAAACAGTCTAAAAATAGTGTTTTGCAAAATCCAGGATAACTCATGAAGCGGCAGATGGCGGCAGCTAATTTTTTGTATACGACTGGCCAAGAACATAAATTTCATTGTCTCGAAGAAAGAAAAGTGGGGCCACGTGGGGCTTTTTTGTTGTTGTGGTTTGAAAATTTGATGAAAATATGTTAAAAAATGCTTATATTTGTGAAACTTCTCATGAATTTATATTTTTCAAATGTATTTTTGAAACATATTGCATGTTGACGAAGTGTATTGAGGAAGTCATCTCTAAACTGGCATTCCAATAAAATTTTAAACGGAATTCAAGATAATTTGTCCCATATGTGTATCTACCTATCTATCTATCCTTTGATTTTTATTAGAGTAATAGTATTGTGTTTAATAAAAGCCATATTATACGATACCAGTTTTATGATGACTTTTTCAAATCACAACATCGTCACACAATCGTCAACATGCAATATGTTTTAGAAATAAATTTGAAAAATATAAATTCATGAAAAGCTTCCCAAATATAAGCATTTTTAACATATTTTCATCAAGTTTTCAAACCACAACAACAAAAAAGCCCCACGTGGCCCCACTTTTCTTTCTTCGGGACAATGAAACTTATGTTCTTGATTAGACGTATACAAAAAATTAGCTGCCGCCATCTGCCGCTTCATGAGTTATCCTGGATTTTGTAAAACACTATTTTTAGACTGTTTTTATCAAAAACATAATCAAACCTGAAAACTTTGCTAGTAAATAATGTAAATTTACTTTATTATGGTTAAGCTTCTGATACTTGATGACAATTTTTTTTTTAATATTTTTTGTATTGTAATTGTAATTGTAATTGTCATATATCGTAATCCACGTCAGTGATAGAGTATAAGTGTCTTCCGAAGAAATGTCAAAAATGCCTCAATGAACAACTTTGCAGAAAAAAGTTTTTTGCTAGGACGCTCCTATCAAAAGATAAAACTGATCTAGATCAGTTTTCACTTATCTAGATCAAATCTGAATGTGTCAAAATATAGTACAACTTATTCCAAAACACTTTGTCGAAGACACCAAACCTCTAGGGTGCATATCTAGAGTACTAGAGGTTTTGGCCGTCGAAAACAGCGATCTGCCCCATTGTGCATCCGTTGATGCTGAAAAATTAATCGATTGGTCACTATCTGGTGGTGACCAATAGATTAGGTTTTCAGCTTAATCGGATGTTCGGTTCTCCAGATTTGTGCTCTTGAAAATTTGAGGTTTGGCTTCGATTCATCTTCACCTTAAACTGGAAGGGTAATTTGTTACTATTGTGTTTAACTCGTTTTGGTCAAGTTCATAATATGCGTTACAGCTGTCTCATTCTTACCATCTTAAAATAAATTTTCATACTTATCAGCCTTGTCATTTAGCAAAAATACTTAGGCGCCTTCCACAAATTACGTAACGCTCTATGCGGAGGGGAGAGTAGGCCCAAGAATTACGGTGCATACCAAATATTTCAATTTTTTATTATCGTACAAAGAGCGTTACCGATGGGGAGGAGGTTAAAAACTGTCAATTTCAACGTTACGTAATAAATGGATGCAACTTAACAAATCTTAATCTTGATCTGAACATGGATCCACATCTTTCAAAATACTATGCTAGAACTTGTTCGCAAATCGAACACTCTCGCACTTCCAGCTGCGTTCCTTATTCGCAGTTTTCCTTACAGGCGCTCGGTATTGCTCCCACAAAGCAAAATCTGCAATCAAAAGGTGATTTACTGACTTTACCGCAATAAATTATATCCCACAGGAGCTCCCGGATGGTGCCTGCAACGCAAATCCAACCCAACGGCTATGCACCGTTGAATTTCACTTGATTTCGATTAACCCTGGGCTTACTTGAACTGTACCGTAGTCAGCTAGCTTTGGCTCTCTCCCTCTACCTCAACGAACGAAAAATCTCACACGTGCGCCCACGCATTTCAACCGTGTCACACAACAGCGGACACCTTGGGCCACATATAGGGGTAATCAGGGTGAAATGGACACTGTGAGCGAGATCGACATTCTTCGGTAATTCCTTTGTAGAACAAATTTCCATACATATTTTTGCACACCCTGTGTTTACTTCTGAAATGACGAGCTTTGGACCACCCTACATTTAACGGTTTCCTTAAACTGTCAAAATAAACAACCAAAACATATTGGTCAACATTGAACGAAAAGCGGCAGTAAGATTTCGCTGTTCGTTTTTAGCTGATTTGGGTGTAAAATTTTGAAGAAGTCCGAATGTGTTGTGTACCCGCTTCATTATTGTTCAATAGATGAATCGCAAAGGTAAGTATTTCTGTCTTTTGGCAACCTAAAATGCTGCGGAAAAAGGAAGTCTATTCGGGCTAATATCGACACTCTCAGTTGCGTTAAAATCATTAACGTTACTTGAACTTACATCTAGAGGGGGCTTACCATTTCGATCAAACAAATGCCTTAACGTGAAGCATCTCGTAATCCAAGATGGCCGTCACAATGGCCGACCTGTGACCATACTCGCGTTTTCAAAGGCAGTAAACTGGAAAAATAGATCTTGATCTTCTTATTTTAAGTTTTCTGCTAGTGCACAAAGCCAAAATAAAAAGTGCACTGTTATTGGATGCTTCCTTCGCGAGGTTGGTGCCTTTGAAGTTTAAGTGCAATCTTAGAAATTAGATTCCAAACTGTTTCACCTTAAGTAAGATGCATAGTTAGCATGAGAGTTTAAATTTTCTAGGGGGGGCTTGTGATGAGCAGAATGATGTTAATGGTTCAACGGTTTATTGGCAAGTGATAACAGAACATAGCTTTAAGTAGCTAACTAACTTATTCATAGCCTACTAATCTAGGGTTTGTTTCTTAACACCCCCTCTCAAATCTAGTGCATGGCGATGCTTCTTGAATACATCCGTTGGTAAACCTTTGGTAAAAAGATCGGCGACCTGGTCCCCGGTTGGAATGTACTGCACCTCGATTTCTTGGTTTTCAATGCGTTTTCGAACGAAGTTATAACGAATGTCAATGTGCTTAAGTCGTTTCTGGTCCCTTGGTTCTTTTGCTATTTGAATACAGGACTGGTTGTCTTCGTAGATGATTAAAGGTGAATCCAGCTGAACTCCAAATTCCGTAACGAGATTACGAAGCCAAACCGCTTCACATGTTGCTTGGCTCAGTGACACGTATTCCGCATCGGTTGAGGATAGCGACACCGTTGGTTGCTTGCGTGTAACCCATGTTACTGCGTTGCCGAACATTTTGAAGCAGAAACCAGATGTTGATCTTCTGTCATTTGTATCGCTGCCCCAATCTGCATCTGCAAATCCAATGAGTGGGACGTCCTTGCTACGATGGTAGACGAGCGAGATGTCTTTCGTTCCTTGAAGGTATCGTACAACTCGTTTGAGGGCTTTCCAGTGTTCTTCTGATGGTGTATTCTGGAAACGACTGAGGACATTCACCGCCGCACATATATCTGGACGTAATGACAACATTAGGTACGCAAGGCAACGCGTCAATTCTCGATAAGGACATCTGTATGGTTCCTGATCATCTCGCAGCTGTACCAACTTGGCATTTGGCTCCAGCGGCGTAGAAACCGGCTTGCATGATTCCATCCCAAATCGCTTCAACAGATCGAGAACATATTTAGCTTGATTGATGCATAACGTACCTTGCTTTCTGTTGTGTGCAATGCGCAGGACCAAGAAATGATTCAGCTCTTGAAGATCAACCATGTCGAATTCAGCGGCCAAATTCTTCTTGATGTGTGATAACTGTTCCAAGGAATCGGACGCCAGAATAATATCATCCACGTATAGAACAACGTAGATGCGGACTTTTTCTCCGGTGTACGTGTAGAGGCAACTATCGTACTTCGAACGTTGAAATCCAAGCTTCACCATAAATTTGTGGAACCGCTCATTCCAGCTCCGAGGCGCCTGCTTTAAACCGTATAGTGATTTGTTGAGTTTGCAGACCATCTTCCCCCTCTCAAATCCTGGCGGTTGCTTCATAAAAACAGTTTCCTTCAAGTTACCGTTCAAAAATGCAGTTCGTACGTCCATTTGGTGTAGATGCAAATTCCTTTGAACAGCAACGGACAGCAGCGCACGAACGGTACTCATTCGAACCACCGGAGCATATGTTTCCCGATAGTCCATCCCATATCGCTGCGAGCATCCTTTTGCGACCAGCCGTGCTTTGTATCGGCTAATCGAATTATCGTCGTTGTATTTGACCTTGAACACCCATTTACACGGCATTGCTCGGCAACCATCTGGAAGATCTACCAAATCCCAGGTATGGTTCTTCGCCAGCGATTTGAGTTCATCGTTGATCGCCAGCTGCCATTCAGGCCAGTCGTCTCGCTTCTTTGCCTCGTCGATCGTTTCAGGAAGATTATGAATATAGCTTTCAGCATTTAAAGCAAACGCTCCGTACAAATGATAATCGGAAAATCTATCCGGCTGCTTTCGCTTCCTTTCGGTTCGTCTTACTGCTCTAACTTCTTCCTGCTCTACTTCTCCATTTTCATCTTCTGATAATGATTCGTACACATCGTTGTCTTCCTCTTCTTCTTCAATTATTCTTACTTCCTCAATTACTTCGGCCACTAGGTGGTCCGACGCTAATTTGGGTTTCGGTTCTTCGATGATGACATCCCGTGAGACCACAACTTTTCGCTTCTCGGAATCCCACAACCTGTATCCGTTTACAGCGTATCCGACAAAATAGCACACCTTGCTTTTGTCATCCAGCTTGCTTCTTTTCTCCTTCGGAACGTGCATAAATGCTTTGCTTCCAAATACACGCATGTTGGACACGTTAGGCTTACGGCCATACCATTTCTCAAAAGGGGTCACTGATTCTTGTAACGCTGACGTAGGACTTCTATTGATCACGAAAACAGCAGCATGTACGGCTTCGTTCCATATATATCGTTTGAATCCAGAATCGTCTAACATTGCACGGGATCGTTCCATAATGGTGCGATTCATGCGCTCCGCAACACCATTTTGCTGTGGCGTATAAGGCGCTGTTGTCTCCATCACGATCCCTTTGGTTTCGCAAAACTGGATGAAGCCTTCATTGACATATTCCCCCCCGTTGTCACAGCGAACTCGTGCTACCCTGCGCTCTAAATGTGCTTCTGCCATCGCCGAATATTTCTTGAACATTGCTAGAACATCGCTCTTCGCCTTGATCACATACACCGCCGTGAAGTGGGTGAAATCGTCGATGAAACTTACGAACATTTTTCCTCCATCCCAAGCGGCTGGCTGGAACGGTCCACAAACGTCGGTGTGTATCAACTCCAATGGACGACTTGATCTAGCTCGCGGTGTGTCTGAAAATTGCAATTTAACCTGCTTCGCTTTCATGCACGATTCACATAATTCGCTTGATTCCAGGTTCTTCACGATGTCCAGGCCGTCCACCATGTTGCATCGAACCAACTTCGCCAGACCGGAGTTTCCAATATGACCATAACGCCGATGCCACCGAATTCTTTGCGTTTTGGAATCAGTAGAGCCGACTCGGTTGGTGGAATCAACTCGACGTCAAGCTCGAATAGTTTAGTCCTCCTCGTAGCCGTGCAGACTCGTGAACCATCAGTCTTGGTGATAAACGCTTCATCGCGTGTGAAGGTAGTACGCATTCCACGTTCTCCGATTTTCTTCACAGAAAACAGATTCATGGTTAGATCCGGAACATACAGAACATCGTAGACGACGCATCGCAGTTGCTTATCGCCCACAGCAGCAAGCATTCGCACCTCCCCGGCATACTCACTCACCAACTGATGTCCGGATTTTGCCACTGTAATAACCACCGGTTGTTCCAGGCGATATACATTGCTGAGGTACTTGCGATCTCCAACCATATGCTCTGATGCGCCACTATCGAGTATCCAGCGGAATTTTTCACCACACGTACTATTCGAGTCGTTGATACTTACAAATGCGATGTCATGTTGCGTGTCTGCCGCATTGGCCTTCTCCCTTGGCTTCTTCTTCTGCTTTCCAAACAGCTTTCCTGGATTGTACTCCTGCTTGCGGCCGCTTCCCGGACAATCTGCTCTCTTGTGTCCCGATTTGCCATATGCGTAACAATTGAAATTAAATTTTCCGCTTTTTCCAGAAAACGCCGTGCCGGATTCCGAACGTACTTCAACCAGTTGTCGCTTGATACCTTCACTCAGCAGTCTTGTCTTCACAAATTCCAAAGAACATTGTTCCACTGGCAAGGTTTCTAGCACCGTTATCAGCTGCTCGTAGGACTTGGGCATCGATTGCAGCAGGTTGAAGACTATTACCTTCTCGTCGAATTTAACACCAGCCGACTCCAAGTCACGAACGTTCTTCTCGAAGGCAACGACGTGTTCTTCCAGGGGGCGAGATTCATCGACATTTGCTTCAATAGATAGAATATACCAGCAACACCTTTCTTCTCGAAGAGTCGCTCCAACGTAGACCAGATTGCTTTTGGTGAAGCCTTTCCCTTGATGAAGTCCAAATGCGAGTCCGCGATCTTGTGGATAAGTATGGATTTGCATTTTGCGTCTTGCTGTCTTCGTCGTTCACGTTTTTGATCCTTTTGAATTTTCATCTCGGCAGTGTCAGTCTCGTTATCGGCGAAAAAAATCTTCCTCTTCCAAGCTTTTCCGGATGCAGTGCGCCAGTCCCAATTCTTCCAGGTAGGCTTCCATCCTAAAGCTCCAGTTCGAGAAGTTGGCTCCGTCGTAGAGGTATACCCGTTGTGTTCTTTCTTCGTCCATTCGCTTCCAATCGTTCGAATCGCAATTCCGTAACCGATACTTATTTCGAAACGAACAACCGTTCCGAACTTTTCAACTTGCGCGTGAAAATTTTCGACTTGATCCGAACTATGCCAAACAAACTACGTTACCAGGGAACCGCGCGACTGGGCTCATAACCTGATGAGCAAAGTGATGTTAATGGTTCAACGGTTTATTGGCAAGTGATAACAGAACATAGCTTTAAGTAACTAACTTATTCATAGCCTACTAATCTAGGGTTTGCTTCTTAACAGCTTGAACTTTTCTAGGGGGGTCTAAGCCCCCCTAGCCCCCCCGTATTTACGCCAATGAGTAAAATCGTTTAAGGGCAACTACACCGGTGGTCCAAATCACTGTTTGGTTTAAATTTTTTGGACCATGTTGAAATTTGGAGCTTGCACCGGTGTTGCAAATAATGTTCCAATTTTACTTTATACCAGTTTTTTGGTCTATTTTTTTCGAACAGGCTAACTGTCTGGTCCATTTTTGGTCGGATTTGGAACAAGATTTGAGCTGTTCCAAATCTGAGTTGACACACGTTTGTTTACCAGTTCAAATTTTTCTCCCCGAGCTTGGTAGTCTAGAAAGTGAATTCAAAAGTTTTCTAGGTGTGGCTAACAGGATTTCCACCAGGAATTCCTCCTTGGATTTCCTCCAGGAATTCCTCCATGTATTTTTTTTTTTTTCAGAAATTTATCCTGGGATTTGCTGCTGAAATAGCTCCAAGAATATTCCCTCCTGAAAACAAGGTATAGGAATTTTTTCTTGGATTTCATCCAGCAACTCCTCTGGGGATTTGCTTCAAGAATTTCTCCGGGGTTTCCTCTAGGAATTCCTACAGGGTTTTCCTCCAGGCATTCCTCCGGGGATTTTCTCCAGAAATTCCTTAGGGAATTTCTCTTGAGATTTGCACAAGAAATTTCTCCGGAGATTTCCTCCGTGGATTTTAAGGATTCCCTCCGGGGATTTTCTCCAGAAGTATCTCAGAGGATTTCCAAAAGCAATTGCTGCGGGGCTTTCGTCCAAAAATTCTCCCGGGGATTTTTTCTCCGGGAACTTCAAGGATTCCCCCGGGGATATTAAGAAACACCTTTTTACACAAAAATTCCTTCCGGAATTTCAATGATTCTTCCGGAGATATCCTCCAACTACTCCTTCGGAGATTTTCTTCGGAAATTCTTCCGGGGCTTTCCTCCAGGAAATTGCTTCGCGGATTACCTCCAAAATATCTTCCGGGGATTTCCTCCTTTTGAGAATTTCCCCCGAGCATTCCTGCGGGGATGTCGTTCAGCAATTACTCCGGGGATTTTATCCTCCCGTGGATTTCCTCTAGGGATTCCATATAAAAATTCTTCCGGGGATTTCGTCTATTTGTCCAGGAATTCTCCCGGGATTTTTTTTCCAGAGAATTCATCCAGGAATTTATCTAGAAATTGCTCGTGGAATTACTCCGGCAATTTCCTCCCGGAATTGGTCAAAGAATTTCCTCCAAGAATTCCTCCGGGAACTTCAAGGATTCCCCCGGGCCCGGGGATATCAAGAACTTTTTTTTTTCTAAGAATTCTTTCGGAGATTTCAATGATTCTTCCGGAGATATCCCCCAGGAACTCATCCGGGGATTTTCTCCAGAAATTATTCCGGGGCTTTCCTCCAGGAACTCCTCCAAAAATTTCTCCGTGGATTACCTCCAAAATATCTTCCGAGGATTTGCCCCGAGAATTCCTGCGGGGATGTCGTCCAGGAAATCCTCTGGGGATTTTGTCCAGATATTCTTTCGGGGATTCTAGGGATTTCATTCAAAATTTCCTTCGAGAATTTCGTCCAGGAATTCTCCCGGGAATTTTTTTTTTCAGAGAATTCATCCATTAATTTATCTGGAAATTGCTTGTGGAATTCCTCCGGCAATTTCCTCCAGGAATTTGGTCCAAGAATTTCCTCCAGGAATTCCTCCGGGATCTTCAAGGATTCCCCCGGGGATATCAAGAACTTCATTTTTACTAAGAATTCCTTCACGAATTTTAATAATTCTTCCAGAGATATCCCCAGGAACTCATCCGGGGACTATCTCTAGAAATTATTTCGGGGCTCTCCTCCAGGAATTCCTCCAAAAACTTCTCCATAGATTACCGCCAAAAAATCTTCCGGGGAATCACTCCCTTTGAAAATTTCCCCCAAGAATTCCTACGGGGATGTCGTTCAGGAATTCCTCTTGAGATTTTGTCCAGAAATTCTTTCGGGTATTTCCTGTAGGGAATTCATTAAAAAATTCCTCCCCGTGTTTCGTCCAAGAATTCTCCCGGGGAGAGAATTCATTCAGGAGTTTCTCTGAAAATTGCATCTGGAATTTCTCCGGGAATATTCTCCAGAAATTCCATCAAAAATTGCTCCGTAGATTACCTCTAAAAACTCTTCCGAGGATTTGCTCCCTTTAGTTTCTCCAGGAATTTCTCCGGCGTTCGTCAAGCAAGTCTAGAAGAAATTCCTGCAAAAATTCCCGGAGGAATTCCTGGTTCAGATCCCTACATAAATTCCTGAAGGATGTCTCCGAAAAAATTCTTTGAAAAAATCTCCAAAAGAATTTCTGGAAAAAATTCTCAGAGGAATTTCTTAATGAATTTCTGGACGGAATCCCCAGAGAAAATTCTGGACCAAATCTTCGAAGGAATTGCTATCGCCAAATCCCCAGACATATTCCTGGAAGAAATATTCGGATTATTTTATTTGGTTTTACATCAATTAACTTGATAAAACCTCGCCAACAACATTTCGCCAATTCACTCGGTTCATGGCCGCTTCTATCCATCCTCAACTGCGACCCACGCTCTCCAGGTCCTGGTGCACCTGATCAATCCACCTAGCTCGCTGCGCCACACGCCTTCTTGTTCCGACCGGATTCGTGGCGAACACCATCTTTACATGGTTGTTGTCCGGCATTCTTGCAACATGCCCTGCCCAGTAGAGTGATGCAAATTTTGGAATTTTGGCTCCCCTATGCTTAAACGATTTCAATTGTGGTAAATAGCAGCCTCCCAAAGTTTGAAGTGATTCGGTAGAAATTTGACTGTGCACACGCCATTTGAAGTTTATATGGAGATTACTATGGAAAACGCAAACCTTTTGTGTTCAGCCCTATATCTCTTCGTCATAATATTTTATGGGAAACTGAACAAACTCCTCTTATGTCAAATTCTTCCAGCTACAACTTTGCCGAAGACCGCATTTTGATTGGACGTCAGGAAAAATAGTTATTCATCATCATAAAGTGGGTTTGCCTTCAGTAAGCTTCACCAACTATTCGGCAGGCAACAGTGGTGTTCCTGGCGGGAAGAATAGATCAAAGTAATCCAGGCTACTATGTTCTACAGCAAAAAAGCAGTGTTGCTCTGAAAGTAATTGAATGATCATCTCAGCATGGTTTAGACTTTGGAATCAAGAATAACAAATTACCCTTACGTCCCAACAAAATGTGGTCTTCGGCAAAGTTGTAGCTGGGAAGATTTTACATGGGAAGAGAGTGTTAACTTTTTCATATATTATTATGACGAGCAGATAGAGGACTGAACACAAAAGGTTTATCTTTTCCATAGTAATTTCCATATAAACTTCAAATGGCGTGTGCACAGCCAAATTTCTTCCAAATCACTTCAAATTTTGGGAGAATGATTTTCTTCATAATTGACACCGTTTGAGCATAGGGGAGCAAAAATTTCAAAATTTGCATCAGTCTACTGCCCAGCGTATCCTTCCAGCTTTAGCTACCTTCACGATACTGGGTTTGCCGTAGAGTTGCGCAAGCTCGTGGTTCATCCTTCGCCGCCTCACGCCGTTCTCCTGCACGTCACCGAAGATCGTCCTTAGCACTCGGCGTTCGAAAACCCCAAGAGCTTGCAAGTCCTCTTCGAGCATAGTCCACGTTTCATGCCCATAGAGGACTACCGGTCTTATGAGCGTTTTGTACATCGTGCATTTGGTGCGGGGGTGAATCTTTCGTGACCGCAGTTTCTTCTGGATTCCATAGTAGGCACGACTTCCACTGATGATACGCCTTCGTATTTCCCGACTAACATTGTTGTCAGCCGTCAACAAGGATCCGAGGTAACTCGTCCACCACCTCGAAGGTATCCCCGTCTATCGTGACACTGCTTCCTAAGCGGGCCTTGTCGCGCTCAGTTCCGCCTACCAGCATGTACTTTGTTTTCGACGCATTCACCACTCTTGTTGCTTCGCGTTTAAGGCGGGTGAACAAATCTGCAACCGTTTCAAATTTTCTCCCAATAATATCCATGTCGTCCGCGAAGCAAACAAATTGTCCGGATCTAGTGAAAATCGTGCCTCGACTGTTAAGTCCGGCTCTCCGATTAACACCTTCAAGCGCAATATTGAACAACAGGCACGAAAGTCCATCGCCCTGTCGTAGCCCCCGCCGAGACTCGAACGAACTGGAGTGTTCGCCCGAGATCTTCACGCAGTTTTGAACACCGTTCATCGTTGCTCTGATCAATCTTGTGAGTATGTTTTGACTTTTGTTCTTACTGACAAGTATTTTCTCAAAATTATTGTTTGAAGTCTGTCAAAAACCACAGTAGCAATCCTGTTTGTCAGACTGTCTCCTAAAATTATATCAAGCATCTCGTCAGTAATCCTTTAAGAATCTACTGACGGTCTCTTAACATCCATTTATCTATTAAGTCCAGGAAATCCTGCAACAATCTCTCTGATCAAGATTCTGCAAGAAAATTCCTAAGAATGTCAAAAAACAGTCTAAGAATGTCAAAAATATATTTCATAGAATCTAAAAAAAAAACATTTGAAATCTGCTTAGTCTTTTCAGAGATTTATCAAAGATCGAAGGAATGTCGCTTGGTTTCTTTGAATCAAAAAGAATGTGCTAAGAATTTTCACAAAGAAGCTTACGATAAGTTTTCATTGAGATCTCGTGGTAATTCGCTAAGGAGCTCGCTAAAAAATAATGAAGCTTCCTATAAAATAATCTAAGTTTTCGGGAGAAATGGACACTGCAAACCGACAGTGTTTTCAACACAATTCTAAGAGCCATTCTTTAAGGATCTTTCCAGAAACTCACGCAGGGCTCACCAACTTTAATTTTGTAGTTTCGGCCACTGTGTTTATTAATATTAACTTTACTGAAAGATCAAATGGTCGCAGTTAGAACACGCTCAACAGAAGAAAAAAGGTAGGTGGCTGCGTGACTACTCTAGGGTGATGGAGTATATCTAAGGCCTAGCTTCTCAGGAGTTTGAACTATGGAAACCTAACATTGTACAAGTTTTCCTGACATTTAACAATTTACATTCTACGAAACGCTTAACACGAATTTCCCGGTGACTCTCACGACATAAAATAACCAACACTTACAAGTACGAGCTCAACTGATTTTATTAATAACATATCGTCAAACATCGACTGAATTTGAAGGTATTGTGACACAGTATGAAGCGCATCCCAAACTTTCTATGTGGCAGAAGTCGATTTCTGAACCACAAAACGCAACATGGGTTTTGGAATAGATTCCATTTGAACATTCTTGCTGGTTTATTGGCATTAGGATAGCTTTTCCTAATCCGAAATATCTATGATATTCCACGGTGTTCGCCAAGCAGGAAAAAGCAGGACCAAACTTGAAATATGAAAAATAAATCAGGACGCCCCAAAAGAATTTAAAATCAGGACATGTCCTGCTAAATCAGGACGGATGGTAACCCTATAAAAGCTGTTCCCAGCTCACGTGTGTTGCCGCAGCTCTGGTAGACGGTAGGGTTACCTCTAAACGTTCGCACCATTGCTTCTGTCCAGCACACCTACGGCAGCGCTACGATGCCGAAACTGCGGATCTTCAGTACATCAGAGAGTATGCGAGTGCTTCCGATGAAATTGAGAGATTTGCAGTTCCGCGTACCGAGTTTTCAATCGCTAATCCATTTCCGTCACTGTGGTCTTTGCCGATTGTTCCGGACCGTATTCTCTCGTTAACGTTCCTGTGCGGATGTGTTTTAACGGTTGGCTTGCAGGGCCTGACACCAACCCCCTAGATTTCCAGAGGACTATTCACCCTAAATGTTCGGAGGGCCATAGTGCGCAGTTTAGCTTAGAGCTGGCACTCGGACGATGATCAGCCGCCCTTGACATGGGGAGCAGACGCTATTGTGAGCCGCTCCTAACATAGAGTAGGGTAAATTGGTATAATGCGCCCCAACCGGGCAATACGCCCCACTTCATTTTCTAGGGTTTAAGGCTTATTTGACACGTAAATATGATTACACACCTTGAATATCCGCGAAAAACTGATGTTGCACATATAAGATCTTTGTGAAGTATGAACAATCAATAGAAATACCGAAAATATCGAAAATCAGCTTTTTGGCGTAAAATTTTTAGTCCGATAGGGAAGCCTCGTTGTAAATGAAGCCCATCCTTTACTATTGTACTTATTACAAAAACTTTTACCGGAAGAAGACTGCTAATAGACCCTTTTAAGCTTAGCAAGTGGTGGAATTCTCCTTGAAACAATTTTTACAGCGCTGCGGAACTTTTTCTACGGGAGGGGCATATTGCCCGGCTTGTTTTGAAACGTCAAGATTTGGACCGTTTACAGAAAACGTCTTGTACTCCTTTTAGAAGTTACCTGGCAAGAGAAAGTTGCATGCAGAGCATGACCAACTAAGTAAACAACACTTTGACACCAATAACAATAGAAGTAATCCATTTTCCACTGCAATAGAGCAATATTTCGTTAGGGGGGGCGTATTATACCTGTTTACACTACAGACCAGGTTTGCAGAAGCAAAAGCAAAAGCAAAAATGCAAGATCAAAATAACATGCAAAAAAGTAGTCCAAATCTATGAAAAAGCTTGTGGGGTGTCGGTTTTACCCTGATTTCCCCTGCTTCCCAGCCGATCACAAGTGCTACTTCCTTATTTTCTCACCAGTCGATGGCAAGATTTATGGCCAAATGGCGACCGGCGAACGATAACAAATTGTGTACGCGTGTTGTGATTTTTCCGGACCCGTCGAATCGTCGTCATTTGACCGGCCGGAGTGTGGGATTTAGTGGAAATAATTTATTGACTTTGGGGCCAGGGCCCAGGTGTTTGAGTTCGTAAATATTGGCTGTCTGGATGTCGAAATCGCCGCCTGTTTTCCTGCGAAGAACCTCGTCGGGGATTTAGCTTTAAGAATTTACCAATATAGACACCCAACAACGCCTGAATACTCAGGCATGCAGACAAAAGAAATTGAACATAATTATTCGTCTCCGATGACGCTTCCTCCCGAGAGAAGAACGAACGCCAATTTCACTCATCATTATCAAAATTTGCACTGATTTCGGTGAAGTCTGTCCCGTCTTGATGGGTCTATCATCGCAAGCGGCAGCGTTCGGGCAACCTATATAGTCGCCAAGGAGAGAGATATCTTGTCGGCTTCACGCTGAAGTAGTAAATTTCGCGGCTGACTGCTTCGACGGCTGTCGGTTTCGGGAAGGAGATAGAGCGGAAATGGAATTTCTTAATATAGTTTCTACAGGGTGCAAATATTTCAACTCCTACTCCTCGAAGGACGACAAGATGCTGACATGGGGCGTATTAAGGGATGCCATTTGGGGGAAATTACCGGTTTGGTGTTAGAACAAATAATTTGGGATTAACTGCAATAACCTGCTCTAACGGAGAAATATATCAAACTTCAAATACAAACAAAACCACATAACCAAAGAATATTGAGAGCATGAAAAGGTCATTTGACAGTAACGCTCTTTTTTTGTATTACGGGAGATCTTCTGTCTTGTGTTCAATCTGACGGTAACGGTTGTATCAATTAGCCCTAATTGGTTTGACATGAAAAATAGATTTCAATACGGTGATGACTTTGTTCATCTATGAACTAAAATCAAAATCTTTTCTCCCCTCGCCTACGCCATTGTCGCATGAACGTTAAGTTGAAAATTTACTTCCAATGTCAGTGTAAAGCTTTCGATCGATATGGTACTAGAGCATAACTTGAAGTCTGTCATGAAAAAGTTTATTGAAGACAGTTGATTCTTGGTCATGATTCCGTTAGTTTTTCCTAACTATTCAGTTTGATATTTAAGGTTTTCTTCATAAACGCGTGAAAATGTTTCGAAAACGTTTCAATGGACCAATGCACGTGTTCACTAATTTGACGTTTGAGCGGTGCCGAATTCACTCGTTGCCATGGTCACGTAAATAACACGGCACCGCTCAAACGTCAAATAGTGAACTCGTGCATCGGTCCATTCCCCCCGCATGGGTTGTTGTCACATGCATAGTATCATATTTGTTCGCCATCAAAATCTCATTTTGGACACATTTTTACAAGGCTAAGCGATTTCCGGCCCATCCATAAGAACGCCGTAAAGAACCAGAAAATCCCATAAACAACACCGTATGTCTACCGTAAACACCATATATCCATTCCGAACGGTCATCCAGCGAGACCAACTGCCCCATGGCTTGTGCAAGCCAAAGTATCTGATGCGAAACCAAAAAGTATAGCAATTTATACGACATCAGGGACCACTATCTAAATTTGGTCGTATGGTGCAGTTTCTTCGTCGTCCCACCACAGTACAGCAATGGCGGCTAGCTGGAGTTGAGAACAGAGGAACTGGAATAGTTTTTTGGTCCGGATGGTCGCATTCCATTGCAAAAACTACACCGCACTCCCACTGTCCAACAGCCATCGGGGCTGTACCGTAAAACGGGGTAGCTTTGATATTTTTAGGGAGAAAAAATCTATTTCTACATTCTGTTTTAAAGACTTTTTGCAATTCCGGTCTACTTTTTATCAAGAGAATGAACGACATAACGGCCTACTGTGGTTTAACAGATTTGAATATATTATGTTATTTGATTCATTATGTTGTGGGTACTATCAAAGATACTCTCATTACCAAAGATACCCCGTTTTACGGTACTTCCAAAAAAACAAGAAGCATATTTGTAACGTCACCACCGGACCATTACGACACACGCCGGTCGTCTCCCAGCCACTTCAAGACATCTTTCCTATCCCTGCATCGTCAGTAAGAAAACAATGACCAGCAGCTTCATCGTCGTTTTCGCCGTCCTGCAAGGAAAAGTGCTACCCAAAGAAAAGGCGGAAATTAAAGTGAAATTAAAACTAATGTCCACACCATTTCGTATAAATTCTAATTTTTGTTTAGCTTTCCGGAACGCCCGCAGCACAGCTTGGGGAGTTTTGGTTCGTTGGTTTATCAAACCTACGAGCAGCACATATGTGTCGCTTGTGGACAATACTCGTGCTTAAACTTCGGAAGACGAGAGCAGTTTTGGGGAATGCATCTTTCTGCTATGGCCATCGAGACTTGGGATGGAGAGCATCCTAAGGGAACAATGCAAAATTTATGATTTTTGTACAGTGGCCTTACTCAAATCGCGATACTTTTCATGCCAACTATTCACAGATGCGAGAACGGATTTTTCCATGTAGCAACTGAGATCCTAGAAAATAGGAACTTAAGAAACTACATGACATTAGCTTCGCTTAGCTTAGACTGACATCACATATCAATGGTTGCTATTCCGTGATTGATCGAAGTCAGTGAAGATAGTAGAAGCATTAACCTAAGAATGCTAATGTCGCTGCCAGGGTTGGGAAAAAAATCTGATATTCACTCTACAGTAGTCAAACAAAACCAATCACAGTCAGCGAAGCCAGTGAAACTCACGCCCATAGCTGCTGTAGGCAAAGAGCCTTGAAAATTGTAAAACACCCGTTGCTAAGGGCAACCCAAAATTACTGTAGAAAAATGTTCTATTTCCCGCTGCATTTCCCGCATTTAGAGCCTTCAATGACACTACTGATTTAGAGAAATTCATGTACCCAATATAGGCTACTTGATGAGATTCACGATTTTAAACTACTGTAGGGAGAGAGCCACGTGATTTTCGCGAAATTCAAGCCTACTACTATTACCATTCCCAGCACTGGTCGCTGCTGTTCGTGTCACCAACATCTAGTTTGCTGCGATGTGACAGCGTGAGCACCGGGCCTCAAAGTGTCAAAGGCCAAAACAAAACATTCTCTATTGTTTGGGATCGATCAATTAATGAAAAATAGCAATTAAAGGTAATAATTAGTTAAATCAGTTTTGTGACAACAGCGCCACTAGCGTTCTACTACTAATATTTCTATTGTGAAGATGCACAAAGAATCAACTAGAAGTTTGGCTGGGATTGGCCATTATCTTCTTCAGTGTGAATTCAGTGATTCTTTTTATACAAGATCAATAACGGCGCCGGCCACGTCCTTGCTGTCAGGTGGGAATGAGGGAAGGAATGTTAGTGTGTAACCTTTGCTATTTGGAGACCGTGTTTACCTCTGCATCTCCACAAAGGTTACTGGGGGGATGTTTGTTAATGAGGAGGATAGATGGGTCACAGGATTCACTTTGATAAGTGATTAGACCATAATAAACAATAATTTGTGATATAAAAACATGTTTGTAAATATTATATTTTCAAATGATATGAAAAATTTCCAAGTAGAAGAAAATAATGACGACACTTGTAGTGACGAACCATTCAAAATTTATTGAACAAATAGCTAAACGCTACAAGCGTCAAAGTCAAAGCGCGCGAAACGATGATGCCAACCTGACGGCTTCCAACAACAGGTTGCTAGCAAACAACCAGTTTGCCTTCCTGCCAGTGGACCAAGTCCCCCAGAAGGCGAAGGTTGCCCCCCTGATCGCGGCGACGACGGACATCTCGACACTCCGGCGGAACTAGCGGCCCTCAACATCAAGCCACTGTTCAAGATGTGCCACA
Organism: Aedes aegypti; assembly: GCF_002204515.2. Classification (NCBI taxonomy): domain Eukaryota; kingdom Metazoa; phylum Arthropoda; class Insecta; order Diptera; family Culicidae; genus Aedes; species Aedes aegypti. The sequence continues at coordinate 113,091,199 of NC_035107.1, read as the reverse complement.
CCTGCACAAGGGTCATGTGCGACTCCCGCAATGACTATGAGATGGCCAGCAAGCTACTGAAGGCAAAGGGGTTAGAGTTCTACACCCACGATGTCCCCGGTAGCACGCCGTTGAAGGTAATCATTCGAGGGCTTCCGGAAAACACCTCGGAAGCAATCATCGAGGAGATGGTGTTGGCCGGACTGAAGCCGACGAACGTGTTTCCCATCCGGCGAGTGCAAGAAGGAAGGCATCTGGACAGCCTCTACCTGGCCCACCTAGAGAAGGGATCCATCACCATGGCGGGCCTGACGAAGGTGAGAGCGCTCTTCAACATAATCGTTGAATGGGAGCGCTACCGCCTAAAGAAAAGAGACGTGACGCAGTGCGGCAACTGCTTTGCGCTCGGTCACGGGACGAGGAACTGCCATATGAAGCCCCGCTGTGGTAAATGAGCCGGCGCGCACGCAACGACGACATACCAACCAATGGAGGAGGGCATCGAACCGAAGTGTGCCAACTGCGGTTCGAACCACGAGGGCAGCAGCCGTAAATGCCCCAAACGAGCGGAGTTTCTGGCGATCCGCCAGCAAGCATACGCCAAGAAGCAGGGACGAAAGCGCCAACGCCGGCAACCCCCACAGCTGACTGAGGAGCACTTTCCAACACCCCGCTAACAGGTGCCCAATCTGCCACCGCTTCCACCAAATTACCGGCAGGCATCCCAATAGTCGGTCTCCTCCGTTCAGCATCGCTTTGCGGCCGCCGCCGCTGCTCCACCGGTGCGTACCTCAAGCCGGAAGATAACGTCTTCATTCCCGACTTTCGGCTTGTGCGGCATGACCGGTGCGGCACTGAAGAAGGAAGCGTTGCGATTGCACCCTGCTGCCGAGCTTCCAACTACAAGTCATCGAGGCCATGGTGGAAGCCTCCATCGGCCCAATCAAAATCATCGCGGCGTACTGCCCGAAGCAAGCTACCATCAACGACGGAACATAGGCGGCCCTAAAGCAAGACCTCACCAAGCTGACACGGCGGCAGGGGCAGTTCATACTGGCTGGCGACCTGAACGCAAGGCACGGAAATGGGGAAACCCCCGGCGAAACAGAAATGGCCTCATCCTACAAAAGGACCTGGAGGGCCCACTCAACCATCGATGTCTTCCTGACCAACATGGACGGCAACATCTCCCAACCGATCGTTCTCCAAGAACTCAGCTCGGACCACTACCCGGTGGTGGCAGAAGTAGGTTCTCTGGTCAACCGGCATCGGGTCAACCGGCATCGGGTCACCCGGCGCAACTACCACCGTGTCGACCGGGGTCGATTCCAGCGGTGAGTCGACGCCAACATCCGGTACGACGCTCCTCTGGCGTCCGTGGAAGATATCGACCGGCAGCTGCAGAGCGTCGAAGAGGCCATCTCCGTGGCCCGAGAGCAGCTTGTACCAGCATCTGGTCAGGTGAGCAACACCCTTTTTATCGATCGTGTTACCAAAGATCTCATTCGTTTACGGAACACCAAACGCAGGCAGTACCAACTCACTGGTCTGCCTGCGTTAAAAAGCGAAGTTAATCGCATATCCAAAATTGTCAAGGCCAGAATGGTGGACTATAGGAACGAAGACTTTTCTAAAAAGATCCGCTCTCTCCTAGATTGAGCTAGGCCATCCTGGTAGATGACCAAAATTCTTAAAACCAAACCCAGACCAATTCCACCGTTGATCCTATTAGACAACACCGACTCTAAGGATCGCTTGATAACTCCTGCGGAGAAGGCTGCTGAGATAGGTCGGCATTTTGTCAGCACCCACAATCTAGGGTTACGACTTCTCGGAGGAGTTGGAGATCAGTGCTGACGAATTGCTGGCCTATCTCAAAACATCCAAAAACATGAGGGCCCCAGGTTTCGACAATATAATGAACTTGGAAGTCAAGCACTTGAGTGTGCAGTTCTATGAGCACCTCGCGGTGATCTTCAACCGGCTTAGTCACTTCCCATCGTCTTAGAAGTCAGCTAAAGTCATCCCCATCAGGAAACCTGGCAAAGATCCTTTTTCCCCCAAAAACTATCACCCCATCAGCCTTCTCTTTCACAGCAAGCTGATCATTCAACAACAAGTTGACAAAACGGCCACAAGGTGCAGCACGATGCTGCGAATGTTGTATCCCCTCATAAACCGTAGGTCGACACTGTCCCAAAATAACAAGCTTGCTGTTTACTGTCTGCCGTGATCGAGTACGGCATGCCGGTCTGGGAGAGCTGCGCTAAATCACACCATCTAAAACCCCAGAGGGTTCAGAACAAGTTTCTGAGAATGTTCCAAAATGAGTTGAAATCTACTCACTTTTGAGTAGATCTGAACGAGCGTGTATCAATTTTTTAAAATAACCAGAGCTCCAAACAGCCAAATTGGTAAACTAGAATAATCAAATTTAAATTTCCATTACACAATGTTAAACTACCAAGATTGAAAGGCCCCTGATCGACCATATTAGCTGTAAGAATAATGGTACCCCCAAAATCAAACATTGAAATAAATACAAATTTAACAACAACCGGATTCGGTTTCATTCCATTTTCGCTTTCGAGCTGGTAAGAACTCCTCCGAACCTCTGCAGAGAGGTCCGAACCTTCTGAGCTGTTAATTTTCAAGCTGCCAATCCAGCGTCTGGTTTGTGAAATCGCTCAAGATTTGTAGGGTAACTGGGGGTAAAACGCGCCATCTAAGAAAGGAAGAGTTTTAAGCTATGAAGTACAATTTTATAAGTTCTTTTTTAATCATTATCTCATAGATAGACCTGTTTTCTATCAAATGGTAGAAACAGCCATCCATTTTCTTTGTAGGGGAACTGGGTGTAAAATGCGCCGTTGGGGTAAAACGCGCCACCCTTGTTTTGAACGAACGACGTGCTTTGGGACGCTGTTTTTCACCCGAGATAATGGAAAATGTATTAAAATGCTTCTCTAAGCTATATAGCTTAGCTTGGACCGACTACACATATCCATGGTTGCTATTCCGTGATTGACCGAAGTCAGTGAAAATGCACAAAGAATCAACTAGAAGTTCGGCTGGGATTGGCCATAATCTTCTTCAGTGTGCATAATTCAGTGCCTCTATTTATACAGGGTCAATAACGGCGCCGGCCACGTCCTTGCAGTCAGGTGGGATTGGGGGAAAGAATGTTAGTGTGTAACCTTTGCTATTTGGAGACCGTGTTTGCCTCTGCATCTCCACAAAGGTTACTGGGAAGGATGTTTGTTAATGGGGAGGATCGTTGGGTCAAAGGATTCACTTTGATAAGTGATTAGACCATGATAAATAGTTTTTTGTCAAATATAAATATGATTTTATGAAAATATAATATTTTCATTTGATATGAACAATTTCTATGTAGAGGAAAATTATGCCGACACTTGATGTGACGAACCATTCAAAGTTTGTTGAACAAATATCTAAATGTAACATTCCTACAGCTGTCAGGACGAAAGCATGTTATTATATTTTACTTATTTGAGAAGAAACAAAAACTCGATTGGCTGGAACATCATAGAACACTCTTATTCTTATGCCGACACTTAGGGGCGATCCATTAATTACGTAAGACAATTTTCGGGGTTTTTCAACCCCCCCTCCCCCCATTGTAAGATTTTTTGTATGAAAATTAAAAATAAATTGTATGGCACGTAAGAAATCTCAAACCCCCCCTCCCTCCATAAACCCTTACATAATTAATGGATCGCCCCTTACAGTGGCGAACCATCCAAAGTTTGTTGAATAAAGTGAACCTTTCGCAAGTCTACACTTGTAGTGTCGAACCATTCAAAGTTTTTTTTTTTATAATTACAAAAATAAAGATAAAAAGAAAGGAATGTTTTGAAAACAAAAAAATGTTAAACATAAATAATTCATGAATTAGAGTTTATGTCGACACTCACAGTGACGAACCATTCATAGTTTGTTGAAAAATCATATTTACGTCCTACCGTTGTATCGATTAAATGTGCAGTCATACATATTTTATAGATTAGAAATAGTAGCATGGAACGAGCTCACCAATTGATCCGTCATCCTTGACTGAGCAGCAACAATCCACATTCAGCTTAACTCGTTTGCTCGGCTATATAAAAGCACTCAGAGAAAATAGGCGCACGACCCGAGAGGGAAAACAACTGACGACTTCTCGGGCTTTCTTGACGCACTGCCAAGGAGCAATCGTCAAGGTCGAAGATCAAACAGAACTAACCGATCGCGGCACTTTTTCACTATACTCGACCGACGCGCGACATGTTTGATCCTGCCCTCGTCACCCGCTCCCGCAGAAGCAAGCGTCAAGGTCGGAAGATCAAACAGAACTCTGTATTAAAATGCTTCTCTATATATATTTTAGAGTGTTTTCCTGGCAACTATCGTGAAAAACTCGAAATTTTCGTTTTTCGCTGTTTCCTTTGTAATTTTATGTTATTTTCTAGGCCATTTTTCAGGCCAATAAACAACAAAACCTTCGAAACTATCACCTAGAATCGACTTGTACACTCCCATAATTCGTATTCCATGCGAAAAAAGTTGAATTTATCCTTAAAAAGCGTATTGAAGGACTTAAACTTTAATCAACTCGTGGAGCAAAACGGCCACTCCTATTTCATAACACCAAAACAGCCGTTTGAATTCAAATTCCAGCAAACGTAATGCCAAGCTGTAGTTACGTGCCAATTTGAACCTCACAAATGCACATTTTTCGAAACAGCATGTATACTATAATCGAACAATAACATCTCATCAAACGCCCTTATGTATGCAACGTATTTGCAAGCATGATTGCGCATGCGTGCGCGCGAACGACTAACGCCGAGATCATGTGGCGCGTTTTACCCCGCAAAAAATAAAAAATGCAGATAAGCAAGCATTTTATAAAAATTGATTTATTACCTCCAGAAAAAAAGAAAATGGATGGCTGTTTCTACTATTTGATAGAAAACATGTTTGTCCATGAGAAAAAGAATAAAACAAGGCTTATAATAATGTTCTTCATAGCTAAAAACGCTTCCTTCCTAAGGGGGCGCGTTTTACCCCCAGTTACCCTACTGGAGTTTATAAACCAATTTAAAAAAAAAAGTTTGCTTATCTGCTTTTTTATTTTTTGCGGGGTAAAACGAGCCACCTTAGCTTGGCGTTAGCAGTACGCTCGTACGTATGCGCAATCATGCTTGCATATACGTTGCATACATAAGGGCGTTTGATCAGATGTTATTGTTCAGTTATAGTATACAATGTATACTATACATACTGATTCGAAAAATGATCATTTGTAAGGTTCAAATTGGCACGTAACTATAGAGTGGCATTACGTTTGCTGGAAATTGAATTCAAACGACTGTGTTGGTGTTATGAAATAGAAATGGCCGTTTTTCTTCACGAGTTGATTAAAGTTTAAGTTCTTCAATACGCATTTTAAGGATAAATTAAACCTTTTTCGCATGAAATACAAACTATGGGAGTGCACAAAGCGATAATCGGTGATAGTTTCAAAAGTTTTGTTGTTAATCGACTTGAAAAATGACGTAGAAAATAACACAAAATTACAACAAAAACAGCGAAAAACTTTTTTTTTTTTTTGAGTTTTTTGCTTTTTTGCCAGGAAAACACTTAAAAATATATATAGAGAAGCATTTTAATACATTTTCTATTATCTCAGGTGAAAAGCAGCATTCTAAAGCACGTCGTTTGTTCAAAACGAGAGTGGCACGGTTTACCCCAACGGCGCATTTTACACCCAGGTCCCCTATATTGACCTGCGTTTCCAGATTTCGTGATAAACTCAGCATCGGTGGTGCAGTCAAGAAGCTAGTCCGTTAGGCACCATTACCAGAATCCCTCTGAGTTACCCGTAACGCGGGTAGATCACCTTTTCGTGGTGCGTTACGGGGTAAGATCTACGAATTCGAACCCTAGTCTCATCTTGTTTGTCGGGCTAGGGTAATAGGGTAAACAGGTATAATACGCCCCCCCCCTAAGGAAAAACTGCTCTGTCGCACTGGCCAAGTTCTACCATGCATTACTTCCATAGTTTTTGGAGTTAAAGTGTTATTTAACTAGTTGGTCATGCTCTGCAAGCAACTATCTCTTGTCAGTTAGCTTCTAAAAAGAGTACAATACGTTTTCTGTAAACGGTCCAAATCTTGACGTTTCAAAACAAACCGGGCAATATGCCCCTCCCGTAGAAAAAGTTCCGCAGCGTTGAAGAAATGTTTCCAAGGAGAATTCCACCACTTGCTAAGCTTAAAAAGGTCCATTAGCAGTCGTCTTCCGGTAAAAGTTTTTGTAATAAATACAATAATAAATGATGGGCTTCATTTACAACGAGTCTTGCCTATCGGACCCTAAATTTTACGCCGAAAAGCTTATTTTTGATATGTTTGCTATTTCTATTGCTTATTTATACTTCCCAAAGATCTTATATGCGCAACATCATTTTTTCGCGGATATTTAAGATATGTAATCATATTTACGTGTTAAAGAAGCCTCAATCCCTTGAAAATGAAGTGGGGCGTATTGCCCGGTTGGGCCGCATTATACCAATTTACCCTATGTTTTGGTAATTCCAATGATTCGCGGTACAAAGTCGTTGTTACTGGCAACAGTTTCTGAAATCGAATCTATTTTACCAAGCAGATGGTTAGAGACTCGGAGTTGGTCAGTCCCGAGACTACACTTGAAGCCAGGATAACAATCATGAGTATTAACTCAACAAGAACTGTTAAGCTTTGGTAATTCGAGGACTCACGTGAATTCTGATTACTAAAAAAAATTTCTAGCTGGATTCGCTTCTGCTGCTAGCATAAAGCCCCTTTTTTCTAGTTTTTTTCTGGGACTAAACTTAAAGCGAAACAATGTGTGACTAGAGTCTCGTTGCATGGTCAAATATCAGTAGTACCGATTTGGTTCCTCAGAAATTGAATCGATTATGTTTGCTAAGTTGCGTGCCTTCGCTGATATGTAAATTTCTATGAAGGGTGTAAATAGCGGGACCTTTTCATCATAGCCGATTTTTATCAATATCTGAGCAATTAAAACAAGAACTGTACAGAAATCGATGCTTCATTACCTATAAATGGAAATGGAGTAATGCAACTAGTAATACACTAAGGATACGGGTAATGCCACAATAGATTTAAATACTGGTCGCAGCGGTGCATCCGAACATAGAAAAAAAATCCTTCTGAGTGGCTCAGCAACGGTCGTAAGCGAGGATTGAGAGAGACGGTAATGAACAGAGTGAATTGGCAAAATATTGTTCGCGACGTTTTAACAAGAAAACTCAAACCAAATTATACATAATATGGCATGGAATGATTATTAGAAAACTATTGTTGCACGGAATCAAAGAAATATAAACTCGCCGAACTCTACAGCATTCATTAAGTGAAGCAACAGAAATAATATACCTATTTAGATTTAAAATAGCCAAGCATTGATTAACAATAACACTTAACTATTTCTTTGTGAAACAAACTGTTCACGAAAAATCAAATTCATTTCAGAAAATGTATAAAAGAAAATCACCACACTTTCACCCCAAGGACGAGAAAATGAAAGCTAATTAACGCCAACAATAAAGATAATCACTGCCCTTTTACGCCCTTCTGTCAGCCATTTAGACAGAAGTCAGCTGTCAAGTAGCCGGAAATGCCCACATGTGTAACCTGCCCCGGCCCCCAGCCCCTACCAGACGGACCGTTCCAACATGTGTAAATGGATGTCCATTACGAAAAGGATGCCAGCTGAGCCGTAGCGGAAAATTATGCGCGTTTATTCTCCCAACGAAATGACCGGCCGACAGTAAGACGAAGACGTCGACTTCGCAGAATGGTTCTCCGCACATTAGAACCGAAGAAGCAAGATAATTAAATCGTACCCCAACCGTTGTTAGTGCACGTATAGTGGCCTAGTCAGTTTCGTTATCTGTTGATTTTTATTGTTATCTTAAGACTGTGCGTGGGATTTCTGTTTTGCTCCCTGTACCCTTCGGAATCAAAAGATCAACGAAAATTCTGGGGTGCGGTTGTCTATGTAATTCTAATTAAGCTATTTAATGAAGTCGAAATAATTGCAAGGGAGCTTCAATGTTGGCTAGGGGTTCATTGGAAACTGGTGCCTTCCGGTGATGATTCCTTTCGCTAGGATGTGAGTCATTTATACAAGATACGTTCAACGCCGTTCGAGGGGATATTTGTAAATGCGACTTTTGTTCAAAGTTCCAACCACTTCAATAGAGATATCTCGATCCACAGCGGTCTTTTCAGCTTAATTTTAAGATGAAAAGACATCGGCTTGGCTGATCCCTGCGGCATGAATCCTTTCCAACCATCCGCGAAACAATGAATCACGACAACCAACGAACCCGACGAAAATCCTTCGGTCAGCGATAAATTAAATCTAAATTAAAAACAACGTATTAATTAAAGGTGCTTCCGTTTAAATTAAGAAGGACCTGAATTACGGTCTCTCTTGGTTGCATTTGTCTCGGGAGTTTCCTTCCGGTCTTTCTTTTTTTTTCCTTTGGTGTGATAACCATTCTAAAGAAAACAATTCTCGTCTAGAAAGGCAACGCAGACGGACAAAAACACGTGTAATGAATGACCTGACACCGTCGAAGGCGACGCCTCTCTCGAACACCAGCCAGATAGGTCTCGGTCCGCTGATTAGGATGTAATTTTTAATTTATATCACCTCCAGCCAGGAATGTACTTAACCAAAAGGCAACCTAGAGAAATCCCTTCTTCACCACACCGATGGCGTTGAGAAAACTCATTATCCCCACTTGGTGCTTGTAAGAGAGATAAGACAATCCAAACACGACGCACGCGAAGAGCCAAGTGGCTGCCGATAGGCATAATTTCCCTCTAAAAAAGGCCTCCCTTCCCTGGTTCGGATGAAAGAGTTCAACATGTACCTTGCCTTACAACGAAAATGTGGATCGTGAAAATGGCCAAACTGCCTTTGTTGCTGCTCCTTTGGCGGGAAATATTAAATTAAGATCTAGCAAGTAATCATACTTTGAACCAACAGCCGCAGGCTGTTAGCATAAACGATATTCAAGAAGTGGCTTTAAATTTCAGCTGAACGAAAAATCCATCATCTCCTGGTCATCCTCCGCACCACTTTAAGTCGAGCGAACGAAACGTGTAACAGCAATCAGCAAACCTGCCATCTCCTGGGACACCAGGCGAAAATTCACTTTATCAAAACGTCTCGAAATTCCCAACCACAAAATTTATTTAATTTCACACAATCACAGCATGATGATACAAATTTCGACTCCCTGCGATGGAAACTGCAAGGAAAAGAAACAGCAGAACATGTCCGTCCATCCCTCCAGTTCTTGGCTGGAAGTGGAGTCAAGAGTTTTTGGACAATCCACTTGGGATATTTATTATCCGATTTCGCACTCTAGGACTTTGGCTGCTGGACAGGCCCGGGACTGGACAACAATGTCAGCAGAATTGCACATTCTGACACTTGATGATGGCTCTTTTCACTTTCTTCTTCTGTTTGCCAGTTAGGAAGCGAAAGAATTTTGCACTGATTGCAAAGTGTACCCTTCTATTTGTTTCATATATTTTTCTTTTAATCAACTTTTTTTTTCTTTCATTACATTTATTTCTTATATCTAGGTGTTCTATATTGTTTATCAATGCTATCCTAATTTGGTAAGATTAAATTTAGCTATCGTTATTATTTTGTTACCAACATATGACAGTCAACTCTCCATAATTCGATATTGACGGGACCATCGAAAAGAGGATTGCCCAACAATGCCGATAGGCCACAATATGCGTCGTAACAGACTTTGGGGCAAGTGTGCCATAGGGGCAAGTGTGCCACCCCTGCTTTTTATAAAAACTACAATGTATATTTTCTCTTTGAGCTCAACAATATATATTACCTTATAGTTAACAATACAATGATCAAAATATGATGAAAATTGCTCTATTTTTCACGTATTTACATCGACTTGTGCAAAAACAACCAAATTTTAGTGGATTTTTATAAGATTTCTTTGTTTCTAAATAGCATGGTGAAAGGCAAATTATTAACAGATTACATGCGATGTTCATTCGGTGGCCGTCTTGTCCCATATGGGTGGTACACTTGCCCCATAGTGTCGAAAAATAGGTTATTTTGGATGATATTTGAGAAACTCAAAAACTAATACTTTTTGAAATTATTTTCTTTTTAAATGGCACAGTGGCTATGAAAAGATGTAAAACTAACATCATGAGGCTAAATTGGTGAATTTTATAAGCTTTAGGCAAAGTTAGAGAACAATTTGCTCAAGGTGGCACACTTGCCCCAAATTCCGCTACTGATGCGCTTCTTATTGTGAAGTTTCAGACAATTCGGTCGAGTAAAACCCCCCATGCCAAAATGAATGATGGAAGTGCCCAAGTGGTTCTGCACCCTACTTACAGAACGATAACGCTTCCTACGTCTTACCGAGTCGGTGGTCCAAAGTAGAAAGAGGACGACTTGAGCATCTGCGTGCATGCATAATTAGTATGCGTGTTGGCAGTCAATGCTAACAGCACAAGATAAACGTCAATTGACAGTAAAACCGAGGGGTACACGTACTAGCGGATATATACAATAATAATGTACCCCACATCTCACTCCTCTAAAAAACTCTGAGTCCCGGAACAATAATATTAATTGAGGATGATAAATTGCCCACTTAACAACCCACTCTGGTTACATTCTCAACAAAGTTTATAATTCTAATGATGTCCTTGCAATAATTAGACATTTTGACTATTGAAGTGATAAATTACTAACCTAGTTACATGTGGCTAGGTGCGTGTGTGTTTTCCGTGTCTCATATCCTTTTTTTCAGTAGACACTACCACTTCTATGGGTCTTCTAAGGGGGTCCGATGATGTTGTCCTAACGGTAATAGGTGAGACACAGGAGGAAATGCTGGCAACGGAGGCAATTGGTCTAGTCGAAGATTGGATGGAGGAAGTTACCAGCCCACCACAAAACGGAAGTGCTACTAGTTAGCAACTGCAAAGCAGTCATGCACGGTGAGATCACTGTCGAGGGGCATGCCATAGTATCACAGCGAAAGATGAAACACCTGGGCGTAATGTAGACGATCAGCTGTGCTTCAACAGTCACGTCGATTATGCATGCGAGAAGGCGGCGAAGGTGAACAATGCGCTCACAAGGCTTATGCGCAACATAGGTGGTCCTAGAAGCGGTAAGAGGCGGCTTCTGGCTGTCGTATCAACATCGCTACAAAGATACGGTGCGCCAGCCTGAGGCGCGACGCTACAGACCAAGCGGAATCGAGATAAGTTAAACAGCACGTTCCGACTCATCACCATGCGAGTGGTGAGCGCGTACAGGACTATATCGTTGGAGGCGGCATGCGTAATCGCTGGCATGATCCCGATCTGCATCATCCTGTCCGAAGACATCGACTGCTATCAGAGAAGAGAAACTTGGCAGGCGAGGTAGTTGGAAAGAATTCGTCCGCTGGCTAAGTGGCAGCAAGAAAGAGATGCTTCCGAGAGAAGAAGGTGGACCCGCTGGCTCATCCCGAACTTCCACCTGTCACAGTTATTGCCAGGTCACGGCTGCTTCAAGCAGTATCTGCATCGATTCGGCCATGCGTCTTCACCATTCTGTCCTGAGTGTACGGAGATTGCAGAAACGCCAGAACATGTTGTCTACGACTGCCCGAGGTTCAACATACAACGAAACACGGTGGCGGCTGCTTTTGATGAGTACTTCAGCGTAGATGGTGTGGTACATGGAATGATAAACGATCCCGATCTTTGGAATATGATGACCAAAATGGTAGTGCAAATAATGTCTGGCTTACATTGCAACTGGCGAAAAGAGCAGCGAAACGAGACACAGAGAGCAGCGCTTGACGACGGGTCGTCGGAATGCTGATGAACCGGAAGCCAACCTCCCACCGGAATTGTCGGACTAACCTCGGCACTCGATAAGTCAGTCTGTTGATGAGAGGAGACCATCGGGCGCGATCGGAGTAGGCTAGAACTTCCATCGGGGACTAGATCAAGTAGAACGAGCGTAACGTAGTATCGGTAATAAGCCGACGAGGCGCCTGTGAACCGGAAGTCACCCTCTAACCGGAATTGCAGAACCGACCCTGACACTTGGCCGACCACCATCGAGTCGGAGTAGGCTAGATCCACCGTCGGGGACTAGTTGAGTAGATCGCGGAACAGCACCGGCCAATGATCGTCGGGGCGCCTGTGAACCGGAAGCTTCCTTCCACCGGAATCGCAGGATCGACCTCGGCATCTGCCCGGATAGCATCGGTTCGGAAGATCTTCCGCCGCCGGGAAAATCTTCGTCAGAGTAGGATAGATCCACCGTCGAGGGCTATTCTCAGTAGTGCGAGCGTATCCCCGGCTTGAGTCGTCGGAGCGCCAGTGAACCGGTAGCCACCCTCCAACCGGAATCTCTGGGTTGACTTCGGCACTCTACCGGCCAACAACGGAGTATGAACAACGCGTAACGTTACCGGTTTCGGGAGATATTCCTCCATCAAGGTACTCTCCATCGGAGTAGGCTAGCTTCACCGTCGGGAACTAAGCCGAGTAGTATCGATCACGATGAATCGCCGGCTTTGGGTAGTCGAGGCGCTTTCGAACCGGAAGTCACCCCTCAACCGGAATCGCAAGACCGACCTCGGCATCCAACCGGTCCGCCGGTAGAGCTTGACGAGCAGAAAAATGGAGTCAAGCGCACCAACAAAACACAGTAGCATCCATCGAAAAAGTCTCACATGGCTTAGGCGTGTGGTCGGCCCCAAAATTTGAATGACTTTGAAGAGACAAACTGCAGCCAGATCGAATAGAGCAAGAAGTTAAAACATAAACTATCAAATTCGGGTCATCATATAAAAAAAATCGCGTTTTAACAAGCAAGCCAAGAGATTTTCAAACATTCTGAACAAATTTGAAAAAAAATCTATCTGTTCAATTGTCGTGTGGTACGAACGCGCTAATGGATCGATGCACGAGTTCACTAGTTTGGCGTTTGAGCGGTGCCGAGTTCATTCGTTGCCATGGGCACGTAAATAACACGGCACCGCTCAAACGTCAGATAGTGAACTCATGCATCGGTCCATTGAAAACGGTTCACGCAACATAAACAAAAACTTTCACCCAAAAGTGAATAATCGAACCAAATCTTATAATCCGATTTCTAGAATGGTAGCTTCCCAGCATCTGGAAAAATAGTTTCCCAGCTTTTGGAAAAATAGCTTCCCAGCTTTTGGAAGACAAGCTTCCAAGCTTCTGAACAGGAAGCTTCCAAGCATCTGGAAGAGAAGATTCCCAGCTTCTAGAAGAGAAGCTTCCATGTTACTGGAAAAGAAGCTGCAGAGGCTACTAAAAGAGAAGCTTCCTAGGTTCTCGAAGAGAAGCTTTCTAGCTTCTAGAAGAGAAGCTTCCCAGCATCTGGAAAACTAGCTTCCCAGTTTCTGGAAGAGAAGCGTCCAAGCTTTTGAAAGAGATGCTTCCCAGCTAATGAAAAAAGACAGAATTGTCGAGAGAATTTTTAATAGATCGCACCAATAACTAGGTAGAGATCCCAGGAAATATTCATCAAGTAGGGTAATTTACGACTTCGAAAGCGCAAAATTTTTCCAGGAATCTATCTAGAATTCAAACAGAGATCTTACAAAAGATATAACAATAATCCGCACCTTGAATTGCGGCTTCAATTCGTCCATAAAGGATCTTTTCAGGTTTTCGAAATTTGTCAAGTATCTAGGGAGCTTATATCTCTCTTTATATTAGACGCCCTTTGTATCTCCAGGAATCCGTCAAAAATCTTAATCAGATCTAGTTGAAAATCATGTCAGAAAAGCGCCTAGAATTTTGTATAAGGTACACTGGGGCAAGTTAAAACGGGTAAGGCAAGATGAAATGCAAAGTTTTGAATGTGATGTCAATAAATATTAGCAGGATTTTTTTCCCTAAAAGTTTGTGTCATTTGTTAACCTAATATTTCAGTAGTCAAACTTATAATCAATATACTACCATACCTTGTCATTTCATCTTACTGCAGTCGTTTCAACTCGCCCTTTTTTTTGAGAGCAACTCGTCATGAATCTTGTTACAAAAGTTATCTCAAGAATAACGTTCCAAAAACCTCTCGAGGAATCCGAAAAAGAATTTAACAATTTTCAAGAATCATACCCGAAATCCGTTACGGGTTCTTAGGTGGAATCATTCATGGATATCGAGTGAAGTCCGTGAACTTTTTACTCGAAATTTAGCAGGAAAATCATGGTAAGAATTGTTCGAGGGTTTAGCCTAAACCATGCGAGTCGAAAGGACTATTTCACATTACTTTCAACTATTGCTTCTTGTCATGCATTTTACACGGTGCTTTCTGTGCTCCTTCGCCGTTAGCGTCTTGTGTAATATTTGTGTTTCCATACCGGAGATATTCCGGGTTGTACTGGGGTCACAAGGGTGCCAAATTATGAAAATGTGATGAGTTTTTATTTATTCATGTCCAAAGCATATCGTGCGACGTCTCAATCTTCATGAATTCGGGAGAACATGTTCCGCCATAGGTTCTGCCATAGCTTTTCTGGTGCAATTTCCGATTTATGTTCGAAAAATGCCGTGAAAACTAATGTGATCAATCCAGAGTTTATAAGAATTCGAATGAACGTGTCAATATCATAAAAAAAGGAAACCAAAAATGTATGGATTATTTGTAGGAAAAACCCTTGCGGCTAATAGATTAAATCTCAAATGAATTCCAGATTAGATGTTTGATGAATTCCTGGCTAGATAATTGTTCAATGACTGATGAAATGCTTGACAAGTTGTGAGATAGAACCGAATGGAACTGGAGACGAATTCCATCCAGAATGAGTCGAAAAAAATAAAAATCGTGCTCGATAGTCTTCGATTTGGATTAAATTTCGCACATGTTTTCGGTATGATACAATAAGTGTTTTCCATTGCAAAACCGATCATTTTGACTCGAAAATGGCCTAAAAATTTTTGCATGCAACTTATTTGAAAAATTCTAACTCCGAAACTGTTGATTTTAAAGAAAAATGTTCTATGAAGAAGTTGTAGTGAGCCGTTTGGTCTACAAGAAAAAATACACATCGAAAAAATATTTTATGTTCTTTTCATGAAAAATTCAAAAATACAACTTAAATTTCAAATTACACAAAAATCTCATTAAAATATTTTTTAAATTTTCACCATAGAATCATGATAGTAAACAGATGTTTGGGACAAAGTTTCATAATGGAGAAAATTTTAATAAAAAAGTTTTTCTAAGAACAACTTTTGACCGATTTTCTAAATTTTGATTTTTTGTTAAAATAAATACGTTCTGGTGATACAATAAAAATCTTGAAATTCTTCTGAACCATAATGATTATCTGGATAAAAAATTAAAATTGAAATTTTTTAATGATATCGAATTATATGCAAAAAATATTATTTTAATATTAAAATAGGCCATTTTCATAAGTTATTCGCAATCATTTATTCTTACAAAAACTTTTTTATTGAAAATTTCTCCATCATGAAACTTTGTCCCAAACATCTGTTTACTATCAAGATTCTATGGTCAAAATTTAAAAAAAAATTGAAAATGGAATTTTTGTGTAATTTAAAATTTAAGTTTTATTTTTGAATTTTTCATGAAAAGAACATGAAATATTTTTTCAGTGTGTATTTTTTTCTTGTAGGCCAAACTCACTACAACTTCTTCATAGAACATTTTTCTCTAAAATCAACAGTTTCGGAGTTACAATTTTCCAAATAAGTTGCATGCAAAAAGTTATATACCATTTTTGAAAATTATTCTCGAGTCAAAATGATCGATTTTTATATGGAAAACACTTATTGTATCATACCAAAAACATGTACAAAATTTACCGCAAATCGAAGATGGTCGAGTTCTGTGACTGACCGATTTGACATGGAATTCGTCTGGAGTAGCCAAATCAGTTGATAATAAACTGACTATTCATTTATTATCGAGTTCCCTCGAATTCATAAAGATTGAGACATCGTACGTTATGTTTTGAACATAGAACAGAAATCTCCCCAAACAGGCCATCGTGGAACTTGTGCCAGAAGCTCTGGAATAGCTACATCTCTTTGCACCGAGTTGTTTCTTCTTTTGCTGACATGTTCTCTCGAATTCATAAAGATTGGTACGTCGCACGGTATGTTTTGGACATGAAACGGAAATGTTCCCATGGCCCCGGTGGAACCGACTACGATGTTCCATAGCGGTCCACTAATTCAAATTATAATTAAATGATAACAATCGATCATTATCTTATGTTTTACATAAAAACTTCGATGTAGCAGCTGCAATAAATAAAAAATATAATAACATTTCAAAAATTTGGCACCCTCGTGACCCCAGTACAGTATAGTTTTGAATTCCGCATTGCCAATTCAGGACAAATAACAAGTACCTTTTTAAAGTCAACTGAAGGTGGTTTCAAAAATATCGAAATTAACGAAATGGCAGCTATTTGTAATTTCCATGTCGGAGGTCGGTAAGTTTAATCAAGCTAACATTAGAATGTCGGATTCCAAAACATTATATGATGAAATGGTTGAACGGTTCAACAAAGATGGCATTCCAAATTCAGCATTTTACGCTTGCTATACATCAACAAGGGGTGATTTATTTTGACATTTCTTGCCTACAGATTTTATAGTTAAGTCTTAGCAGATAATGGTTTTGGTTGCGGAAAACTTAAGAATGTGAATATTGAGTTCAAAAAATTTGCTCGAACTCTCTACGAACTGAATGCTTTGCATTTAAACCATAAGGTTTCACCTACTTAGCAATGAAAGTATTATCAATTTTCAAGGCCTAAGCAAAGAAAGTATTATCAATTTTCAAAGCCGTGCGCTATATTCTCGCGACCTTAGTCTACTTTATCGGATGACCGAAACACTCAGCGCAAACTTCCTCGCATTTGTTATAGGTTTGGCTAAGAAAGTCCTCCCTTAGTCCAATAATATGTCTATTCAAACCTCCTTGTAGAATACTTTTTTTTGTGCATTGGTGTCATTGTAGAATACTGAATTTTATCACTATTAGCTAGTTCCCACACAAAGTTACAAATAACAAATACCCTGACTTTCATGCTTATTTACATTAACAGTATCGACTGCTAGTCAAACACAAATTAAATCAGTTTTCATGATAATGAAAATTATCGACCTACATCCAGGCTCTGATGGTCTTTTATGTTAATGGAGCATAATACTTCGCTCCGTTGATCTTTGATGACTAAATAAATCTTTCTGAAAGCGTTTGTTGTTTCTACGACAAATCCATAACTCAGTTTGTCAATCTAATTACTAGCAATCCTATTTACTGCACCTAAAATACATAAGAATTAGAACAAAAAGTATAAATAGAATGAGTAAGTATTTCGTGGAAACACTATTGTCGTGCGCCCACCAAATCGGAACGCGCGTGGGATACGCGACGTAGGGTAACCAATATATTTTGAACCTCTATATATTTTGGACCCCCTGGACCATTTTCCTGCAAATTTTCCAGTTTAAATCGAAATACCAATACAATTCGCATGCCGTTTGGAAAGATAGGACTATTCCGCACTTGCATCAAGCGTTTGTGCATGGAAAATGTGCTTATTTTACCTGAAATTAATTTAATTAAATCGGTTCATCCATGCAACCGTTTCAACACGTTACAAACAGAAATTGAAGACGTCAGAAATTTTTCGAATGTAAACAAAAACTTTTTTCTAATTTCTGAACTAAAAGCGTAGAATTTCTTCGCTTTTCGATTGTCAATCGATTGATTAGACTATGGGCAAGCATATTATACAACCAGTGCCGTGGACTTTGTCGCCAAACGATAAAAATATGCCGGGGGTCCAAAATATATACTTTGAGGGTCCAAAATGTATTGGTGTGTCCAAAATAATGAAAAACAGTGCATCACAATTCAATTATTTTCGACGTCTTTTGGATCCTACATGACCGTATGGGCATTTTTATCTTGTAGAGGAAGTTTTTCTCTACATTTTGGTATGCTCTTTGACTTGGTTACGCTGTGCAATAAATTAATTGGGACAAAAATGTAAAATCACTTCCTTAGGGGGTCCAAAATACGACCGTTACCCTATGACTCGTTCCCGACATAACTGTCATAATGACATGAGTGGCGCTGCATTCTAACGATGTTTATGAACACAGTGCACTATTCAAATATTAGTCGCGACGCTTGGAAGTTGAGAAAAAAAATATTTAAAAAAATGTTTGTCCTTATTTCTGTCGGATCCAAAATATTTGGTTTTAGTCTCCTTGGAACACGTTCGTCAACATAAAAAATTTGCTTCATCGGAAATGTTGCTGCGATCTAGCTATAAAAAGTATAGTGTAGGCAAGAAATGTCTTTAAGGCTCTCTTAGCTTTCTCTTTTCAGCAACAAGAAAAAATGGGATTTTTTGTTTGTTGTTTTCATACGGAAACGGTTTCCGTATGAAAACAATCCATTTACGCATGGTAGCGGAAAAGAGAAGGGCAATTAAACGTCAGATTGTCGGACGAACGTGAGGTGACCGAAAGGAGAAAGCATTACTTCGATGAACACGTGAATGGTGCTGAGAGCACAGGCAATAAGGGCCAAGGGACGTAAGAGATGCCTTCGTCAGCGGACGAAGGAATCCAACCAGCCCCCATTTTGAGCGATGCTAAGATGTTGCTGATAAAGATAATATCCGAGCTCAGTGCGCATCATACCTTCGTGCTGTGCGTACACGAATTCTCTCTGCTCTTGGAAGTTTTCTTAAAAACTACCTAAAGCAATAAAAGATTACTTTTCAGTGCTAAAATTCAAAACGGTACTTTTCAGTACTACTAAAACAGTACTTTTCAGTACTATTTTTTTCTACTATTGATTCCTTTACGATCCTTGTTTGGACCCGTACCTTCGATTTTTCGTTGAACCCGCTGGCGAAAGCTAGCAGTGGTAATCCTTCTTGGACACCGTCTTGGGAAAAAACCTCTCGAAGGTCACGTCTTCTTTTGTTTATTTACTAAACATGTATCAACAACAAACAAAAGGAAGGGTGAATCTCTGAATTCACAACTTCCTTCCAAAAAAGTGGGATTTAAAACTATCACTAAACGTGGCAAGAATGGAAGAAAGGACGTTTATCCGGAATGCGAACTTTCTTCCAAGGGTGAAATGAATAATTGTATCGAAATGAGCAATCCAGCCCAGCCCAGCCTCTAGCCCAGGCTCTTTGATTCAAGTGAGGAAGCAAAGAGTGCCGTCTATCATGGTCAGTTGTTCCGAATTTGGGGGATTTAGGCAGGAGATCTTGAACTCCATCGGGGGAATCAAGGTTTCCTTCCAATTTGCAAAGAAAGGAGACTGTCGCGTTTTGCCGGAAACTCTTAAAGATCGCGAACTTCTTCTCGGATATCTTGAAGAGAAGAAGCACAAATTTTTTACTTATGACGACAAAACTGAACGTTTGTTCAAAGTTGTCTTGTAAGGTCTCTCAAGTGACTGTAAGTCACCTGAAGAGATCAAAAATGGAATAAATGATTTACTTGGATTTTCCCCAGTTCAAGTAATCATTATGAAAAAGAGAACCCAATCTGGCATTGTTCGGAAAGGGTTTTCTCAAGAATATTATTTAGTTCAGAGTATAGAGTATCGAACAATACTTATTTTTTAGTAAACGATCGCTTGATTAGAAATCACACCCATCAGGAAGACCATAATAATGCTCATTCACAAACTAATTTTAATCCGTTGGGTAGCCGTTCGAATCTTTCAATTTCGAATGTATCTACCCACGGTAAATCCTTTGCCGATATCGTAGCAGGTAATTTGAACTCCTCCCCTATTCGTACTATGGTTCTGTAGAGCGTTAAACGCGATTAAGTCTCAAAAACCGAACTAGAAAAAAACAATATCTCACATTCGAGGATGTATAATTTCACGAAAACTCTACACTAAAGCATTTTGGCTGGATCAAGGTTTACCCAGTTTCAGACCAAAGACGAAACTAAGGAACATCTCCTGATCTCAGAAGTATGATTCGAAAATGTAACAAAACAACACTGAGAAGGTTCTAGCATTAACATTTTACGCTATTATTACGCAGCCAGAGTACTTCTTATACACACAAAAACAGCATGTATGCCAGCTGAGCTACGACCTGCAAAGGATCCGAGACAATGGGAATGATTTATGATGTTAATATTTACCGACATTCATTCAGTATTTACTCAGACTTCCAGCTGGCAGTCAGTAACCGGAAAAACAACATCACTCTCGAGCTCGTCTTTTTCCCTTTCTCGAGTAGCGCCACCTCGAGACTCGAGTGATAATAATCCCACTAATTACGTATTAATGAATTGCTTTTATACTTTTGTGTGCGGGCACTGGCAATAAGTCCTTACTAGCTTTTAACGCTGTGAATAGCTACTTTCCAAGCGAGGGCTTTTGACGCGATTGTGGTTGTTTTTATTACCGATTGTAGCTTCACTGTTTGAAAATTAAAAATAATACTTGGGCAACCGGGAGAAGCGCATCAACCACCAACAAAAACGTGTTAATCCCCTCAAATTATGCAACAATGTAATGCTAATTACCCAGGAAGGGAGCCATCTAGTTGTGAACGGGAGAAGATATTTTAGTAGTCATGTTTTCAGTTGTTATTTTTCATTCAAACAGCAAATCAAAACAGATTCCCAAAAATTTTGGGGCTACAAAGATTAAACAAGAGGTTTAACCTTCACCTCAATGTGCCTGTGTGTTTGCACAGATTGATATGAAATCTTGTATTTCCAAATTTCCCATTAAACGTGGCTCACGATGCCTGTTCTCGTCACACCACCGAATTGGTTCAGTTTAGAATCATCTTCGTTTATTGTAGCAGAGCTCTTGCACTAAGCTTGTAGAGGCGGAGTGATTATGTGAGGTAGTGATGTGTTAAAGAAAGATAAAACTCATTTTCGTTCTCGAAACTATAGCCGACTGGTGCTGTTAGGTAGGTAGCTGGTTTTGGTGCCCTCCTGCTACAGTCGGAACAATCGAATGAGAAAAGGGCCTGTTGTGTTATAAACCGAGCTCTCTGGTTTCGTTTTCTAAACTGTTCGGTGTACGGTTTCGGGAACAATTTTTGGCTGGTGGTAAGGGATGATATCGACTTGTAGGGTGGATGGAAAACTAACAAGTTTTTTGAAATCTTTAGGTTTGGAATAGAATTCTAGGAAATTAATCAATAAAGAAATGTACAAACTATGTTCACAATTATTAATGTAACGAAATTTCATTTGCTATTTCATACATTTTAAGGCCTCAGGTTGCCCGTATTTACTCCCCAAATACATCTTTTTGTGCAGCATCAACGATATATTGTTATATTGAAGCTCTATTTGAGTATTATACACCATCTTGTGTTATATATGAGCTATAGTACAGTATTCGAAAAACATGTCATGCAAGATCATGAATTAGAAATAAAACAAACGGTCTAGGTATTATTATAGCTTCATGAGCGTTAATATATCTTTTTTTAAGATTCAAACCGCACATGTTTACGTTATCAAAACGTTTGCGTTAAAAAAGTATTTTGAACTAGTTTCAAATAACATTCAAACACCATGAAGATGCATTAACATCAGGCAAATTGTTCATATTGACCCGGACCTTCCTAACCCACTCCCGTATGACGATCAAAGTATTGAATCTTAATTTTTAAGGTGACAAAAAGGCAATTTTCAGCCGTTATAAACTTTCACAAACCATTTTACACCTTTCAAAGTGGAGGCTATCTAAGCACTTCGCGCGACTTTTCCACACTTCTATAATCAGACATACGATGCCACAAAAATTTGATGAAAATTAAAAAAAAGTTTTCACCCGGTCTCGAACACGTGACCTTTGGATTCAGAAGTCAACACCTTATGGAGCCGAGATTGTTCACCAATATAAATGCAAGCATTCTATACAGAAGCACATGCTCTGTTATTCTTTGAAGTCCATCGTTATCACAGCTAAGCTACAGCGATTGCAATCGATGCTATTCGAGATTGGCATATGATGTGTTACAACAGTATTATAATGCTATTGAAAAACATCTTGTGGTGAAATATAGTCATTGTAAGGTTTGATGATTACAAGTTGCCTCACAACATTCAATAAAAAAAACATATGTTTCTGATGCGTATTGAATACGTTGATTATACAAGTATATGACACCATTACCTTTCTTGAAAACGAGATGCTAAGTAAAACATCAGTAGCACATTAAGAACACATGTTTAGGCCAACTTGATGGTTTGAGATTTATGCATTTTATTTTTACGTCTTAAATGTGTTGTTCAAACAAACTATACAAGCGCTTCAGTTGCCACGTGGCACGTACGAATGCAAAGTGAAAATTTGCCGGGGCAACATTGACGGTCCAAAAAATTGCCACGGCACAAAGTCGTTTGATTTATGCTGTACGAATGTTAATTTGAGAAGTGAGCGCAATAAACACATTGTGATTATCCACAAGAAGTGTGTTATTCAGGGTAGTTCGATTGATATTAATGTGGATGTTATTTAGTAACATGATTTTCATAGAAAGTTTAGAATATTTAATCGATAAACATCCGAACATTTTTTGACGGCACTACAGGCTTTGTGAGGAAGACGCCATATTGTGTTTCTGACATTGGGAATTGATCTGCTGAAAAATTCTATGATGGCACACATATTTTCAGGATAGTTTGTTTTGTTTTTCCATTTCATTGAGGCGCATGAATTTACAATTAATAAAATTGTGCATTTCACAATAAATCTGGAGCCGTACACTGTTTGAGTACACTATTGGGAATCAATAAAAGAAAAATGATTAATCACCATAAGCAATTCGTGAAGAGAAAAAAAAACATTCGCTTTCATTATTTTGATTTTGTTTTGAATTGATGCTATCAAATCAAAAATAGATGAAATTTGTAAAACAATACATCTTCTTAGCTTCAATATAACAAGCAAGTATTAGTGATGCTATGTAATACATCTTTAACACATAATTGTATGTTCTAATGATGTATTGGGAAACATCTTCTTTGACATGAAAGATGTTTTATAAGCCGCCATTTTTTGCGCTGTTTCGGTGATATAAGTGTTCAAAATAAAGTTATCCATATTCACCACAAAACATACCAATTTGTATGAATCAAGTATTTTATTCATATATAAAACAAGTTGTGTTACTTGGGTCACTATACACTTCAGTAATTGTGCATCTGCACTTCTATCATGCTCTTGAAGTTTTCCCGCTCTGTGCTCTTGCACTCTGCCAGTGATTTGCTCTTGCATGTTGAGCAGACTGTCTTCCTTCATCTTCCTTCGCTTCTCTGTCTCCTTTCGTCGTTCATCCTTTCATCTCTTCTACGTTATTTCCACCACCATTTTGTTCGTCAGATTCCAAAGGATCGCTTACCATTCTGTCTGCAATGAAGTCCTGTCCAAAGACAGCGTCTGCCGCGCTTCGTTCCATATTGATCCTCGGGCAATCGAAGACAACATGTTCCGGTGTTTCATCTCTCCCACTACACACGGGACAGAATGGTGACAGCGCGTGGCTGAACCAATGCAAATACTGTTTGAAGCATCCGTGACCTGACAGGATCTGTGTCAGGTGGAAGTTCACTTCGCCATGCTTCCTGTTTACCCTGGTCGACACATTCGAGATGAGTCTGTGAGTCCATCTATCTTTTTCAGAGGCATCCCATTCTTGCTGTCATTTGACCAGCGAGCCGATCCTCGCTAATTTCCTCACCTGTCTAATGTCTCTCCGCTGATAACACTCAATGTCTTCTCCCAGGGTGATGAAAATCGGAATCATCTCGGTGATCACACATACTACCTCCGACGATATTGTTCTGTATGCGCTTGCTACTCTCATGACCATGAGTCGGATCGTACTGTTGAGCTTGTCCAGATTGCGCTTAGTTTGCAGTGCTGCACCCCAGGCCGGACTTCCGTATCTCAGTATTGACGATGATACGCTAGCTACAAGACGTCTCCTACTACTTCTCGGGCCATGAGCGTTCGGCATGATCCTTGTAAGTGCGTTGGTAGCCTTTGCCGCCTTCTCTCATGCATAGTCGACCTGGCTGTTGAAGTTTAGCCGATCGTCTATCATCACGCCCAGGTGCCTGAACGACCGCTGTGATGTTATGACATGTCCTCCGACGGTAATCTCGGCGTGTTGAACCGCTCTGCGATTGCTGACTAGTAGCACCTCCGTTTTGTGGCTGGCTACCTTCAGCTTGATTCTATTCATCCAGTTCTTAACCGTGCCCATTGCCTCCGCTAACACCTTCACTTCCTCCAGCGTTTCGCCTATTTCTGTTATGACCACGTCATCTGCAAAGCCTCGAGATCGTCCATGAATAACTCCAGAGATAGTATAGGACCCCGTTATACATCTCATTTTACAGCGTCGGACCCAGTATGGACTCTTGCGTAACTTCTGCCGTTATTCATAACTCCTTTTAGCCTGCGTCGGTTGCATACACCAACACCCGATTCTCGAAGCAGCTCTGCAGAATCTGGCACAGATAATCAGGAACCCGCATTCTATGCAGCGCTGTGGCGATGGGATCCCAACTGGCTTAATGAACGCATTCTTAACGTCTATTGTAGCTAAAGCGCAGCTTACACCAGACGCAGGCCTCCCAATTTTCTTCAGCTCCGTTTTCAAGTTCGCTATGCTGAATCGCAGCCTTATCTCGTTTACGTCAGTTTCCTCATTCCTGTGGGCTACTCGCTGGTTGTAGTACTCTGAAAGCTTCTTCGACACAGGATGCTGCTTCGGCAGAATCATTGGGAAACGCAGCTCGACAGGTCACGATCCTCGCGCCGCTCTGCCTTCCATCCCCAACACTCCATCGTCGTCCAGGAATGTGTGAACAAATTGCTGGACTTCTCCAGCTGGTGACATTGCTGTGCTGGGAGTTGTTGATTCTTTGTCAGCGTTTTTATCTCGTCTTCGATGTGGTCGGATTGAGCCGACCTCCAAAGGAACGCCTCCGCTTTCTGGTACTCCTCCAGCTTTTGGTGGAGCCAGGTCCGTCCCACTCGGGTTCAGATTGGGTACCACTTCTAGTACTGCATTTGGTACCTTAGTACCCAAGTTTAACATATCGCAGTACACTTTTCACGGCATTCTAGATTTTGCTCTATTACCTTATGTGCCATAAAATTTTGGGCAATTGCAAGGGACATGGAGGTCTTAATTTCGTCTTTGGTGGAACTACAGTCGAGCGAACTTCCTTCTTCACCACCTCCTTCACTCTCACCGTGCTTGAACGGCCTCGATCCACACCAGCCTTCACACTATCTCACTTCCACCTGCAATATGATGCGAACCGGTAGGCGCATGCTACCGTCCTTACTAGGACATTCCACTTTGGGAACCGCAGCGGATCCACTGTAGGTTCGGTCACATAAATATCGTGGAACTGCAGACTCGCTCGAACTTCTTCGGATACATTCGCTGTGATGTGCTTTTGTTCCGGCCAATTGTCCCCCGGTTGGCAGAGAAACTTTGGCGCACGCAACCACAGCCCGTAGGAACGGATGGTGTTCTGTTTCTCCTACTTGGTCAACGCACCCGTTTTCCCATCTCTACCAGGAACTCTTCGGAGTTGGAGATCCAGTTGCGGAGCTCGTAGCCGTCCTTGGCGTGAACGTGCCGAACTCCCTTCGCTCGCTTCACTGCTCGGTCGACCATATCTACACTATCGAAGTAGTCGTCGACCACTACCCCAAGCAACCAAAAGTTCTGATATGACTTAAGAATCGAACTCAGAAGTTCACATTTAGTGTAGATCTAGTTCCGTGGAACTTGATTGCTGATTAATATGATCGCATGTATGTTAACGATACTTAATGCTCAAAGAGGTACCAATTATAATTTTAGAAACCAGAAAGTTCTAGTAAATTGCTAACTGAACTTTAATCTAACCTCCAACACAAAGTTCGTTTAAAGTACAAACCGAACTTGACGTGAACTTTTTTGTAACATGAGAGAAAAAAGTTCAAACTTGTTGATAAATTTACTTCAAGCGTTTGCTAGTCTTCTAATCTGTCGTTGGTAATTTAATTAAAGCACATCACTACAACTCCATCATTTTATGACTTCTTGGTCGTAACTGTCTTAAAAAAACACTAGGTCTACTCTATATAACAGCCGTACCATATCTGCAGCGCATTGTATGAAGTTGTGGCGCATTGTATGAAGTTGTGGCGCATTGTTTAACACAAGTCAATTTTGGATTCAGGATCACTTTTGTATAATAAATAAATCCAACGTACCTGTTTTGAGTTGTTTAGTTTAGATATTTCGATCGATGCATTTACGACCACCTGAGAGCTTTGTGAAGCTCCATCACCACAAGTAACACCAAGGAAATGCAACACCTTCATTGATATCCACCTTTCAATATATACAATAAATGAATAGCTATGGGCCCTCTGTTGAAAACTATTCAGTGTTCATAAATGGTTTTTCACTGCAACTTGCCTTATTTTTTATCTAAAGAGTAAAGAAATTTATAGCACCACTGGGGATCAAAACAAACTGATTAATGTCAAATTGAGAAGTTCACAAACAGTTCCATAAGAACTTTTTCAAACTTTCAAGTTCTGTTTAGATTATTAGTGAACTCTTAATAGTACTTCAAGTTCAGAATAAGTTCCAAAGGGGAAAAGATAAAGCCTAGATCTATGAAATCAGCATATCGAGTAAAAGAATGTGTCATTTCGCTACGCGTACATGCAGCAGTGGTATGCAATCTGGTTGCAACGTAAGGAACTCGAGTTCGAGTCTCGACGTAAGTATCAACACAAAAAAATAACTTAAAAACAAAAAAAATACATGTATGCCTACGTTTCATAAAATTCCGTACCAATTAGCAATGATCCACAAAAGCTGGCTATTCAGTAAAAATCTCTTTTTTTTTGCTTCATAGAAGATTACTTTTAAGCTTAACAACAGTCTTTTCAGTGGCGCAAGCGAACCAATTGTGAACCAAAGTTCGGTTAATTACTTAAAAAGTTAGCTGCTTAGAAAGTTCTTCATTGGCTTTCAAATAGCTGATTAAGCCAAAGTGTGTCATTTTATCCGTACTTTTGGTTGCTTGGGACGTCTCGATGATCGCCTTCGCTGCCTCCGGAAACTGTCCGGCAAACTCCTTCGCATTCAAGTTCTTCACATATTGTGCGGAGCATAGCGAACTCGTGCATTCGAACGTTGCCACGTCTATCACGTACACCTTCGGCTTTTCTGAAGGTTCGTTTCGGAATAGGAACCTCTGCGCTCGCTTGTCTGCTTCTCGGATTCGCAGCTGGTGGTACATCTCCTTGATATCTGCACCGAACTTGCAGATCACCGCCGCCAGGAAAGTTAGCAAATCCGGACCGTCCAGCAGGTTGGAGCTCAGCGACACGCCTTTTACTTCTGCTCTGGCGTCCCACACCAAGCAAAACTTCTTCTTCTTCGGATTGTAGATTATGTTCATACCACACCTTGCTGCAGTCGAACGTTCCTAGCTCCGACGATGTTGCTTTGTGTGCGTGCCCTTTGATTAAATACTCGGCGATAATCGAGCGGACTTTGGCGTAAAGATCTGGATCCTTCGTCAGACAGTTCTCCAGGCTCTTCAGACACTTGGCTGCCATTGGTTAGCTATCGCGGAACTCCGGATCATCGTCCTTCCAAAGCAGTCCTGTTTCGAATCGATCACTGACCGCTTCGTCGTCTTTCTCAAAATTTCTTTCGCTTTTCTGTTTTCCTCCAGTTCGGGAAGCAAAGCGACGGAAATGCCGGACTCCTCCAGCGTATAGTGGTTCTTCAGCAAGTCGTGGAGATCTTAATTTGTTACGTCGCTGCACGGTCCATACACTGTCTTGGATCTGACCGCTATCGGCTCTGCGGGGTGGCCTATTCACGACTCAAGTG
The DNA here is from genome assembly GCF_002204515.2 of Aedes aegypti. Taxonomy (NCBI): domain Eukaryota; kingdom Metazoa; phylum Arthropoda; class Insecta; order Diptera; family Culicidae; genus Aedes; species Aedes aegypti. The sequence goes on along the minus strand of NC_035107.1, from coordinate 113,063,157 downwards.
GTGTGTGATGCAGCAACTTCAAACTTTCGACGGTGTGCGCACCCTTGATCAGGAAGCGCTGTTCCGATCCTCTAGCGGAGATGAAGAGGTTCACGCACTGCAAGTCATTCTCGAGCCTACAGACACTCCTAGAGGTGGTCCATGTGACCCGTAGCGGTTGCGTTACCCCACGAACCCCTAAGTGGTTGAGCAGTGACTACTCCTCCAGCGTATACGACGATCCCTTATCCAGAAACGCGATCGTGTTTACGGAGAACTTTCCCCAGTAGAGTGTGACGTGCATCATGCAGAAGATGACGGAGGGTTTTGGATGGATCGCATGGATGTTGCAGTTCGCAGCTGATCTCGTTGAATGAAAGAATGGGTTGTGGCGCTCCTTGCATCCGTCGATGTCGCAACGGAAATTCAGCTTGCAGCCTGCTCCACCATGTTCATTCAAGCATAATTGGCATAGCCTCAACTTTCGTAACACTTCCCAACGTTCGGCTAGCTGGAATCGTTTGACCCTCTCGCAGTTCCGGATACGGTGGTCCACTTTGCCTCAGATCCTGCATGGCGTCCTCTGCTTCACCGGTGGACTCGAACTTCGGTTTTCGAATCGTGTGCATGCACATAGCCTTCGTTTGCTCTACTCCTGGATTTCCCTTTCTTCGATGATAGCTCTGCAAACCAAATGCTTCGCCGTATGCCGCTAGTTCGCTTGCATCCTTCACGATGCTCATGAGGAAGTTCGATAGTGTCCTCAGGGTCACTAGTTTGGTCTTCCTCCTGTACCGCACCCATTCAAGCTACGTTCCCGTGGGCAGCTTCTCGGTCAACTCCTGGATGAGCATCGGGTTCACCAAATGTATAGTTAGTCCGGTAGCTACCAGGTGATCGGCACTGCTGTTGCGATGGATTTGTGGTGAAACTGGGAACACTGATCTAGTTGTATATCTATATAAATAAAAATGAAGTGGTGTTTGTATGTCACGAAATAACTTGAGAACGGGACACTCGATTTGCACAATTTTCTCACTGTTGTCTTCTTGAAGGGTTCCGACGTGTTCGTGTGACAAAAAAGTTTAGGGAAGTTGTCGGAAAATTTGGTAAAACGGGGGTATACTAATATGTCATTTTATATAGGAGATTCTATGACATTTTTCCACAGCCTACTTGATGGCAAGACGAAGTTTGCCGGGACCACTAGTAGATATATAAAATTGTATTGAAGTGGATTAATTGTGAATTGAAATAAAGTGAGAAGGAAAGGCGAGTTTGTTTCTCAGAGAAATTTTAAGTGAAACTAGAATGTAAGTTATTTTAAATGTATTATAAGTAAAACGATAATATTTTTTTTTCTAATAAATTTTAGTTTTGAAGCTGTACTATGAACTCAGCTAGGTAACGGCTCTTACGTCCTATCCTAACGGCTAGGTAACGAGGTAACGGCTCCCTATATATTGTTTGCAAGCAGTGACGCCATCATGCTAAGGTTGACTCGTCCACTTGTTGAGTGCCAAGTGCACTCAGATCGGCGCAAGCCAGGAAAGGTTCAACTGAGCCAGGAATGGTTCCATAAGCTAAAGTTGCGGGCTTAGAACGTACTTGGAGGTCTGCCAAGATTTTTACGGGACGGGGACAACCGTACCATTAACCCACTCGCCGTTTCAGGGAGGTGTCATGCGTCCTTACTAAGGGTGTAGGATAGCATGGATGTTAGCTCAGCAGCGTGTTTCCTATGTGTGGTCCGAAATCGTGTCCATGTTCTTATGCTGCCAGCCTTCCATAATCAGGATCTCGCTGGCCTGGATCATAATGCGCCAGGTGACGCTTATGGTGATGGGCTAAAGTACTTTTAAAGTGGTATGGATTGCAATGACACGTTCGGAACGTTCCGGCACGATCTAGGAAAATTCCCTTTGGGCTGACTGGAGACGGGTAAATCGAATCCATGGCCCGGTCAAGCCCGCATCGAATGTTCCATGTACAAAACGCTAATAATAGCGGTGGTCATCTATGGACATAAAACATGGACCATGTTGGAAGAGGACTTGCAAGCATTTAGAGTATTTGAACGAGGAATGCTTAGGACCTTTTTTGGCGGAATTCATGAGAACTGTATGTGAAAACGAACCAAGAGCTCGCCAGGCTCTATGGCGAACCAAGAATCTAGAAGGTGGTGAAAGACGGAATGGTTCGCTTGGCAAGGCATGTTGCAACACTACCGGACAACAATCCTGCAAAGATGGTGTTCGCATCGACTCCGGTTGGTATATGAAGACGTGAAGCACAGCGAGTGACTTGGCTTGATTAGGTGCAACAGGATCTGGAGAGCGTCGGCCAAAAGCGAAGTTGGAGGTACACAGCTATGGATCGAGTCAATTGGAGTAAGTAATGATTGATGTAACACCAAGTAAATAACAAAAGTCCATTGACGTCAGCTTTGGTCAGCGCTGAATGATTCGAAATCAAGTGTTTGTATTGCAGACGAGGTGTCAACACGTAGACGCCTTTTAGAATTTACTGTTCAACTTTGCACTCAATGGCTTCAACCTGCTATTAGGAGATCCGGCGTACAGAGAAAAAGCATTATCATCACACGGTCACATAAGCTCCTTTGGTTGCGGACGATATCGACCTTACTGGAATCATTCGCAGGTGAGTGTAGGAATCTTTCGTGCCTCTGAAGAGGGAGGCAGCGAGGATGGGCCTGACCATTAATACTATCAAAATGAAGAACATGGTTTCAGGTAGATATAGAGGTAGGCTTGGTGGTTTTGGTGCTGAATATTGTTTGATGGAGGTGTGTTTAAGGTGGTTGAACAATTATTTCATCTTGGAACTCTTGTGACATGTGAGAATGGAGAGTCCCGTGAAGTAAAAGGCGTGTTATGACTAAGGCAATGCAGAATTAATTGGCAAACGCTGAAGTCATTCAATTTTGAACAGCTGGATAGATCATTATTTGAACCACCCTATCTTACGAATCCTATACTTGGCAAAATTTCATCCCACTGCGTTGGCGGCAGTCTAAGATTTATAGGATGCTCTTTTCGCTTAGCTTCAGATTTATCAGGTCTCACCTTTCGACGCTAGGTAGTGGCGCCTGCCGATGCCTTTCTAAGCCAGATTATATTATTCGCCCCATTCTCTCCGAAATTGTAGCTAAGGAGCACTCTGCAACAACTGAACATCGGAAACCAGAGGAAAGTCGAATGTTGTTAAACTACCTATATATGGAGAGTAGGTTACGTCGGAGTAGGATGGCCTCCTCTCGGAGGTGAACAAGCGTATGAATTATATGAAATAGTAAAAAGATTAAATTTAGCATTAAATTTAATTGAGACTGAATTTAATATAATTTCGTGCCACCGAGCCTCTGCGGAAGGGTTTTCGTCGTCGGCTCGGATCGGTAGACATCGCACCCATCCCCTCCCCCCATGTGCTCTTTTCAAAAAGGATACTTTTGGCGGAAGTAAACGTTTATCCCTTTCCACTTTCCATCATGCCACACAGTTGTGTTTTGGCAAAGAGCACCTTTTGCGAAATCCGGCTCCGGAAAAAGTGCTACTGTGTGTTGTTCGGCAGCTTAAGCACTATGGTTACGATGTGATGCGGTGATGCTAGTAACAGCATGTGGTTTCGGTGATGACGTTTCTCCGGAGTCTGGTTTTCCGCCAGTTTCCTCTTCATATTTTTTGGGAAAGGAGGGTGTGCGATATTTCGCACGATTTCGTCAATTAATGTTCGAAACAAAATACCACGAAATCCAAAGAAGCGATTTTTTTTCGATGTCCAGGGCTCTTTTTGCAGACATGGTCACTACTTCAATGCTAGTCTCTATTTTATTAGACTCAAGAGATACTTGCAGAATTTCTTAGTTGTCTCACAAGTTCGTCGGGCAATTCTTTTCAGATTCCTGTAGTAAAAGCTACCAAAATTCTTCTAGCGATTTTTCAAAGCTTTCATTCAGGGATCCCTCTAGAAATACCTCTAGAGATATCTCCAGTAAATATTCCAAGAATTCTTCCATAAATTCCTTTAGCGATTTCTCAATGTTTGCTTGAATATGTTTCTTTGGTAGTTCTACAGAATTCAAACGCTACTATTTTCAATCATTTCCATAGTGGTCATTCCAATGAATATCCCTGGGATTATTCACGTCCTCGAATATATTTCTCTTACCGATTTGATTTTCTCTCAGGGGTATATTTTACCAAAATATGTAAAATCAATTGTAAATATATGAATTTCTACATGTCACAACATAAGGTCTGCTTCATTAGGATTTGGGAAATCTTCGTACTACACTACACACTACACAAATTGAAAAGAGTCTTCATCATCTCCGTTCCTTACTTCAGATCACATTTGCCTTGCCTGCTCCTCCATCCAATTAGAAAAAAAGTTCTACCTAGCTACCACGCTCTCTCCCAGCGCACCGCCCGGCCATCGTGTCACTCCTCATTGATTCTAGTGCCTCCTTCCCGCCCACTCGCAAGCTTTGCGAAGGACTTCGGGACAATTTCCTATACAACCACGCATGCACATGCTCCCTACTGCTAATCGTAGATACCTTTCCTTTTTTTTGCTAGTACACTATCCAGTTATGTAGTTTGCAGCTGACCTAAGAAAATGCTTCCTTTCTACATGCACCCCCTCTCTATCATGCTTGCCTATCCTAATAAATATATACGCTTCAACTAAAAAGCACTCGAATGCCAAGAGAAGATGTCAGTCAAACTGAATTGACGTCTGAGTACCGTCGCATTGAAATCTCCATGTATAGAACAAATGTGTATGTATATGTGCATTTCGTAACGATATGCGCTCCAGATGCGTGAGTCAGAAGCATTTTCACCATCTGTTGGTCGTTCCAACTAACGGGTCGGATTCGCTAGATGGAAATGTTGTTCTCCTGATTGTGATGGTCTCCTTCGTCCGTCGTTAGAGACAGTGACTTTGTGTGAGCGATACAGTTTTCTCTTCTAGGACTGCTGGGATTTGGGGAATGGTTGCTTCAGCAGTCGTCGTTTGCTGTTGCTGTTCGATCAAACCCAGCATCTTTTGGTCCACCATGGCAGATGCACTACTAGACGTCACGATCACACTCTAGCTCATGGCGCTGTCCTTGTTTTCCTCTGACTGCGTCGTTGGCGCTTCCCTTGGCCAGCGTTCGGGACATGATGGCCTGCACTGCTCTCCATGCTCCTTCTCCTCCTTCCTAAGTCTTTCGGCCATCTCGACGCGCTGCCGTTCGGCTTTCTCGTGGGCCTTCTTCTCGGCTTCCTCGCGCTTTGGCGCCTCCTGGATAGCCTGCTGCATACGTTCCTCATCAAGTCCTTGGCCAAGCGGATGGTTTCCTCTTCCAGCTTGCGAAGGCACTCTTCCTTCTCTAGCTGACGCTGGCTTCCTCCTCGGCAGCGATTTGTTGCCGTTCGAGCTCAGCTTGACGTTCTGCCTCTTCTCGGGCTAAACGACCGACGCTGCCTTGGAAACAGTCATTAGATCTCCGTTGGAACCATCATTAGCCTGATTGGGCTCCAGTCCGTTGATACGACAGTGCTTTGCTTCATTTCATCCCTCTTCTCTTTCTTCGTGACTAGTGACTGCTGACTTCCATGGCTTGAGGTGGTTGTTCGATCTTCAGCTCTTCTACGTGAACTTCTTCCACAACCTTGTTTTTCAACCATCTGTTGTGGCTGCTCAACAGTTTTATCGACGTTTGTAACATCACCCGATTGCACTACCTCTTCGTCCTGTTTCTTTTGCTGTCGATGTGTTGTTTCAACCTTCTCTTCGGTGCTGCTCTTCGCAATGAACGTGGAACCTTCCTTCACTAGAAGCTAAGCTGCGACTGCTGCTGCTACAGCTATTGTTGCGAGTGATCATCGGCGGGTTGTTTCTTCTGCTTCTGCAACGTAGGCCAGGCGACTGCAACGGAGTAGATGACGATTTGGGAGTTCCTAGCCGCTGCTTCTTCACCGGAGTGTAGTGTATCTTGGCTGCCGAGCTGTCTGGGGCCGGAGTGCTGGCTCCACTGGGAACGCTTGCGCTCCAAACTGATGAGCTGTGTTGTTCGCTACGGAATATTTCAGAATTAGGGGTTTATCTATTTTGGGGCTTACCGACACTCCAATGACGATCGTTGCCCTTCGGTTGTGCCAGAACGAACTGCACATGTCACTGTCAGTGATATCGATCATCCGCGGCGTCAAATACCCAAACGCGAGCTGTATCGAGCTGCATTCGTTGTGCCGCTTGGTCTCCATCCGGTGGTCCCGTTCCTGGTTCTTCTGCAGGATGCACTGTCGTCGTACGTTGTCCACCTCCTGTACCGCACGTCTCCGTTCCTCTACCTGTGGGCGCCGGTCGATCTTCAATCACCTCAGGTCCACCATGCGGCGGCGCCTTTCCTCCTCTCACTGCTCACGGAATTTCTGCGTTGCCAGTGCTTGTGCCTTCCGTTCCTCTAGATTCTTCTTTGATTTGCTTTATCCGCCGCTCGCGCTCTTTTCGCAGGTCTTTGGCAGGTCATTAGCTGAAGATTCGTCTAGTTGATACCTTAGGATACCCGACAGGGGCTTCACGAAGAATGTTTGAATGCATGAAGATCTTTTTTTGATTCCTCACGATTTACAAGGAGTATCAGGGGTTTCTAAAAACTTTTCAGAAGCTTTCGGGAAAAATTGAGTAGTTATCAGAGTTCTTAGAGTGTTTCTAAGAGGCCTTTCAGGCGTATCAAGGTATTAAGTGCTTTTAAAAGCTTACCAACTGGCTCCTAGAAGTTCGCTGGTTTTCCAAATGGGGTTTTCAAGTTCCCCAAAAGTCCCAAAAGCCATTACAGTAGCTCCAAAAATCCCAAAGAATTCCTAAGGCGTTAAGGTGTTCTCAAGAGGATCGTAGAGGTTTTTAGCGTTTCGAAGTGATTTTAACTAACTCCTTTGTGATCTTAAAGAGTAATCCGAGGTTTCTAGTTCAAAGTTGAGTTCACGGGCTTTGGGGGTGGTCTGAGAAGCTTTAAGGAATCCATTAGAATATCTAAGAATCTCTCCTGGACTCCCATTGAGTTGTACGAAAACCTTACATATTTCGTTTAGTTTCGTCATTGCTAGAAATTTCATCTTTTCGACATCGACATGAAAAAGTGTATATCGCATCCCCTTAAACGAAGGACCTCAAAAATCCCAATTTCACGAAAAAGGGATAAACAAAGGGCTTGCTCGCTCCCTCCAACTCGTGGCCGTCGGTTAGAATATGAACGGTGTGTAGTGTACATGCAAGTAGAATAGACGCTCCTCGAAACGGGTACGTGCACCTATAAGTACATTTGTATGTTGCCGTTCAGATTACGCTTCTTGGTTTACGTTTGACTCAACCGGGGAAATGGATGAATAAAATTTTAATTTATTTATGTATTGAAAGGCAAAATGTTTGAGCTTAATTATAACGATGGTCACCATAAGTGGTCCGGGGATTGGGATTGGGACTGAGATTGAGATTATTCCTTTACTAGGATCTGGAAAGTCAGTTCACTGGCCGGAACTGGAATGGTGAAATGGAAATGCAGAATAGCTTTTTAATTAAATGTGTTAATTCAAGTGTTTTCTGCTGCGCAAACAGATGTTGTGATGTGGAAGCCCTTTGGTGTATTGAGTGCAAGTGTTGGTAGAAAAAATTACCGAAGAAACCGAATTGTTCTGGGAAAGTCGTAGTACATCATCTTTGCGTCATCGCGCTGTAGAAATGTGGAATGAAATTCCTTGTATTTATAATAAAACCAACACAAATATTGATCCTGGGATTCCAATGAGGATGTTTGGATTCCAGTGTGAATCCTGTAATTTCAGTTAGGATCCTGGGATTCCAGTAATAATCCTGGTGTTCAGTATAGGTTATGAGAATCAAATGGGGATTCTGCTATTCCAATGTAGAATCTGGAAAGCCAATGTGGATTCTGGGATTTCATAATGGATCTTCGTATTCCAGTGTGAATCCTGATACTCTAGTATGGGTCCTGGGATTTCATTATTGATCCAGGGATTCCAATGGGAATGCAGGAATTCCAGTGTAGAACCTGGGATTTCAGTGTAGATCAGGCATGCCCAACCTTTTTGGCTCTTTTTCGACATAAATGGTTGGTGCGTTCGCAAGAATAGACCAATATGAACAAAATTAGTCTTGAATGAAAGCTTTGTAGTGTATCTGCCCAATCCATGCTGAAAATTATAAATTTGTATCAAACTCTTCTCTAGCGATGATGATAATTTTTTGGACTTAATTGAATCGGTAGCAAAGACGTTGATATAAATTTTAAATTTTCAGCATGGATTACACAAATATACTACCAAGCTTTCATTTGTGACTAATTTTGTTCATATCGGTCTATTCTTGCGAACGCAACAACCATTTATGCCGAAAAAGAGCCAAAAAGGTTGGGCAGGCCTGGTGTAGATTCTGTGGTTCAGTGTGAATCCTAGGTTTTCAATGTGGATTCTGGGTTTGCTATGTGTATCCTGGGATTCCTTTGTGGATTTCAGTATTTTATAATGGATCCTGGATTACCAGTGTGGATATTGAGATTGCAGTGTGAATCCTGGGTTTCTAATGTGGATTCCGGTATAGGGTTACCAGACGTACTCTTTTTAGAGTACATGTACTCTTTTTTGCCTTAACAATTTGTGTACTATTCTTTTTTGCTTAACGGGCTCAAGTGTACTCTTTTTCAGTTATTACTGACGATAATCGATAAATCAAATAACCTGTTGAACAAACCAGATCATCATTGTCATCATTGCGTCGATTTTCCCTTTTGCTAATTACTCTGCCGGGCGACTGTTTTCGACAGCTATTCTTCTTTTAGCAGAAAGCACTCCTCGTTCTTCGTCATTCAGCATGACAAAATGATCCAAAAAACGATTGAATTTCGTATACTAATCCAAAGAGAAAATCGACGAAGAGAAATCGATCACTGCAGATACGTCTGTATGATACTGAACGCGAGAGATCAACCCTTTTCCCATGATAACACAGATAACACTGCGGAACATGATTTTGTCTCAAACACCAAAATACCGCTATGTACTAAATTAAGGGTTGCTGAGTCTATTGCCGTTTTCAGAAATATCATGGCACGTCTAGTTTTTGAGATATTGACTGTTGAAAACGCAAAATTTGACTTCAACTAACTTGTATGGTTATTTGCTCAATTTGTCACAGAATTCATCATGCAAGGTACCGTGGGGTAAGTGGATACAGAAAAATCAATGAGCCTCTGTACGTGCCACAAATTCTTTTGTTCTCATGACTTTTACTGTGCGCCGTGTTTTGGTGCTGTCTCGCTCCCTCCCACGGGCGACTTGAAAACAGGGCGCACAGTAAAAGTCAAACGTTTTATAGCATGCATAGGCTCATCCAGCTTTTTACGCTAGCTATAAAACTGTGGGGGGTGATTTGACTATGACATTTGTTGGCAACCGATTTTATAGTGAGGTCTTAGTAGGCCATGCTCTTCGATTGTTGATTGCAATGTCAAATATTTTCACTGGGTTTGTTTTGCAACTGTGTTTTTTATATTACAAAACTCACCTAGTTTTGACGAACTTCTTTCTATTTATTTTAGGCATCGACACGAGAAAAGCGTTCCTGACCTAATTATTTAAGATAAAGAAATTCGAGAGGACAGCATTTTGTGCATCGTTATTGGCTCTTTACTCTGATTAACACAATCAACAAACATAATCCAACCTCGGCCGTTATATTTTTGATAACCTTCCGGAAACTTCACGGAAGAGGAGATACATTAAAAGTTACATGGATATTTTCAAAGTGGTCTGAGATGTTCTAATATAGATCTCCGTCCAGGTCTATGTCATTCACACATGCTGTTACTTTTGGGTTTATTCTGCGAGTGGGATGAGAAACTCGGTCTCGTATAGCGAGGTGACAATTCCAGACCCGAGTGAAGTGACTCGCCGTGTAAACCAAATGTGGGGTACAGTCTATCTACCTATTAGATCACTTGGGTGTTAAAAAAAATGTTTCATTCCTTTGTATTCAAAAAAGGCTCAGTAACTGCCGGGGAAGGTAGGGTTTAAGGTCTGTTCTATAAACGAGAATAGCTCCGAACTCCATAAATTCATTCAAAGGTCGTCCAAGGTACGCCTTGCAGAAAAATCTAAAAAAATATTAGTATTTGATCACTGGAGCACTGCCAAACAAACTAAATTCGTTGTAAAGTTCGTAACATTCATTCACGTTGTTTAGTTCTCAAAATAACCTATCGAGAATTAACAGGCACCAGTCCATGGCTGCTTATCATAAATCTAAAATGGCAAAAAATAGTATTAAACTGTATTAAACGCAGAAAATTCGGAATAAAACTTTCAGATTTTTGTTACCTGAATGAGGGACTTTTTGACGTTCGTTTGCATAAACATGAAAATTTTTCAGCAACACAAAGCTTGCTTAGATTCAACCATAAAAACATTATAGTGTAGACAAGGAACGTCAAAAAGGGGTAATTCAAAGTTTATGGCAAGCTAGCGTAAAAAGCTGGATAGTCAACTTCATTGCCATGTACAGCTAACGTGAATAATGTAATTCAAACTTTTTTCTGTGAATAATAAATGAGGGACTAATATACTTCAAATCATCGATTATTTCGATTTTTCTGATTGTTATGTATTGAGTATGAGGGACTTAAAAATTTGCGCCAAATGATCCACTAGCCCCACCATGGAAGAATTTTATATGAAGACTGCAAGCATGTTGAAAAAAATCGATTTAAACTAAATTTTATAGTGAAATTTCAACTGATTTGTATATAAATTGAAAGTTCAAGTCATATTTAGCATGTTTGGTAGATAATATCATGAAAAGTTTGATAAATCATACCTTAAATTTCATGTAAACATCAATAAAACCAGTGTTTTATACAACTTTGATTTGATCCTTGAGACAAGCAAAAGTGTCATTTTTGTTACGCTGTGAAATTCACCGATTTTTGACAAAAAAAAACTGACTGAATCGAATTGGCACGATCAGCAAAACAAAAATTATACACTCGTTACCTCTATACTCAATACAGTAAATGATTAAACTACTGATAAACAATCAACTTTCTATTAATATTCAATTAAAAAAAAGTCAGTTTAAATTTAAAATCAATTTGTTTTGAACAATTTAATCTTATTGAAGCAGCTTTTTTGATCAAGCTTTTTTTTCTAGAAACGTCGTTTTAGCAATGCTATTTTGTATAAATAAAGCTTTGGGACTGAAAAGGTTTTACTTTGAAGTGTAGTATGTAAATCGTATAAATAAACTATTAAATCAATAAAATTTCTAAGTTTCATAATGTTTTAACAAGTCATTAATAAAAGTTAAATAAAATACAATGCTTGATTTTTTTTAGATCCACGTTTCACTATTCTCTGGTTTCTTCACAAACTCATATTGTTCTACATTTTCTTAAGATTATTCTTGCAAAGTACTAAGGAAAGTATTATTTCAACAAACCTTGATTGAAAAACAATATTATTGCAAAAGGTCGAACGACTTTCGGTATAGTCAATGCACAATGGTCCAGATAGCAAGTTTAGGCGGACATAAACTTTTCGACGTCATTTTGTGGTTTTAAGGTATAGGTTGCTTCCCAGAAGTGTCTCAAAATTAGTTGTACTACAATTCGTACGAAAGGGATTTTTTCTCTGCACTAATCGCAATAGTGCCCTATACGCCAACTTTTTTATGTTAATAGATAACAAGTTGGTATGTTCAGCAAAGTTGTAGCATATTTTAACACAAGAAACTATGTACAACAAACTTTTTCTCTATATCTTATACTTCCTGAGATAATTGACTTTATATATGAAAAAAATGAAGAAAATCATTTTTTCACTCATAAGTCATTTATTTACAAATTTTAGCAGCCTACTATGTTCTACAAAGTTTTTGGTACTATTATATTCTACAACTTTGGTGAATATACCACAGTTGTATTTCTTCTCGTTTTCTTATTGTCTTCTTCTTCTTCTTCCTGACGTAACGTCCCAAAGAAGATTTTAATTTAAAATCATGCCGTATTAAAAGTCATAAATGGTAATATGTTGTAAGAGTTGAGAGGCATTCAATTTATTTATCTTGAGTCTTTGATTTATGTATAGCAGTAATTATTACAGTAGTTAAAGTTGTATTGAAATCAGTCATAGTAACCATGTCAAAAAAATACAATTGCGATTGCTACTCACATCAGATCCAGTGATCCGTCGAATCGCACAGAAGCATTCGGAATTGCACGAAGAAGCGCAAGAATTATTGAAAAAGTTTTGAAAATTATGCTTTTTAACAAATATAGTACACTCTACAAAATCAAACAGGTGTTGATTATTTCATGCTGAATCGTGGCGGCCATGACTTTTGTGTGTTTTATAAAAAAAAAGATGACTAATTAATGTGTTTTAATTGCAAATCACCCGTCATTGAAAATAGTCATAAAAATATATATAAACAAAATATATTCACCAAATTTCACTAAAATACTCTTTAAGGGGTGTAGAGCTACGGTGTGACAGGTAGGTTCATTTTCAAGTGCATCTTTGCGAGTTATTTGGCCTGGTATACGGTATGATTTTAAATTAATATCTCCTACAATAAGAAAACCAGAAGAAACACAACTGTGGTATATTCACCAAAGTTGTAGAATATAATAGTACCAAAAACTTTGTAGAACATAGTAGGCTGCTTAAATTTGTAAATAAATGACTTATGAGTGGAAAAATGATTTTCTTCATTTTTTTATATAAAAAGTCAATTATCTCAGAAAGTATAAGATATAGAGAAAAAGTTTGTTTTACAAAGTTTGTTGTATTGAAATATGCTACAACTTTGCTGAATATACCAACTTGCTATCTATTAACATAAAAAAGTTGGCGTGTAGGACACTATTGCGATTAGTGCAGAGAAAAAATCCCTTTCGTACGAATTGTAGTACAACTAATTTCGAGACACTTCTGGGAAGCAACATATACTCTAAAACCACAAAATGACGTCGAAAAGTTCATGTCCGCCTAAACTTGCTATCTGGACCACTGTGCAATGTAATTAAAAAAATATTGATTGAAAAAATCGATTTACTCAGATTCAATGCTCAATATAGTAAGAAAGCGTATTACAGAATTGGTAAGACAAATAAGAGTTAAATTTCGTAAAATCATTGAAGAGAAAGCTTGATTTTAATAGAAATGTAGGAAAAGTGGCTGTGATCGAGAATCATACATTTTTTACAAGAATGTCGAAGTTATTAACTAGTATTGCATTTATTATTTTTCAAGATAGGTTAAGTGTACTCTTAAGTACTCTTTTAAAAGACCATTTACACCGTCTTCAGCCAAAGGCTGCACAGACTGAACAATCACGAACATTAGGCAACGGACAACACGGAACACCCAGTAGCCCAGTGATGAATTTTTCGCTTGACGAAAAGTTTTCACCGACTGGAGTGGGAATCGAACCCATGCTTTGTGGCACAATACGCCACTAACCCCACGGACACAAAGCCACACAAGTTACAGAGTTGAAAAAATGTACTCTTTTCAGTGAGGGCAAATATGGTAACCCTATTCCGGTATTTCAATGCGAATCCTGGGATTCTACTAGTGTGGATCTTTGGATTACAGTAGGTATCCTGGGAATCCAGTAAGGAGTCTGGGATTTTAATGTAGATGCAGGGGATCCAGTGTGGATGCTGGGATTGCTATCCTTGGGTTTCAATCTGGATCCTACAGTTTCAGTATGGATCCTAGAATTCATTTTGGATCCTAGTGTGAGCATTTTTGACATAATTGGTAACGCACGCAACGGCAGCTAAAGAAAAGAAGAAGATTGATACGATGTAGTAGTAGCTTGTGATTTAACGAAACAAACTGGTAATAAAATCAACAAGCTATTCAAAAACTTTCGTCACGCGTTCTGAATCCATCAAATAGAATGTGTTAACGTTTTCTCAAAGTTTTAGTTATTCAAATACCCATCAGTAAATCAATATAGTTTTGTCCTGCACTGATAGTACAGATACACGCAAAGTACTTAAACCAAACAAGTTCTTCGGTCGCAAAACATCTTCCATTATCTTTATTAATAGCCATCTGTTGCCAACTCAGAATCTAGCCGCGAAAGTTTTGCCGATTTCACTTACAAACTTTGCACTTTCCTTTTCAACTGCGAACGCTAATGTTACGAGGAGCATAAAACTTTCTACTACCGATTCTTTTCAAGGCCGTACCCAAAGTCCAAAGTCTTCCAGACGCCAAGGAGGCGGCAAAGACCAATCCGTGACAAACTTCCTCCATCAAATTAAAAAACTTAGCCACAGACTTCCTCCGACCGCGAATGATGAGTAGAGCCCTCCTGCTTCCACCGCCCCTTAGAGGGCTTCTGTCTGAAGTTCTTCGACCCCTTCCTGAGTACGCGCAAGACAAAACAACAAATAAACTAGGTTCCCAAGTTTCAAAATTGGAGTTGTTCTGTTGCAAAGTAAACTTTCTGCACTCAGTCAAACTAGGACTAACTGCGGCCAGACATTGAAGAACTCGAAAGAAGTGGACTAAAGATTTCCAATTTCCACCCTCCCAAAACGCTACCGGGAGATATGCGTGAGTGTGAACGCCATGGCGGCCTCGTTTGTGATGAGTAATTTATGGCTGTTCTTTTCTCGGGTCGTCCTTATCGATTTGGTCGAGCCAAAAGTTACGGTGGAGGAAAAGTTTGGCTCAAACTGTGCCAAAAACAAGAACAGGCAGCAGCAGATCTCGGCGGCTACGGTAGTGCCAAGTTTGGTGCATACGATTATCGATGATGGCGGCATAAACTATCACCAGACTTTTGGATGACTTTCATTGTTGTTCTGCCTGAAAGTTCAAAAGACCAATGTTGGTTGGAAGAATCGATTTCTGAGCTCAATCTTGAATATGGTTTTATGAGGGCTTAGTTATCGAAACAAAATGAGATTCAATTTATGTTACATCAGTTTTTTCATTATTATAATTTCATTCTTATTAGACAGTTTTAGAATTCCTTTATCAGTATCATTTCAAACATTACATTCATTTCTTACATCTGGGTGTCCTGTTTTAAGCAACACTTTTGTACTAATTTGGTAACTATTATTAACATTTTGTCAACAACATATAACATTTCATTTGCCGTGGCAGCTAAGAATTTTTACAGATGATTCGATTTCACCTGCTTCTATGAAAAAATAAAAGCTTTCAATTGACTCAATCTAACTATCCTCAAATACAAATAAATGCGTTATATTTATTATGGTATCTTCCTGGGAGGGAGGCACAGATACTACACACGAAATATAAGACAACGTTTGTTTGAACTGCAAGATAACTCCAGCTTGCCAACAACAATCAAGGCAGGCTTCGAGAAAATCGGTAGTTTCCTTTTGTTGTGCATCTTCGATCTTTCCTGACAAACATGAAAAAAGGGCCGCAGTTTTCTATGCACTAAATATTTATTTTCATTGGAAAAAGTAGAACGATACGTTTTTCAATGCTTTATGTTCAATCAGATTAAATGGTGCTCACGTGACATTACTTGCGTAATGTGCATGAATTGATTTTCATTCGATTTTTATCACTTTTGAAGGAATACGAAAATGTGTTTTAATCAGTTGCGCGCTTTTTTCATGTTAGTCCAATGTTTGAGATCTGGGCTCACAGTGACAGTTCGTGACAGCGGAATCTCGGCTCACTATGACGTACAGAAATTTTGTATTGGTTTCTCCCTCCCAGGTATATTCTATTACCAACAAGGATGGAAATCTAGTGATCAGGACAAAATAAACGATGCATCGCGGTTGTTCTTTATCGTGCGATCATAGCAACAACGATTAACCATTAGTCGTCAAGTCCAAACAACAAACTCCACTCTGCGAAAAATAAATCGCTCGGCATGTGTGCTAACGATCAATTGTTCGCAAACCAAAGTCATAACTTTTGGGGGATTTTTACGTTTTTATTCCGCGATCTGCCTTGTGGTATGTCATAGAAGATTCAAATGCCTATCGGGTATGATCTGAGTGAAAATTTATGCCGTGAACGCGTTCTGATTCATGTTAATCGCGACTTGTAACAACATCCGACAAACGGTTTGTCCCGCGACAAACAGTGCATCGGATGCTCTATTTATCCTTACTATGCACGCGTGATGAGCTGTTCGAATCATGCTTCTGCAAGAACAACGGCCCTCTTAGACCATTCAAATACTATGTTGTTAGTTGCTAGAGGTGATTTTTTTCCATCCTTGATTACCAACGATTTTTGTTTAAAATTATTGATAATATTATTCTACAACTATACCAGAAGCAAGCTTTGAAATCATGTTGAAAATTTTATTTTGAATCTTCTGCAGAGTTTTCTTCCAAATATTAAAACAACTAGTCCATATTGGCACAGCATACAACATGGCTGGCTTGAGAATTTGTTTAAAGATCAAAAGATTGTCCTTAAGACAAAGTTTCGATTTTCTATTATTAAGTAGATGAAGACATTTTACATATTTGTTACTTTGGCTTGAATGCCAAAGTTAAATTCTTATCTAGCATGAGCCCTAGATATTTATCTTTATCTGACCAATTTATTGGAACCCCTCTCAACGTGACATTATGTCTACTTGAAGTTATCAAATAAAGAGCTTTTGGTTTATGTGGGAATATTATTAATTGAGTTTTGGAAGCATTAGGAGAAATCTTCCATTTTTGCAAGTATGAAGAAAAAATATCCAAACTTTTTTGCAATCCACTACAGATGACACACAGGCTTCGTCCTTTGCGGAGATTTCTGTGTCATCCGCAAACAAAGATTTTTGACATCCTTGAAGTAACTCAGGTAAGTCAAATGTGAAAATATTATATAATATTGATCCCAAAATGCTGCCTTGAGGAACACCAGCTCTTACAGAAGTCTTTTAAACTGAGTTTAAAGTTCTGATAGTTAACCAGAAGGGTACACACTTTGGATTATTCTAATAATACTAACAATACGTAATTCCGTATCAAAATGACCATCGCATGTCAGCCCTTGAGCTACTGAACAACTCTTCCGAAGACACCAACCTTCCAAAACATCAGGATCTAGAGATATCATACGTTACCAAATTTTGCATTCTTATCCCTCATGTTCATATAGTGCAAGTCAGAAAGGCGCCCCTGCCACCCAAGTTCTCAACTAAAAGAATGATACTCAACTCCTAAAGGTAGATCGCACTAAGTGCTGAAACTCCGCCGAAGACAGTACTACACAGTGTGCTGGAACACACATATTATCGAACTTGCATGAACCTCCGATCTTTTTTCACTAGAAGTTAGCCTTGATAGTTAAAAAAAGCTTGCGGAATATTAAAAATTTTTCATAGACAAAAAATTGAAAAAAGTCGATTTTTTGTATTTTTAACCTTCTCCCATATATGAGTTCATAGGAGAATATTAAAGTTACACTAATTTTGATGCATTGCAAAAGCTCAAAGACTTATTTGATGTACTTTGAACACGAATTGATTACAAGACGTTTCAAATTGACCATAATTTCTACCTCTATTCACGCAATGGGACCAGCCCATGGTGGTATGCCGTTTATTAACGACATCGCATTTTTACATAAATTAATTAAGATAAACATGCTACAACTTATCAAATTTCCATCAATGATTCCAATTCTACTGAATAATTGAAATCATTGGAGTTCGTTATTGAACATAAAGCTTTTTTAAGAAAGCAGACAATTACATAATTACATACAACCATTAAAATAAACAGCCATACAATTATATAGGGCAATGTACTGTTTCGATTTGGTATGGTATTTTTACTCTAGCTGGTCTTGTTATTCACATTTGTTTTGATTGAAAGAAGGAGGAAGATTTTACGCAAACCTGTATACGGTGTGTCTACATCTAAAACTAGAACGCATACAAATATTGTATAATATCGTTACATTTACAGAAAATGTAGGATGTGAAAATAAAAAAAAATCTATGATAATCTTATATTTCTTGTATGAGTAATAATATTATATGATATTTGTAAAGTTTTCATAGAGAATTCTATTAAAATCTTGCAGCCGCTGATTGGGTGCGTTTACTAAAACCTCACATCATTATCGTATCCTTAGTTACATTCACATACTTAAAACTGAATACATGCCATAAAACGAAGTAACTTTGATAGTTTTTTGAGGGAAAATCTAAATATTTTATTTTTTTATTTATAAAACAAACACTGGTATGTTAGTTATCGATTGCACATGAAAGATTGCATAACGGTTCGATCTGAATGAATCTTTAGTTGTTCATATAATCGAAAGTCAGTTTTTGGTAATGGGGTTGCATTGATAATGAGTAGATAAGCACATGAGAATCCACAACAAACTATTGTTTGACATCATCACAGTTTGAATTGGATTGAAGAATGTTAATAGAGAAACTGGATTAGATTTTATCAATTAAAATACAGAATTTATTGAACAAAAAACACCTTTAAAAATGTTTTCAGTCAAAACAAACTTGACAAACACCATTATATGTTGCTAATAATGGGTATAAAATTATATCTCTAAATAGATATCTATCCATAATCATGTTTCGACATTGAATTCACCATAAATCAATAGTTTTTGGAACATGAATGAGTATTAGGGTGCCAATGAAAATCGATTTTTCGAATTTCAAAAAAAGGTTGTGCTCAAAAGTTTTGTCTTCTCGAAAAAAGTCCCCATGCAAAATTTGAGCTCAATCGGACTTCATTAAGTGGACCCCCAAAGCGGTCAAAGTTTGGCTTTTTTGACCCATGAAAATTCTCCAAAGGGGGGGTACATGAAATTTCCGAAATCGAAATTTTTTTTTTGATGCCAGATGTCTTAGAAATGCATGAAACGTCGAGATCTGGCGTTATCTGAAAAAAATTTTTTTTTGAAAAAATCGACCTTTTGGGACTTTTTGAGTTGGGGGAGTGAATTGAATTTGAAATGAACGATTTGAATTCAATTGCTGAGAAATTCAAGGCAATAGTATTGAAACATATCATTGTTGGCCACTGAAAGCATATTATATGTGATATTTCATTAGGGTGGTTCATTTACTTTCCATTAGGGTGGTCCTTTTTGTAAAAAAATAAAATAAAATAAAAAATATAATTTTAATTGAATATTGATTACAATAGTATTGAAATATTTCTCACATTATCGTAAGCCATTTTCTACATTTAACATGTGGTGTTTTATTAGGGTGGTTCACTTATTTTCCATTAGGGTGGGCCTTTCTGTCGAAAAATCATAATTTGAATGGGATATTAAAAACGATAGTATTTTATCACCTCTTTCATCATCGTAGGGCATTTTCTTCATTAGATTCGTGATATTTTATTAGGGTGGCTCACTTATTTTCCATTGGTGTTTGCCGAAAATTGAAAAAAAATCAAGAAATTTTGAATTTGATCCTTTTTTTTAGCACAATAGTATTTTAACACCTCTTTTATAATCGTAGGCCATTGTCTTCATTTTTATTTAGAGAGGCTTTAAATTCCTCTGAATTCATGCGCCTCTAGTTCCATTTGATATGCGACATCATCGTAGGACACTGTTAACATATTTCATTAGGAAGTTTCTCTCATTTTCCATTAGGGTGCATCATTTTTCGTATAGTTTGAAACGATGATTTCTCGCAAAAGTCTCGTCCACTTTCCTTAATTATGGTGTCATTGTAAAAATTTCAACCTCAATATCTACAGACCGAAAGATTATGGTGTGGACTACTACATAATATTTGTGTAATGTTCGACGAAAAATGTAAAGGTAACTTAGTTAACAACAAAAGAGTTTTCTAGAAAGCCTCTCATTGTTAGAAAGGCCTTTTGAAAAGTTTTGCGTGATTTTCATTCGGAATGCAACATTTCACTAAGCTGAACCAGTTCGGAGTCCTCGTCTCATACAAAATCCACTTGCTACATCGTGATTTCAGATGCACTCATCTCAGAGATCAAGCATTGAGCTTCAGTGACCTTTCCAATTCTGTTTTGCAAATTCCGAAGAAAATTCCAGAGAAAATTCTGAAGGAAATTCTAGAGGAAATACCGAAGGAAATTCCAAAGAAAATTCCAACGGAAATTCCAGAGGGAATTACGAAGGAAATTCCAGTGGAAATTCTGAAGGAAATTCCAGTGGAAATTCCGAAAGAAATTCCAGTGGAAATTCCGAAAGAAATTCCAGAGAAAATTTCGAAGTAAATTCCAGACGAAATTTCTCAGGAAATTGCAGAGGAAATTTCACAGGAAATTCTAGAGGAAATTCCGAAGGAAATTCCAGAGGAAATTCCGAAGGAAATTCTAGAAAAAATTTTGAAGGAAATTCCAGAGAAAATTCGGAAGGAAATTCCAGAGAAAATCCCGAAAGGAATTCCAGAGGAAATTCCAAAGGAAATTCCAGAGATAATTTCGAAGAAAATTTTAGGGGAAATACGGAAGGAAATTCCGAAGGAAATTCCAGAGGATATTCCGAAGGAAATTCCAGAGGAAATTCCGAAGGAAATTCCAGAGGATATTCCGAAGGAAATACCAGAGAAAATTCCGAAGGAAATTCCAGAGAAAATTCCGAAGGAAGTATCGAAGGAAATTCCAGAGGAAACGAAAATTATAGAGGAACTTCCGATGAAAACTCCAAAGGAAACGCCGAAGACAATTCCGTAGAAAACTGCAATGATAAATTATAATAGAAACTCTGCAAAAAAATTCCGAAGGAAATTCCATATGAAATTAAGAAGGAAATTCAAAAGGGAACTCAGACGGAAATTCCAAAGGAAATTCCATATGAAATTCCGAACTTAATCCTAAGGGAAATTCCAAAGGGAGCTGCAAAATAAATTCCATAGAAAATTCAAAAGGAAATCCCATTAAAATAAATCTGAATGGATTTTTAAAGGATATTCCGAAGCAAATTCCAAAAACTACTCGGACGAAAATTGTGCAGAAAATTCTAAATGAAATTCCGAAGCCAGCTCTAAAAGAAATTGTAATCCATAAGAAATTTCAAAGGAACTTCCGAAGCGAATTTCAATTCCAGAAGAAATTCCGAAGAAAATTCCAAAGGAAACGCCGAAGAAAATTTTGAAGAAGTGAAGAAGGAAATTCCGAAAGTAATTCCAAAGAAATCCAAAATAACTTCCTAAAGCAACTTACTAAAATAAATTCCAAAGGAAATTCTGAAGTAAATGAGATATAAAGTTCCGAAGAATACGAAGGAATTTTAAATGATACTCCTAAGAAAATTCCGAAAAACAATTTCAAGGAAATTCCAGAGTAAATTCCGAGAAAATTCAACGGAAATTCCAATGAAAATTACGTAGAACAGCCCAAAGGAAAATTCCGTAAAAAATTCCAATCAAAACTTCTAAATAAAATTCCGAATTCCAAAGGCTATTCCTGAAGAAATTCCGAGGAAACTCTATAACAAATTTGGAAGTAAACTTCAAACGAAATTCCGAAAGAAATTTCAAAGAGAATTTTGAAGGAAGTAATAAAGACATTCCAAAGGAAATTCTGAAGAAAATTTGATTTGATTTGATTTGAGCCTCAGAGAAAACTGCAAAGGAATTTTAAAGGATACTCCTAAGGAAATATTCAAGCATATTCATAAGGGAATTTCTAAGGAAATTCCAAAGAAAATTCCAAAGCAAATCCCGAAGCAAATTCCAATGAAAAAAGAAAGTTAAAAGGAAATTTCGTAGAAAATTTCTAAGGAATTTTCTATGGAATATCCAAAGCAAATTTGTAAGGAAATTCTCAAGAAAATTCTGTAGAAATTCCAAAGAAAATTGTAAAGTAAATTTCTAAGAATATTCCGAATTAAATTTCAAAGGTCTAAAAGAAATCCCTAATGAAATATGTTAACAGTGTCCTACGATGATGTCGCATATCAAATGGAACTAGAGGTGCATGAATTCAGAGGAATTTAAAGCCTCTCTAAACAAAAATGAAGACAATGGCCTACGATTATAAAAGAGGTGTTAAAATACTATTGTGCTAAAAAAAGGATCAAATTCAAAATTTCTTGATTTTTTTTTTAATTTTCGGCAAACACCAATGGAAAATAAGTGAGCCACCCTAATAAAATATCACGAATCTAATGAAGGAAATGCCCTACGATGATGAAAGAGGTGATAAAATACTATTGTTTTTAATATCCCACTCAAATTATGATTTTTCGACAGAAAGGCCCACCCTAATGGAAAATAAGTGAACCACCCTAATAAAACACCATGGCTTACGAAAATGTGAGAGATGTTCCAATACTATTGTCTTCAATATTCAATTAAAATTATATTTTTTATTTTTTTTTATTTTTTTTTACAAAGGACCACCCTAATGGAAATTAAATGAACCACCCTAATGAAATATCACATATAATATGCTTTCAGTGGCCAACAATGATATTGTTCAATACTATTGCCTTGAATTTCTCAGCAATTGAATTCAAATCGTTCATTTCAAATTCAATTCACTCCCCAACTCAAAAATTTACTAAGTCCCAAAAGGTCGATTTTTTCAAAAAAAAAAATTTCAGATAACACCAGATCTCGACGTTTCATGCATTTCTAAGACATCTGGCATCAAAAAAAAAATTTCGATTTCGGAAATTTCATGTACCCCCCCCCCCCTTTGGAGAATTTTCATGGGTCAAAAAAGCCAAACTTTGACCGCTTTGGGGGTCCACTTAATGAAGTCCGATTGAGCTCAAATTTTGCATGGGGACTTTTTTCGAGGAGACAAAACTTTTGAGCACTACCTTTTTTTGAAATTCGATGACAAAATTTTTCCCATACATTCCATTGGCACCCTAATGAGTATATATCGAACGAATCCCGTAAAGTACATGAGGCGTTGCATACCTCTAGGCTTTTAACGATAAATGGGAAGTAGATGAAAAAACCGAATTTAGTACTATACCATTTAATTCCACTAGAGTTTGTATCCTTTGACAGATACGCGTATTTCGACCTCAACTGTAAGGCCGTCTTCAGTGTCGTGTAGTAGACTCGACTTCGAGTCTACTAAACAGCTCGAAGGTTTATTAGCTAAATGGGAATTTGTGACTTTGGTTACAAAAATGATTCCAAATTGTAAAACTGTTTTTCGCTATGAGGTTTAATACCGGATTCATGTTCTACTATAGCTACGCCATCAAGCATACCTACCGAACTCATTATAATTTCATGAAATAGTGATAGTAAAACAGATTGTTCTTGAGCGTTTTGAAATTGAGCACTTTCATCATTTTTTAATTGATGAGCACAACTCATCATTTTTTAATATTCGAATTTAAAACCTCAAATACTCTCGATTTGCACGGAAACAACTCCAAAATGAAGTGTCACACTGATACTTCTTACTTTCACATTCGTTTTGCTTAACTGAATAACATAATGTTTATTATTTCGTTTAATACGTTTAATTTCGTTTAATTAATTTAATACGTTTAATCCCGCACTATCAAAGTTACCCGCATTATCAAAGATACCTCGTTTTACTATACTAAAATTTATGTGTCCATGTTGGTTGTAAAAATTGTTGTGTCTATTTCACAAAATGTGCCCTCCTTAAATGCTAAGTCGTTAATAAAAGTGCGGGATTACGTCGGATAGACATAATGTCGATCCGAAGTAATCCAGCCCTTTTATTCAAAATCAGGCACTTCAATCCCCAAATTTTATGTGCGCATTGCATATGAGTAGATTAGTGACTGCACAAAACTTGTATCACGATGAGCTTGAGACCACATTAAGGCTATATAAACCATTTACTGATAATCATGCTATGCTTTCAAGTCTTTTGCGCGTATAAGCACAAGAATTCAGCCTATACTGCCATGTGTATCAATTTCTGGGAATTCCTATTCTGATTAGAAAACTTTGCCGCATACGTAGAATATTACTGATTTCATTTAGAAAGAAGAATACAAAGCGTTCGTATGAACTTTTCTGAGGTGAAAATGAAATTTCTATGATATAAAATACGGCATACCACCATGGGCTGGTCAAATTGTGTGCGTGTTTGTAGGAAATGATGCTTAGTTTAAACATAAAAGAATTCTTTCAAGTTAAAGATATGTCAAATTGGTCTTTAAGCCGTTAGAAGTCATCATATTAGTGTAAATCTAATATTCTCCTATGAACTCATGTACCGTGGTGAATCAAAATCCGGACGGTACCAATATCCGGACACTCCGATAATGTTCAATTATTTTAGCTAATTTGAATGTTAATATGTTTCGATTTTATGCATACCCTTTAATTTAAATATTGAAAATTACATACTAGCATTTTTGATCTAGTTAGCATTGTCAAATAATTACTAAAAATAAAAATAAGTTAGTTATTTCCAATGGACGTCATTTCATCGCGGTTCTTTTTGATTCAAGTTAAGCGATGTTTGAACGCATAAGCCAAGGCACGAATAACGTTTAGTGGAATTAAAAGTAAGTGATGTGTTTTTTGTGGATTGTGTTGAAACAAATTAGGTCCAGAAAGATACTGATAATGCTCGATGACATTTCTGGTGCGAAATATGTTGCAAATGTGTATTTAATTATGTAAAAAGTGACTGTCCGGAATTACGAGCCAGTGATTTTAAATCCGGACAGCATATGGAAAACATACTTTTTACTAGTGTAAATGATTTTTTCGAGCAGACTTGAAAAATATGCATGAACAGCGTTGAGATTTATCAGAAGAAGGATAAATGTGAGATAAATTGTGTAAATCTTTCGTGATCAGAACCAAGCCGCACGTAAATGAGCTTGAATTACACGCGCTTTAGTTCAGGTGTTTAAAACACTTATAATAGTTACGTTATTTTTTGTTGTGGCATTATAGGAAGAATACGTACATCGAATTGAAACAAGAACGATATTTAAACGAGTTTGTGAAGTTTTCCTGAAAATAAATAAAAATATTAAAAAAAAAAGACACGGACACCGTCTTCAGCCATTTAGCTGCACAGACTGTAACTTAACACTAGACAACGGACAAGCATGCTCCAGTGGCACAACCGTGAAACATTCCTGGCGAAAAGTTTCAAAGGCTGAAGCGGGAATCGAACCCGCACCCCATGACACGATGCGATTAAATGCCTGACGACACTAACCGCACGGCCACGAGGCCCACATTATATTATAGGTGTCCACATTTCGATCCAAAAGTGTCCGGATTTAAAAACGTCATTTGTATAAGGTGCCCGGATTTAAAAACAAGATGGACTCTACTATTTCATTGATTTACTTGTTATAATCATTAAAAATATCGAAAATTTCATCACTTTCATAAAGATCTGAAGTATAAGAATGTGTTAAATAATAACATTTTGAGAAAATTTGCTTGAACATTCATGTCATTTTAAGCGTCCGGGTATTGATGCATCACGGTATGGGGAAGGGCCAAAAATACAAAAATCGACTTTATTCAAATTTTTGCCGATGAAAGATTTTTTAGTATGCCGCAAGCTTATTTTGACTACTAAGGCTAATTTTTAGTGAAAAAAGATTTGAGGTTCATGCAAGTTCGATAATATGTGTGTTTCAGCACACCGTGAGTACTGTGCTATCTCTTAACGCGTACGAGATATTCAACAACATGATGAAAACCCATAAGCCCTAGGGGCCCTATAAAGCGGATTCCCCAGACAACCAAAATGTACGCATAACGAAATCACCTGGAGGCTTTGTATGTGCAAAATTTCACTTATAAGATGTCGCGAAAAGGCTTTCTACGTACAAAAGTGGAGGCGATATGCGTGCATATATTATGTGATGAATAATAACATACAATGCGAGTGTATAAACATTCCACCGAACTAACCTGTAATTTTATGCGACTTAATTTATGATAACAAATGTTGATTTGACAGCTGCTACGAATTTATTCGACTTACTTTGTACGAGTGTACGAGACGAAACAAAATGTGCAAATGAACTCAGAAAAAAAGTGTTTTATGCGAGGAAACTTATCAACTTGACGAGTTTATCCACGGTGTTTTGCGAGTTTGATATAATTAGTATGAATAAACGAGTTATAACGTTAACTCAGAAAAAAAGTTGGTTTTGGTTTTACTTTATTAACGAGATTTTTAGCCCTGGGCTAGTTCATCTCGGGACCAACGGCTTTACTTCCCTTCCGAAGGAAGTCGTCACTATAACTTTTTACGTCATAAGTGACTATGTCGGGGGATGGGATCGATCCCAGGTCCTCGGCGTGAGAGGCGAGTGTTCTAACCACTACACCAGGTCCGTCCCCAGAAAAAAAGTGTTTTATGCGAGGAAACTTATCAACTTGACGAGTTTATCCACGGTGTTTTGCGAGTTTGATATAATTAGTATGAATAAACGAGTTATAACGTTAACTTTCATGCGATTTCTGGCTGTCTGAGTCCTATAACGCCCCCCATCCATGTGTCTAATAGGATACCTGACTTTATACCAAGGTATATTCTGGAAGTTTCTTGATGAGGATGTAAATAATTCCATCATCGCCAGGGGCTCTCATATTTATTGTGACAGGAAACGAAAGTCTACACCGATTTTTGGTAGCTGATTTACTGTAACGTAAATAAGTTTGGTTAAGCGTTCTATTAAGCTTATAAGCTAGATAACTTGTCAGTGGCTCTTCACACTATAAGAAGGTGTACAATTAATTTCCCATTAAGACATCATTTAAATTTTAATTCAAACTTTTTACCTCCACTAGTTTGTATTTAGACTAAGATAGTAGTTTTAAGCACAATATTTTTTGACGTTGGATAACGTCTTACGGTAACATACTGGGGTACAATTTCGAAAAACGAAAAATCGCTCGCGTCACGAAAAGTGGTTAGATTTTGACTGTTAATAACAATCTACTCCAACAATGGAAACTATTGATTTTCACGACTAAACTATTGAAAAATTGGGATTTATCGAGGCATGTCTTATTTTTCATAGAAAAGCACATTTTTCTTGTGTATTCCTGACACAGACATCATTGCGCGATATCTTAGTCACTTTCGTCATTCAAAGGGAAACGCCCCTTTCGTTCTTCTTCTTGCTCCTCTTTATTCTATCGTGTTCAGTCGAAGCCAGCCAAACTCCAATCAGCCACGCGCGCATCATTCAATCGTCGACCAGCAACCCGAGAAGGATTCACATCGGAATAAATTTTACACATTCGTCGCTGCTACTACTGCTTCTGCTGTTTATTCATAATCTAAATACTGCGGGTGCCGTGAAATCGGTCATCATGGCCATGGAAATCCAGCTAGCCTATCGAATTCGGGGAGAATGCGTCCAGAAACCTTGATAATTGCCGTCGGAGAAGTGAGCAAACCATCGAAAACAAGGATGGACAAGGAAGCACATAACTACCGACCGCATTTTAATTGAATCGTCTTCAGTAATCTTTTGGTGTGTTCCTGTCTAACAATGGAATGAAAACCCAGTTCAATCTACAATTACTACCCCCAACCGTCCTTTTCAGGACGACAATTTCATTTTGAAAGAGTTATGAGAATTTTCCACAGTGAAGAGCGACATTTGACGTTTGAGCGGTGCCAAATTCATTTGTTACCATGGTCACAGAAATAACACGGCGCCGCTCAAACGCCAAAGAGTGAACTCGTGCATTGGTCCATGGACCGATGCACGAGTTCACTATCTGACGTTTGAGCGGTGCCGTGTTATTTACGTGACCATGGCAACGAATGAATTCGGCACCACTCAAACGTCAAATTAGTGAACTCGTGCATTGGTCCATGGATCCTTGCACGAGTTCACTAATTTGACGTTTGAGCGTTGCCGAATTCACTCGTTGCCATGGTCACGTAAATAACACGGCACCGCTCAAACGTCAACGGGTGAACTCGTGCACAGGTCCATAGTCCTATTTTGGATAGGTGAACTGTGATGTTGGCTGTCTAAGTTTGACGGGAACCCTGAAGGAAGCTCCTTTTCCACATCGTTTACCATCGTAGCCTTGGCTCTTGACGTAGAAGTGTATCGTCGTCAAAATAAAACTGAAACACATAGCTTGCTTCGATGAAGCTATCAAAAATTATAGTGTAAGAAGGAAATGTTACAAGGGGATTAAAAATGTATAGCAAGCTAGCGTAAAAAACTGAATTGTTTAAGCCTGATTTGCTGCTGAACAGGAATCGCTAAAGAAATTTCTCGCTGATTCCTTGCAGAAATTTTCTACAGCGACTCCCGTTTGAACTGATATCTCTTTTCAACTGCGTACTGCGATCAGAAAAAAAGCGCTTCCTTGAAGGAATTTTCCATGCATCAAGATAGGCCAACAAATTACTGGTCAGCAGCGAATCAGGCTTTAGTTAGAAAAATAAAATCAGAAGGAGACATATTACTTCAAGTGGGTACATCATCTGATGTTTTCCGTTAGAACGGTGGAAGAAAAGGCGGAGTAGAAGTTTCCTGTGGCGGCAGGTTTTTTTTTCATTTGATTTGAAACAATCAGAATGGTTACTCGTACTATGAAAAGGGGAGGAGTTCAAATTACCTGCTACGATATCGGCATAGGATTTTCCTTGGGAAGATCCATTCGAAAATAAAATATTCGAACGGCTACCCGACGGAAGTTTGTGAATGAGCATGACTATAATCTTCTTGATGAGTATTATTCTTAATCAAGCAATCGTTAACTGAAAAATGAGCATTATTCGATACTCTACCAGGGAAATTCCGGAAACGTCCGTTATCGTAACGGACATTACTGTTCATCTGCCTTGCACAAGCCTCGACGACGCGTAGTGTAGAACTAGCCCTCGTGCGTTAAAATACACTCTAATAAAGATTTAAAAAAAAAAAAAAAAACTCGACGACGCGAAGGGCAAGCCCAAAAATTTGAATGAAATTATGATTGCCCCCGCAATTCGCGCATATGAACTTATCGGTATCTTCCTTCACCGGACAGACGTCCTTGGCGTGAGAAGAACCTCCGCAAATCATGCATTTAGCATCCATGCGGCAGTGTTTTGTACCATGACCCCACTTTTGGCACCGACGGTACTGAGTGGGATTCTGGTAATTTCCTCCAGGTTTCTGGAAATGTTCCCATGTCACACGGACATCGAACATAAGTTTTGCTTTTTCTAAAGCTTTAATATTATTTAGTTCTTTTTTGTTAAAGTGAACTAAATAATATTCTTGAGAAAGCCCTATCTATCCGAACAATTCCAGATTGGATTCTCTTTTTCATAATGATTACTTGGACTGGGATAATCCAAGTAAATCATCAATTCCATTTTTGATCTCTTCAGGTGACTAGAGAGACCTTTCAAGATGACTTTGAACAAACGTTCAGTTTGGTCGTCATAAGTAAATAATTTGTGCTTCTTCTCTTCAAGATGTTTGAGAAGAAGTACGCGATCTTTAAGAGTTTCCGGCAAAACGCGACAGTCTCCTTTCTTTGTTATTTGGAAGGAAACCTTGATTCCCCTAATGGAGTTCAAGATAGTGTAGTATAGTGGAACAGTTATGCTTAGAAATACAGAAGTGGGACAAATTTACTTGGCTTGCTTTTCATTGAGTTTCCGAACAAAGTTTATTTTTGGTACGTGTTTTCTAAAACTATATGTGAAAATAAACTGTTTGATGACAAAAAGTCATAATGCACAAAAAGTAACATGGGACAATTATGCGTATAGCGGCAGTACGGGTCCAACTAAAAATCGTAGACACGGGTCAATAGTAGAAAATATAGTACTGAAATAGAAGTTTACGGAACAAGTTGCAGAATAATGATTTTTACAGCACGAGTTGTAAATTATAATTACAACAAGTGCTTTAAAAATCGAGTTCTGCAACGAGTTACGTACAACATTTTTTTCAATTTCGTAGAAGAGCACTTGAGGGTATAAGAAATTATATCGGATTGCATTCAGCATTGTTTTACAATTTCTGAAAAATTCAAGCGTGTGCTAGAATAAAAGCGTAAGTCGCATGATCGATTTCTCTTCGTCGATCCTCTCTTCTATGAATAAAGGTGACAAGATGCGGGTTTGTTGGCATTTTTTCACTTCAGGACGCTAGGCAGTAATGCAATCTTGCCTCCTGAGGTGAAGAATTGCTGACAAACTTGCGTCTTGTCGTCTTTATTAACGGAAGAGAGGATCGATGAAGAGAAATCGATCATGCGACTTACGCCCTTATTCTAGCACACGCTTGAATTGTTGTGTTATGATTCATTACGCAACTCAAAACAGTTGCGTAATGAAAAGGCGTTGCGTAATGAATCATTACAGCACTAGTTGCAGTAGCTTAATGACTATTCCCGCACTCCATACTTCAGTGCAGGAAAGTAGGCCGTTTAATGACAGATTGGCATGATGAAAAACAGCTTATTACGATGAGAAATTGCAAAAAATATTGTTTTTGTAGCACTGAAACGTACTCTTTTATTGCTTCAGAGTGTTTCATAACTTCCGATAGCAGATGCGCATTAATCCTAGACTAGTCAATAAATGCTGCGTTGAATGATCATTTCCCCGCAAATTCTGTTGGTTTGTTGATTATTCTAGCTCGAAACAATCTCAGTTCATCACGTAGCAAAAGAAATCCGCAGCAACGAAAACGTTCAAGGAAAAAAGTGATATAATTATTGACACGACGACAATGCGGGCTAATTCCTTGTCAGAGAAGCATAAAAGCATAATTCGATAAACTTTTTATTCTGCTGGAATGCTCACACCGCTTTTGCTCGTTCGTCATCCTTCACGCAATTGTAGACATGTAGCTTGAACCGAGTTGTTCCCTGGTGTCACAATTGCGTGTCTCTGATTGGCATCTATTCACCGAAAGCTTTCAACAATTTCTCTATGGAGATGTCGATTATGATGACGGCACAGGCTACGACGAAGTCCTTCACTACGACCGAACAAGCTGTAATGTTCATCCAATTATGATTATGATTTTTTTTTTGCTTACAATAACCGTATGCGGAGATTTGAGATCTGGTTAGGGCGTAATCTAGAAATTGATCTGCTCTTTTCTTTACCAGGGAAAATATTTTCCTTCATTGGCACGCGAACGCGGTGCAAATTGAAATCATCAAAACATCGTTTGCATTTAAATAAGATATTATCGATAATTCCTCCATTACATCATTGAGCCAAGGTGAGTTGCTCTCTGTACGTACACCCAATTCAGTATCGTCACAACCGGTGGAATGACAAACGACACAGGAGTGGGATGGAATTTTGTTTGCAAATCGCGAGGATATTGACATTTGAGAGGGGTGTTGCCCTGACAATCAATCACTGGAAAGAGCGAATTTTTAGTTTTTAATGAGACACATTTTGTATGCAATCTTTTATTATCGTAAACCGGGTGAAAAATTTCTCTATCTACTAAATTTGGGTCTGATCATTTTATTTCAATATTTTTTTTTCTTGTTAGGGTCACCATTTGTGCTGATTTAGCAGAATATGTACTGGTTTTGAGATTCTTTTGAGACGTCCTGATTTATTTTTCAGTTTTTGAGTTTTGCCCTGATTGACGTACAAATTTCAAAGATATTTCGAGTTAGGTCCCATACAACGGGGTATCTTTGATATTGCGGATAACTTTGATAGTGCGTTACCCACCACGTACTAAAAGAAATATCGTAATTTCTGTTAATCGGTTGAGCAAAACGAATGCAAAACAAAAGAATATTAGTATGAAACTTCACGTAAGTGCTATTTTGATTTGAATCGATAACATTTGAGGCGATATATACGAATATAAAAAATAGATACGTTTTAGCATTTTCCAAACGCTTACAAACAATCCGTTCTACGATCACTATTTGATGTAGTTTTGAATAGTTGGTCGCTTGTCTTTAACAGCCTAGTCGTCATAGAACTTGAATATGGTATCAAATCTCTTAGTGAATGGCAAACTGGGACTGTTTTTTGTAATCTGTGTCAGAAATTTCCATATAATGTTAAACGCCTAGAGATATGCAATGCCCTACAAATGTTACGTAATTCACTCAGTTTTATTCGATTTACACTTTATTATCAAAGTAACCTCAAAACAGAAAACCGACTTTCGATTATATGAAAAATTATATATCCATTCAAAATAAATCTTTTGGAAATATATTAACTGTAATCGATAGCTAGGATTCCAGTACTTGTTTTAAATAATAAATTATATTTTTTTGAAACAGCATTCATAAATACAGATAACTCTCCCTTACTCGATATTCCGAATCTCGATATCGAGTTAGAGAACCATAGTAAAAGTTGGTTTTCATGGCTAACTAGTTAGTACCTTAGATCGCAGTTACACTGGTTTTGTGTTCTGTAACTCGATGGTCCCTTCAGTAAGGGAGAGTTGACTGTATTCAAATTTTCTTCCAGAAAAACTATGAAAGTTATCCCGTTTTACGGTAATTGCAAATTAATTCGATGTGAAATTTTGAGTTTAACCCAGAACTACCATATCTGTAGGCTATCCATAACTGTAAGTTACTTGTACTAGCCTCAATGTCACGAGTGATACTTGTCGTAATTCACAAAAGCACTCAGAAATATCTTAAAAGATATGACTGGAAAGTTTCTCTATAAAAGCCATATTGAATATCCTTATTTCTTGTTTTTCTTTCTATATTCATATGGCCCTGAAAACGTTACTTTACTGTAAAGCCTTGGCACTAACACAGTTCAATCATTCAATCACATTGCGTATTGACGCCTCTATTCGGGCTCAACATATTGCAAAACTCTTATCGCATACCACAGTATGCTTTGAAACAACGTTTTCTAAACACAGAACACCAATCGGAGGCAAACTTGTTGGGAGAATTCATCAACATAGGTAATAACTGGTTCGATATATTCTACACGTACACACCTCAAGCCATCATTAAGAAGAAATGGGCATATCGAGGTACAAAAGAGCAGAATGACATCCAGGATGATATTAATGTAGAGACTAAAGTGGAGAGGAATCAATAAACGATCTTGCATTGTTCCAGCAATCAATTCTAATCTCTATCTATAACATCGTTGAAAGCGCTACATTAGGCAATTGTATATAAATACGGAATTCGTTACATTTTAACTTTTATGGTATATCGTAAAATGTAGAACTATTATGTCCTTCGATTAGGGGCCTTACTGCAAACTATCTTCACTAGAGTAACCGTGATATGGAGTAGCTAGTATATACGGGATGTCGACACGTTTAAGTTACAACAAGAACAGAGAGCTAAGCCCGGTTTATTCATTCCTTTTATAATCATACATATTCAGATCTGCCATATTGGTAACACTGTCATTTAGACAGTTATATTGTAAACCTTATTTCGAAAAAGGGCCTAATCTTTCTAACATAACAACTTCTTCCCTTTTTCAGATATGAAATACATTAAAATGTTAATAGTTCAACTACTTACTATCGATAGCTGATATTTGAACAGCCGGATTTCAAAAATATTAGAATGATTCAGAAAAGTTAATTATCGAAAAGAAAATAAACTTATTATTCTTTACACTTTCTTAATTCAATAGTTATAGATTTTTTTTATCTCGTTTATTTGGCAGGCTCGGGCGCCGTATGGCATAACAGAGCCGAAATCGTTTTTGTTTTTATTACATTATTTACATTTGAAAATTTGTATTTATTTTAAAAACTATGTTAGTTTGGGGAAGTTTTAAGGTTAGGGAATACATTTGTACAACAGGAAAGGAAAGGATTTTTCGGGATTTCTTAAGTTACTTAGACTTAGACTCTACTATGCTGATGCAGCTTGAAGGGATCTGTAACGAATCTAAACAAAAACGGTTTGTGGGAGACACGACGAGAAGAGGACAATTAGAAGGGGACAAAGAGAGACAGGGAACGAACGGCAATCAAACTCGGATATTGATACGCTTCAAAAACAAATACATAAAATTCATATATTCTAAATCAAGGCCCGCCAACACTTCCCTAACAGGTTTCTGCTGTTTTCCTCGGATCCGGAGAGTTTCAGTTAGCTCAGATCTGATGCCACGATGCTCACCGCATCCCAACACAACACGTTCGATATCCTGGTAAGCCACGCCGCAAACACAGAGATTGCTTTCTGAGAGCCCAATACGGTGGGTATGCGCGCTTAACGAATAGTGATTGGACATAAGCCGACACACGACACGAATGAAATCACGGCTCATGCCCAACCCCTCTAACCATGTTTTTTTCGACACCTGTTGAAATATGAAATGCAGCCATCTACCCATTTCTCCGTCTCTCCATTTCTGTTGCCAGCTGATCAAGGTCTCCCGACGGGCCAATGCAAAAAATCATCGAAGGCGATTTGACGTTCGTCAACATCGCCTTCTTTAGCGCCCAACTTAGCCAGAGAGTCCGCTTTCTCATTGCCCGGAATGGAGCAATGGGAAGGGACCCAA
Organism: Aedes aegypti; assembly: GCF_002204515.2. NCBI lineage: Eukaryota > Metazoa > Arthropoda > Insecta > Diptera > Culicidae > Aedes > Aedes aegypti. Next base: position 113,028,704 of record NC_035107.1, on the reverse strand, counting down.
GCTAGGGTAATAGTGTAAGAGCGAATTGACAAAGCACTCAATGCCTGGCGTATTCTATTCAGAAAGTACGCTGAGTGCTTCACCGGCTTCATTGACCGAACAGCCTCAAGAGAACTTAAATTATCGGAAAGAATGAACAAGTGCTCGGGTGGGAGAGAACTGATGTACTCTAAGGTGTAATGTATAGCTGCTAGCTCAGCAACATATACAGAACATGGCTTTTGAAGCATGAAGGAGGCGCTATGAGAAACGTTGTAAACACCGAAACCAGTGATCCATTTTTGACCCATCAGTAAAGAACTGTCGGTTCTCGCTGACATGCCCGAATTTACTTGCAAACATGGGAGGGATAAACTTTGAACGAAAGTGGTCTGGTATACCATAGATATCTTGCTTCATGGACAAATCAAATACTACAGTGGAACAGTCGAAGTCTATGAAGTTGTCACGATTGGTGTTAACCGAAGATGTGCTGACCTCCAGCGTCATGTACCAGTAGTATACACTCATGAAACGAGTTTAAGGGTTATGTTCAAGCAGATTTTCGAAGTTTTCAATAACCAATGGATTGGGAACCTCACAACGGATGAGGAACCTGAGTGTTAACTCCGCGAAACGATCTGTCAGGGGCTGTACTCCTGCAAGTACCTCTAAACTCATTGTGTGAGTCGAGTTCATGCAGCCTAGCGCGATGCGATGATAACGGTACTGAATCTGCTGTATCTTCAGCATATGTGTTTTCGCCGCGGATTGAAAACAAATGCTACCATACTCCAAGACCGACAAGATGATTGTTTGGTACAGCTTGATCAGATCTTCCGGATGGGCTTCCCACAATGTTCCGGTTATAGTTCGCATGAAGTTGACTCGTTTTTGGAATTTCTGTGTCAGATACGCAATGTGTTTCCTTCAGGTGCATTTGGCGTCGAACCAGACCCCGAGATATTTAGAAGACATGCTATGAGTGATTGTCTTACCCATGAGTGTTAGCGGACATGAGCCCTGTAGTAGACCCATGTAGCTAATTCGTGAAACTGTCAAGCTGCCATGAGTAAAACTCATATGTTTCTCGGACAACAAATTGTACAAAAAGTTGTTCAAAATTGATGAAAGGCCACTTGCGTGGAGTTTGTCTGAAAGGACATCAACACAAACTGAGTCAAAAGCACAGGCAAGGCAAGTTGAATTTCTGAAGAAAACAGCGCAAGATAGTCGTTCGTTCCTTTGGCTCTGCGAAAACCAAACTGCGTATCTGACAGCATGCCATTCGATTCAACCCATTTATCCAATCGAAAGAGAATCATCTTCTCTAACAACTTGCGAATACACGACAACATTGCAATTGGACGGTACGAATTATAGTTCGACGCGGGTTTCCCGGGTTTTTGGATGGCTATTACTCTCACCTGCCTCCAGTCATCCGGAACAATGTTACACTCCAGAAAGTCATTGAACAAGTTCAATAGGCGCCTCTTTGCGACGTCAGGGAGGCCCTTAAGCAAATTGAACGCGATCAACAGGAACGGAATCCGGACAAACTTTTTAGCGAAATCAATGATCTACCGAGGAGAGCTCTCTCGATCCTCATTAACCGACGATGTATTACGCATTCTTCTTCCGACGGTCCAAACGAGGTCTCACGTGATAATCCTTCCACAAAATGACGCCAATAACCGCTTTTATTCGCTCTGACCAAGCTTTTAAACTTGCGATCAAGGGCGTTCCACGTTTCCCACGTTTCCGGAAGTCTTTAAACGCGGCGGATTTCTCGCGATAGAGTTCCTTACACTCGTCATCCCACCACGGATTGGGAGGCTTCTTACGAACCGACGGACCTGGCACAGGATGGCGTTGTGCTTGAAGCGCGCTGTTGAGAATCATCTCCGATAAAAATCGATACTCTTCCAACGGAGGAATTACTTCTACCGCTTGTTCTCCATCAATGATCGTTTCCGCGTACTTTCCCCAGTCAATGTGTTTCGTGAGGTCGTAGGCAAGATCGATGGATGAAGACTGTTTGTTCCATTGGAAATTGAAACTACTATCGGCAAGTAACCGCTACCATGGGGATCCTGGATTACCCTCCATGAACAATCCCGCGATAACGAGTTTGAACATATTGAGAGGTCTAAACGGCTATCCCTAGGACTTCCATCTTGAGCTGGAGGTACCTCTCGTGTAACTTCCCCAGTGTTGAGAATTGTCATATTGAAGTCGTCACAGAGGTCATATATCAACGTTGATCGGTGGTCGTCATACAGTTCCCTCAGCCTGTACCGTGGGAGTTGAAATCCCCAATGAACAACCGTGGTTCAGGCATAACTGAGCAGATGTGAGAGAGATCTCTGCGAGATATCGCCGATCTCGGAGGAAGCTATATGGATGCGACACTGAGGCTTTTGCCTCGGATAGTCACCTGACATGCAACGACTTCAATGCCTGACATCGGCGGCAGATCGACTCTGTAGAACGAGTGATGCTTTTTGATCCCAAAAAGCACTCTTCCATATGAGTCAGATCGATCCAGGCGAATAATATTAAAATCATGGAAAGGAAGGGTCACATCAGGTGTTAGCCATGTTTCTGATAACGCAAAAACATTGCACTGTAAATTACTAACTAAAAATTTAAAACTATCTAATTTAGGCATAATACTACGACAGTTCCAGTGTAGAACAGAAATCACATCTTCGACCTGTGTGGATAATTTATCCATCAAAAGATATGATCGTTGCAAGAAGGGGCATTCTAGAAGCCAGCTGCTTCAAAAGAGGAGTCACACATAGAAGCAATCCTTTGACAATGTTCTTCACTGGGTCGGAAGCATTGAAGAAGTTAAGGATGATATCCACGATGCCAGAAAGCGTAAACATAAGAACGCCCTGAGGTTGTCCTAGGGGCTCCGAATGCGAACTTTCTTTTGGCTGAGCAGTCTGAAATTTTGGGATATTTGAGATTTTAGATTTTCCCGGGAGTGGCGGAAAGTCTTTTTCCTCTTGGAGTTTGAATCCAGGAGCTTTGAAACTTTCGCGACAGGCTTAGTATTTTTCATGGTTGGTGGGTCATCACTGCTAGGCAGAATCCGAGGCTTTTTTGTGAGTCTCTGGAGTCTCACACGCTTCCTCGTTAAACCCTTGAAAACGAAGGAAATTCCTTCACCAACCTCAGAGTCGGAGCCTTGATCATCACGAGACAGAGAAGAGTAGGTATTTTGTGATTCAGCAGACGGAGCAGCCTTTTTCAACATCTCGGCAAAACTCCGACGAGAGCGGTGCTCTAAAGATCGTCGCTGATGTTGCTGCCGGCGTACGTACGTCGGGCAGTTTTCGAGGGTATGTGGTGGACTTTCGTTGCAATAAACGCATTTTGGCGGTATGCTACATGCACCATCCACATGTCTCTCCCCGCAAGAAACACAGCGAGGTTTATTATAGCAATATTGGGCAGTATGGCCCAGCTGCTTGCAATTGGTGCAATTCATTACCTTCGGTACGTACAGCGGCACAGGTAAACGAAGTTTGCCGATTACAAGAAAATTCGGCAAAGCAGATCCGGAAAAGGTCACACAGAAGGAGTCTGAATTTGAAAAAATCTTCTTATCTTCCACCAGGGACACGGAATGTAATTGCTTGCATTCCAGTATGGGGACAGATGGGAGAGAAGGGTTTTTGAAGCGACCACAACCCTGCATCAATTCTTCGCAGATCATACTGCCTTCGGTGACCACTCCCAATCTCAACCCGATGGCTTGGCAGATAAGTTTGATACTCCCGAGTAAAAAGCTCACAGGCCACAATCTCATTGGCCTGTTTACGGTCACTGACGGTGACGCGCAGCTTACCAGAACCCACTGTGTCAATGACGACAACGGAAGAGAATCGGTTAGTCAGATCCTTACTGATCTGAATAGTGTTTAACAGTTTTGAGCAAATTTAACGGCAACACAATGGCTTCGCCGAAAGTGTTCCGCTTCCAAGCCGAACTAAGGCTCTTTACTGCAATAAACACACTTTTCACTAAGCCTCGAACAACCAAATATTTGGGAAAAACGGGGGTGAACCCGGACACACAAGAACTATCGACTGTCTCGCACGGCAGCTCAACAAGGAATGACAGCTATAGATCTTCTTCTTCTTCTTTTCTGGCGTTACGTCCCCACTGGGACAGAGCCTGCTTCTCAGCTTAGTGTTCTTATGAGCACTTCCACGGTTATTAACTGAGAGCTTACTATGCCAATGACCATTTTTGCATGCGTATATCGTGTGGCAGGCACGAAGATACTCTATGCCCTGGGAAGTCGAGCAAATTTTCAACCCGAAAAGATCCTCGACCGGTGGGATTCTAACCCACGACCCTCAGCTTGGTCTTGCTGAATAGCTGCGCGTTTACCGCTGCGGCTATCTGGGCCGACAGCTATAGATGTAATCATTAAAAATGTTCGGCTTACGATTTCGCTTAGAATTTCTAGAAACCTCATTCGATAAGTCGGCTTTGCGCTTCCGTTTTGTCGTAGCTCTAGTGGAAATCTCTGTTGTCCCATTTGCAGACCCGTTATCCATCATCTCTGATATGTTCCGTTCAACATGTTTATCCGCCCTAGCTTCTGCCGTTTGGCCAGACTTCTTAAGCGACATCAAAATGTTGGGACGAGACGACTGCCTGGTTTCATTAGTTATCCTGAGCTGCGTGCGATGCGCGGTAGTTACTAAGCTTCCAATCTGAATCTGAGTTGAATCCGTTGCTTTCGTCGTCCGAGTCGTGAGTTGTCATCCTACCCAACAACGCAATAAGGTTCGCTCGTCCTTCCTGCGGGTCGTCTTTATCAATGGAATTTACGCGGTGATTGAATAAATTCCTTAAGGCAAAACACCTTCGCTTTATGTGACCTCTTGTGTTACAGATATCGCAAATCATGTTGACATATTTGGATTTCCTTACTCCGCCACTGCTGAATGAATTCACCCCGCCAGTGCGACACGGGCTGATCTATAACCCAACCTATACTTAACGGAGCCTTTAATAAAATTTCGTGCTGCTCGATAAGTCAGACCAAGTTTATCATATCTTGCTCTAGATCTTATAAAGCAGCAGAGCTTGTCAGGGTCTGTTAAGAAACAATAATTTTGGGGCTCAGGATAGTGACAACTCTCAGTCCATTTCCCATTTCGTGATTTTCAGGAACTCGTCCTCTCTCTACTCCGGTCCATCCTTCTGGATATCCCTCTCGACCCTCTACAACCACCCCTGGATTTTGTTGTACTCCAACCAGCTGATTTAAATGCTTTTTTGCTTGATGAGGCAAGAGTTTAACATAAAATCGTTACTAAGACTCTACTGGATGCTATTACCTCCATGGGGAGTCTGGATGATTTTGAAAATTTGTCTGAAAAAGTCTGGATCGCTTATGTCGTACATGGAGAACCTTACAAATTATTTATAAAACCTTACAAATTCATTACAAATTTTATCTGGATCTTCCAGATTTTTGTAATATGGGCCTCAAAAATCTGGAATATTCCAAACAAATCTGGAAGGTTGGCAACGCTGGTCCTGAAGCACATCTGACCAATTCCAGGTACCGTAAAACGGGGTAACTTTGATAGTTTTTTCGAAGAAAACTTGAATATTTATGCATGCTGTTTCAAAGAATAATAATTTATATTTTTAAAACAAGTACTGGCATCCTAGCTATCGATTGCAGTCGATAGATTTCCAAAAGATTTATTATGAATGGATATATAATTTTTCATGTAATCGAAAGTTGGTTTTCTGTTTTGGGGTAACTTTGATAATGGAGTATGAATCGAACAAAATTGAATGAATAACGAACATTTGTAGGGCATTGGATACCTCTAGGCGTTTAACGTTATATGGAAATTTCTGACTTAGATTACAAAAATGGTCCCAGATTGTGAAAATGCTATTCGCTAAGAGATTTGAGATCGTATTCAAGTTCTATGACTAGGCTGTCAAAGATAAGTGGCCAACTATTCAAAACCACATCAAATAGTGATCGTAGAACAGATTGTTTGTAAGCGTTTCGAAAATGCTAAAATTGTGTCAATTTTTAATATTCGTATAAAAAGCCTCAAATGCCCATGATTCCAATGAAAATAGTAATACTCTTTACTTTTGCATTCGTTTTGCTTAACTGATTAACAGAAACTTCGTTATTTCGTTTAATACGTTGTGGGTCTCGCACTATCTAAGCTACCCGCATTATCAAAGTTACCCCGTTTTACGGTACTAATCATACAATATGTCGCCAGAAATTGCAGCGCGATCTTCGATATAATCTTGTGGGAGAACCATGACGTCTGCAGGACAGATCTTTTTAAAGCTCTTTAGCCCCGAATTACAGCGCAAGTGGTGTAGACCCATTTCAAGCAGGATTCTGGGTACTGGGTTGCCTCTACATTTCCCCGGATACCACGATGAAGCAGAAGTTCTCCATGGCGCGGAACTACTTCGAGTATCAGGAGATCATGCCGATCATCGCGACAGACAACTTCATCATCGACTTGAGTAAAGAGACGAACACGGAGTTCGCGGAATTCATGGAGAAGTATCTCAACCTGAAACTGGCTTCGGAACCCACTAAAAAGCAACCAATCTTTGTGGATCATGCGTGGACCTAACATTCAACCGGAATATTTGTTTGGGGAGCAAGAGTTACCGCTCATGCTTCTTCTTCCATCGGCTGATTCTATCGGTGTTGAAGTGTTAACCGAACCAACCAAATAATAGCACACAATGTCCATAATAGGTCAGAATTGACATGCAACAAATAGTATGGAAATGGATTGGATTTTATCAGTAGAAATCTTTCATAAGTTCTTGACGGTCTCATGCCAGGAAATAGAAGAAGCTAACGTTATCCAACGTCAACTTGGCGGCGGTTGTATCTCGGAAACAACCTCTTACTTTTTCGTCCGTATGGAATAAAAAGTCATCCATATCCCTAAAAACGTTGATTCATGACTGTGGGGCATTGAAAACCCTACCACAGTTATGAATCAACGATAAGATGATTCCAAAAGAAACGTCATAACGCATCCTTCACTAAACCACTGTTCGTTTACCTTGCAGATAAATTGCTGTTATAGTGCTCTGATCCATAATATGAGTCGATATAATCCTTAATGCAGAACCTCCTCTCCCACTGATCCACATCTGTGAGATGGACAACAATTGAAATCGACACTTTTTGGTGAATAATCGTGAGTTTTGAGGTGTATTCCCGAAAACAATTTTATTCTGCTGAGCCCCAGGTGGGAATTTTGCTTTGTACAGCGTAACTATGATTTTTAGTAATTTATTCCTGTAATTAGCTACCGAGGGCCCGTTTTCCTCGTTTATTATCCAAAAACCGCTGAATTTCGCCTCGTTTTTGACGCAAAAAATGGCTAAAACATATAGGTATCAGTACGCTCTAATGTGTGGTCCCCTGTGTCATGTCCACTGCATCTTCCGAGTCAGTGACCATTTCCAGTTTGTTTCCAATATCTTTTGCTTCTAAATATTGTTTTGCACGGCCGACGATTTTGCACACCATCTTACTCCAGGTAATTTCATCTGGAACATTGTGTTCATCCGTCGACAAAGAGATGAAGTTGCTCGGTGGCCATAAAACATAACCGTTCTTCACCCATTTCGATGGCACAATCGAAAAAATCAGAGGGGGTTGTGTACAAGACACGTTAACTACGCCAAGTGATTTTCTGCATTTGAATTTTAGTCGATTGTCATAGTTGCAGCCTTCCTTTAGTTCACACTCTAAGGGTTCATTCGCAAATTTCATAACGCCCAATATGACCATTTTTGACACCCACCCACCTCCATGTAACACTTTTTGTAAGAATATTCTACGATTTTTGTATGAGATGTAACATTTCGATGACATCCACCCACCCCCTTTAGCGTTATGAAATTTGTGAACAGGCCCTAACATAATATCGTAACGGTCGCAACATCATAGATTTTCTATGGGTTACACGCGTGGCCTGATTCGCTACTCGCCACATAGTTACGCACTTGCGCTAGTGTATGTGCACGAAAAAACGCGAAAAATATTTGTATGGCGAAAAGCATCTAACGAATTATTTCTCAAGTTAGGAAACTATTTTCGAAAAAATATTTGATACCGGTTGTACGTGATGATAACGGCTATCACGCCTAGCAAATATGTTTTCTATTAATGATTTCATTTGCGAGAAATTTAAAGTTAGATGGATTTCCCCATACAAAATGAAACGAGAAAACTTCTGCTGGTCAACTGTGGACAATAGCAAAGCAGGTAATCCATTGACACCCAGTATATGGTCTAATCCACCGGTGTACTCAATTCACACGATTCAAGAATTTTAACACTTGAGCGGGGAACGCTCCCGTATGATCCCCACGTGATCTGGACCCGCTCGAGTGTCAAAATTCTACGACCGAGTTAGTTTAGTACACCATTGGATAAAACCATTGCCGTAAGACGAAGTTAACGTCAAAAGAAGAATGAGCAAAGAAGCAGAAATTGGTCTGCTTTTATAGTATGTCGGACGTCAAAGTAACCCGCGAAATTTGTGTGTCGGTTTGACATTCTGTTTTCGTCGTCCAACCAACACAGCTGCCCGCCAGAGTAACGGAAAGAAACCGAGCAAACAACAAGCGTGCAACAACAACAACACCAACGAACAACCGGATCTACTACAAAGACAGACCAGATCTGATGAAGGTAATCAACGGTAGAGTCTGCAACACAACCGACGACATCGTGTGCAGGGAAGGACAACCAGGGGAGCTTGAAGGCCTTCGACAAAAAGCTTGGAGTGTCGTCAACTACCTAAATATTGAAAGACAAGCCAAAATTAGAAACACTCAAGTCCGGTGTCTCGCCCAGGGTGACAACCAAATCATCTGTATCCTCTATAAGATCCGGGCGAGCAGGTCGAGTGAGGAAACTCAACGTCATCTCAGAGATGCGAAGCGGAACAATGACATTATAATGAAATCAATCAGGTCTGGCGCGGAGCATCTCGGGCTGATTATCAATGAGGACGAGACCTTTCAATCTGCCTCGATGATTGTATATGGGAAAGTCATTATATTCCAAGGCCTGATCATGCCTCTTATCGAGAAACGTCTGGAAGTTTAGTATTCAAAATGAGAAGAATGAGCGAAGAAGCAGAAATTGGTCTGCTTTTATAGTGTGCTTCCCAACCCACGTGTTTGGTTTGGTTGTGTAAGAAAGGGGTCGACATTTTCACGACAGTCTATCGGCAAAAATCAAAAGTTTTCTTAATATGAGTAAAATGTATAAATTCCCGACCGATTGGTGGGAAAATATTGAAAATCTACCAATAAATGGCTGAATTATTAGTATTCAAAATCTTACATAATTTCGTGACGGTCGCATTATTTTAGATTTTCAATTGACACCCAGTATATTGCCGTAAGATTAGGCTTACCAGATGGTATCCCTTGGGAGGACATGTCTAGGGTTGTCGCAAAATCTCAATTAATCGATTAGTTGATAATCGATTACAGTCCAAGAGTGCCGATTATCGATAACGTTTAATCGTCCAGTATTTTTCGATTAATCGAATTAATCGACATTTTTTCTGTATATATGAGTTCTTACTGCTATAAGGTATGTCAGAGTATGCAAAAACGGGTGGGCAAAATGAAATGCTAAGTTTTGGACGTGATGACAATAAGTGTTAGCAGGTTTTTCATTCCTTAATGCTTATTCCATTTGTTAGCAAAATATTTATGTAGTAAAATTTTTCGTTATTACGAAATTTTACATTTCTTGTAACCTCAGCCGTTTCAACTTGCCCGAAATTTAATTGAAAAACAGTTTTGAGAATTGCTCCCAATAGATAAATCCTTGTAAATACGGATCGAAGTGCACGATAAAATTCTTCTAACATTTGATAGAACTAATCCATTTTTCGAAGCATGAAGATGAGGTTTATGGCTTATTGAATAATTTCTTCAAGTTATTTTTTTTTTTCCTAATCAAGTTGAATTCCAGTATGTTATTAGTACCGTAAAACGGGGTTTGATAGTTTTTTCGAAGAAAATTTCAATATTTATGCATGCTGTTTCAAAGAATTACAATTTAAATTTTTAAAACAAGTACTGACATCCTAGTTATCGATTGCACTTGATAGATTGCCAAAAGATTTATTCTGAATGGATATATAATTTTTCGTGTAATCGAAAGTCGGTTTTCTGTTTTGGGGTAACTTTGATAATAGAGTATAAATCGAACAAGATTGAATGAATTACGGAACATTTGTAGGGCGTTGCATACCAGTAGGCGTTTAACGCTATATGGAAATTTCTGACTTAGATTACAAAAATGGTCCCAGTTTGTGAAAATGGTTTTCGCTAAGAGATTTGAGACCGAATTCATGTTCTACTATAACTAGACTGTCATGAGTAAGTGACAAACTCATTATGACTTTATCAAATAGTGGTCGTAGAACAGATTGTTTGTAAGCGTTGCAAAAATGCTAAAATCTTGTAAATTGTGTGAGGTGACCTTAACATGACATTTGTAAACACAATTTTTGAGTCATTTTCAGTTCGCGTATTTTAAATTTTTCCCCGCGTGCAACGCTTCGTATTGGTATTCTAGTTTGTTTTAAATATTTGGAAAAAATATACAATATTTTGTAGTGCATATTTGTTTTAAAGAAACGGGAAACGGTAGCTTGACGGTAGTTTAAAAATTAATGTCTTGGTACTTTTGAAAGACGTTTGACCCTTGAAAATTTTAAGAATGAATTTTAATAATTTAAAAAATAGGGGAAAATATTAATGGAAACTTATGGTAGAACTCATCGGAAAATTCTTGGAGTGAGACCTGGATATTTCCCCTATTTCCTCAGGAAATCTGGAATTTTTTTATGGTTTTTTGTTTAGGTTATGCATTAAACAAAAATGTCACATCATGCATTGAGGGCGAAAAAGGCCAATGACTTTGAAACAACTGCAGCAGGAATTCTACCAGAGACTCTTTTAGGAATTCCTCTCAAAATTTCACCATCGTTCAGACTTTCAAAGATTCCTCCTAAACACATTTTTAACTTATTTCAAGAACGCTTTCAGAGATTTCTCCATATATTTTACAAGGATTTGTTCCAGATATTTTTGTCAGGGATTCATCAGAAGTTTTCTCCCAGGCTCATTCAGGATTTTTTCAGAGGTTTCTCCCAGAATTTCTCTCGAAATTCCTCACGGAATTCCTTGGAAAGAATTCTCACAAGAATTCGTTCTGGGAGTTCTCTAGGTATTCTCATGAGACTCCTCCAGTAAAACTTCCAAGGAGTTCTCATGAAACCCCTCCAGAGATGCCTTCAAAAATTATTCAAGAAATTTGTTTTGGAAATATTCCAGGGATTTCTCCAGAGATTATTCCAGATTTTGCTTCAGAAATTATTTTTTTGGTATTTCATTTGTGATTTTTTTTTTCAAATAGCCTGCCAAAGATTCCGCTAGACATTTTGTGTCAGAGGTTTCTTAAATTTTATGCTTGGAAATATTCGAGTTATTTCTTTTTCGATGCTACAGATTTTCTTCTTTTGTTTTTTTCTATGAATTTCTTTAGAAATTACTCTAAAAATTCCTGCAAGTATGCAAATAATTCATCCAAGGATTCCTTTATAAATATCTCTAAAAAAACATTCTTCTGAAATTTCTTCAGAGATGGATGCAAGTATTTTGTTTGAAATTCATCTAGGGATTCCTTCAAGCATTCTTTTAAAAATTTGTTTAGGGATTTCTCCAGCCATTGCTCCACAAATATCACTTGGGTCCTCCAAAACAATTTCCTGTGGTTCTTTCAAGAGTTCCTCCAGGAATTTCTTCAGGAGTTTCCAAAAGAAAAATTATCTGAAAAAATCTTCAAGATTTCCTAGGATTTTTTATTATACATGTATCCAGTGATTCCTCTACACCTTATTCTAAGAATTGTTCTATTTTTTTTACAATAATTCGTTTTAAAATCAGTCAGAATTTCCTCAGTTTTTTTTTATTTCAAGAATCCTTTTTTAGTTCTACCGAAGTCTACCGATAATTCCTCAACAATTTCATCCTGAAATTCCTTCCAGGGTTCCTCAAATAAAAAAAAACAACCAGAATTATTCCTGAAATTCTTTGAAGAATGCTTCCTGGTTTTCTTCAAAAATTTCCTCCAGATTTTTTTCCGGGAATTCTTTTAGGAAATACTCCTAGAATTTCTCCAAGTATTCAGAAGAAAAAAATATTAGAAACCCCCCCGTGTACGGATTCATGAGGGTTTTTTTTGTAGAGTGTTCCTTAAAAACTCAGAAGGAAGTGATAGAGAAATATTTTGGAATGTTTTTGAGAATCACTGGATATCTATTCGACAGTTTTTTTTTTGTATTTTTTTTCTTTTTGGAAAATGCCTGGAGGAGTCGTCTTGAAAATAATGCTTGTAGGAGTCTTAGAAAAAAAATATAAAAGCGGCATTACTGTAGGAACTCTTGGAGGAATCTCTACAAAAATCCTAAATGATTGCTTGAAATAAAAATTGGGGCAATCTCTACGAACTTCATGGAAGAATTCTAAGAATCCTTTGAAGAAATGCCTGGATGAATCACGAAGTAATTTGGGAAGGAATTTCATAAGCAATCCCTGAAAAAAATGAAGGAATCTCATATTTGAGCTTCATATTGAATTTTTACAGTGATTACACAGGTATAAATATTCTTGTAAAAATCCCTGCAGTGTGATTCCTGGAGCAGTTTTTGGATTTATCTATGGAGAAATCCATATAAGTATATTAATCTAGACTAGGAATTCCTGGATAAATTACCGAGAGAATCACTCTAAAAATTCTTCATGCGATGTTTGTTAAAAATTCAAGAGAAATTTCTGTAGCCCTATTTGTACCCATTCCATGAACCTAGATATTGGTCGCAGGTTTTACGTTTACAGCGGAGATTCGCTGGTTGGAACACGACTGCTTTCCATCTAACGAAACCGACTCGTTAGTTGGAACGACTGACAGCTGATGAAAATGCTCCAGACTCACGCAGCTGGAGAGCACATATTCATGCACGTTTGTTTTATATATGGAGACTTCAATGCAACAGTGCTCAGACGTCAAAGTCAGTTTGATATCTACTCTTGACATTCGAGTGCATTTTAGTTCGAATATTTTCCAACCATCGAACATCCAACCACAGACAAACAGACTTAAAACTGACGATACTCTCATCGACCGTTCAATTAACGAGCATTTTACATTCGCGATATTACAAACTTCACAACTAGAGGCGTACGCATCGTTTTTCCTGGTGTTTGACACTACCGCTATCTGTACACACCAAAATTGTATTGCTGTAAACCAGCAAATTTTTGCTGATTTTTTTTTGTGCTGTAAATTCAGCAGTCGATCCAGCAAAATGAAATTTGCTGGATCATTCAGCAAATCAAATTCTCATAAAAATGACAGCTGGTTTACTGAACAACTAGCAAAGTACATTTCAATTTGCTGAATGATCAGCACTTAGTTATTTGTTATTTTTGTAGGATTTCATGCTGTTTTAAAGCAAATTAGGGCCGCCAAGTTCTGATTGAAGCAAAATTTAAGTAAAGTTCGCAAAAAAAACATAAAAAAATGCTATTCCGTTGCTTCGAACATTTATTTTCACAATAAAAAATAATCCTAAATTTTCTGCGCTTCGGGAGGAAAAAGTGAAGCTCCGTTGGCCGTTCCGGTTTGCATCCTGGAAATGAACACTTGAGTTATTTATCAATAATTAGTGTTTCATTAAATATTTTACTTACTCAGATATACAAAAAAGGGCGACTAATCCAGCTTTTTACGCTTGGTTGCTATAAACTTTGATTCACCCCCTTCCGACATTTCTTGTCTACTCCATAATTTTTATGGCTGGGTCGTAGTAAGCTTTGCGAGTAATCAATAATTTTATGTTGACTAGGTAACAAAACATATTTTCATGTTGTTGTTAGTTGGGTTTGCCAGAAAATCGAAAATTATTTGTTTTTTATTATATACTAATGGTTCTTATATTTCAGGTTTTCTGGAAGCATGTGAGAGGAATAGGCTTGATTTGTGTCTGTATAATGAATGATTGCTGTTGATATGAATGTTGCGAATAAGTTACCGGCGGAACAAAGAAAATGGTACCGGAATGGTTTTGTATCTTAACGTTTAGCTATTTCACACTATTTAGTGCCTATGTAGTGTACAACAGATAATGTGAAATATTTTTACTAAATTATACAGCCTTTGGTGCATCCGAGATTATTCCTGACTGTCTTTTTTTCCGAACTCTTGTGCTCCAAATTTTACGTTGATGCGTTCATTGAGAAGTACCATGAGCTAATAAAAGACCTCTTTATCCCTTCATGCATCCTGCCATGAGCAGTTCTTCGGTATGTCCCAAACCATACAATGTTGGTTATACATTGCGTAGTACATTGAATATCAAAGATCCTTTTTTCTTGCATACTTTAGACATCTCATTCTGACGATCTTTGACTAAAAGGCTCCATGTTTTCTGAGACTAAAACGTATTATAATTCTCACTACTGCGCATTGCGCGATTATTTATCGCGACGGTGATCTTGAAAACTTCTCAAATGCATGTAGATCGCCGCAGGTGCTTCGGGTCGTTTTGGTGTCTTCTGCGCGATTATTCCTGATTGTCCAAAGCATGATCGCGCAGAGGACACCAAAATGATTTGAAGTTCCTGCGGCGATCTACAAGCGTTTTATAAGATAGTCGGCGCGAGAATTTTTTTGCGCCACGCATAAAGGGCCATTTTTCTAGAATTGCAAATACATTAAATCAAACTGTTCATTGGATTATTGGCTAGATATCCTTTTTGCGGGATTTATGTACGGTTTTAAAAGAAACATAACTCCACCGGAACTCTGAATCTGAACTTTGTTCTGAACAGTTGAGCCAAAAATGGAGTGCATATATGCCGTAATTGAAGCTTCAATTCATTTTAATTAGCAGAAGTTATTTTTTCCTATTGTAGAATGGAAGGTCCCTCCGTGCCTGGTACCTAAAATGGTATGAAAAGATTAAAGTTACTTCAAATCATTGATTAAATTTTGATTTAGTTGATTCGAAATAAAAAAAGTTGAACTCCAAAACAAATGCAGTGAAAATTATTGACATCTCGATCAACAATTTAAAACATTGCCTACTAAGATCAGGCTATAAAATGTGTTGACAATAAATGTCAAAATCGAATCACCCCTCGCAGTTTTATAGCCAGCGTAAAAAGCTGGATTCAATTTGAGCCTCCTGAATCCAAATATGCTTGCCGAATTCTTAACAATGCAAAATTTATGGAAATAATTAACAATTAATTTTCAGCAATACCGCAGAATACGCCTAAATGTAGGCAATTCCCGAAGGAATTTGATGATATCTATACAAAAATTAAATTATTACAACAAAATGAACAAATTGGTACGAATTTTGATGATACAATTCGTTTTGGGGATATATTTCAAGCATCTTTACAAATTTTCAGGTTGACACCATGTCCAAATCCTTGTTTAAAACTATAAGTTTATTGATGTCTGCCAATACCACACAGAACACGATGATGTAATTTCCTATTATTTTAATAGAAATAAACATTCCATAACACAAAAAGCTTCACAACATGCAATTTGACAATAGTTAAGACAAACAACGTTCATTTACTAAGGTTGCATTGGTTTTTGTGCTCTATTAGAGGGAAATAAAATCGTGTGACACAGTGATCAATTTCACCCTACTGATCAATTTCACCCGAATTTACGGTACTGCTCTTCGATTCCAGACACAAAGCAATTGAAAACCGGCCATCCAAAAACTTGATGTAAAAACATCGATCGTTTTCATCCTTGTAGATCGTGTGTACCTCTGGTGCAGGAATTTTCAAAACTCTCGCCGTGAACCGAATAACGTCAAGATGAGCCGGTGCTCGAACTCCACTCGCGAAAACTACTTTCAACGTGTTCTTCCGTACTTTGTCCATTTTATTATCTATTCAGCGAATAGATTCCGTTTAAAGAAAAAAAGAGGGATGCACTAAACGTGCGGCGCAAAAAACACTTCTCAGCACTGCCGATAAACACGTGTTACCGCATCGACGGCCGAGTGAATACTACAAATATAATGTTTGATATCCATTCATAGCTCTTCCAGCTCTATTTGTTCAAATGTCTGTCTTGAATAAACTCTGTTAAAGATTTAAGTTGTAACAAAAAATAGGGTCAAACGAGAGTTCACCAGGTGTATTTTAACATAACTCTCAAAAGAAATGATTCGCCAATTTAGGAATCCGAGTTAAAAACATGGCCAAAACTGGTTCTGGTGACCAACAATATTGAGCAACACGATATTCAGTGGAAACATGATTTCTGTTCAGTTATGATATTGTTCATTCATAATTTGGATTGAAAGCTTTCTATAGGCGTTTTTTGCAGTTTGTAGTAGGGTTTCCCATATATTTTGCGAAAAAAAATTTCCCTTAGGCTGGCCAAAACCGGTGCTTCAATCCTACTTTAATCCTCAATTTTGTGCAATTCTGGGTAGTGAATTATTTATGGTTATGGTCATGGTAGATATTGAGTTTGGTGTGAGATAACAATCTGCTTTCCTACAGGTTGTTGGCATTTGGGATGTTGGAGAATAATCATTGGCATCTGAGTCATCTTATTTAACAAAAGGCCATGATTTCAACCCCAGGACCATAATTTACAGAAAAAAATCCTGTTTATGAAACCTGTTGCAAGGACGTGGCCAGAGCATCTCTCAATTTAGTATAGAAATATCAATGTCCTCCTTTTTCAAAGCCTGTCACACGAAATGTCCTCCTTTCCAAAATTTCCATCTGGTAAGCCTACGTAAGATGTAGTTAACGTCAAAAGAAGAATGAGCGAAGAAGCAGGAATTGGTCTGCTTCTATAGTGTGCTTCCCAACCCACGTGTTTGGTTGCGTAAGAAAGGGGTCGACATTTTCACAATTTTCAACAGTCTATCGTCAAAAATCAAAAGTTTTCTTAATATGAGTAAAATGTTGTATAAATTCCCGACCGATTGGTGGGAAAATATAGAAAATCTACCGGTAAATGGCTGAATTTTTTTTTTAATTATTAGTATTCAAAATCTTACATAATGTCGTGACGGTCGCATTATTTTAGATTTTCAATTGGCACCCAGTATATTGCCGTAAGACGTAGTTAACGTCAAAAGAGGGCTTTCTTTTCCTAGCTTTTCTGATTTGAATCACAGAAAACGCCATATTTTTGATAAGCATTAATAAATTTTCGAGAAATCGATTAGTGTGAAAGATTTTAATTCACTGAGATACAAGTCATAATCATGTTATTTCGATGTTTTAATGTCTCTTCTAATGCAACATTATTGAATATTTATGCATGCTGTTTCAAAGAATTTAAATTTATATTTTTAAAACAAGTAGTGGCATCCTAACTATCGATTGCATTGATTACATTGAGTATAAATCGAACAAAATGGAATGAATTACGGAACATTTATAGGGTGTTGCATACCTCTAGGCGTTTAACAATATATGTAAATTTCTTACGTAGATTACAAAAATGGCCCCAGTTTGTAAAAATGGTTTTCACAAAGAGGTTTGAGACCGAATCCATGTTCTGCTATAACTAGGCTGTCAAGAATAAGTGACGAACTCATTATGACTTAATCAAATAGTGACCGTACAACAGATTGTTTGTAAGCGTTTCAAAAATGCTAAAATAATATAAATTTTTAATATTTGCATATAAATCCACAAATATACTTGATTCCAACGAAAATAGCTTTGACATGAAGTGTCATACTCTTTACTTTTGCATTTGTTTTGCTTAACTGATTAACAGAAACTTTGTTATTTCGTTTGATATGTTGTCGGTCTCGCTCTAATCAAAGTTACCCCGTTTTACGGTACCAGAGAAGACTGCAACAGAAGAGACAACGCTTAGAGGTTGGCAGCAGGAATGGGATAACTCCACTAAAGGTAGATGGACTCATCGGCTAATACCAAATGTGTCAGATTGGTATATAGGATAACATTGGAAAGTGTGCACTTCCAAATGACGCACTTTCTGTCAGCACATGGTAGCCATAGGCAGTACCTGCATAGGTTCGGGCACGCAGTATAACCAGCATGCTCCAATTGTACTTGTGTGCCGACCAGAGTGGACTGCAGAAGTTTAGCGCTGCCGAGACTGATCCCCTGTAACAATTATAAGGACGGCTAGGAGAAGCAGTATGCTAGGCTACTTCTGTTACATGTGTCAAAGTGCTATAAGCACTGGTCCCTCCCCGAAGTAATACCGTAAGACAGTTATGGAGAGAATAGGCCAAGTACATTCTGTACACTACATACAGAGCAAGCCCTATGCTATTTTGATATTTGAAAATCAATTTGAAAACTATGTGTTTTGCGATTTCGAAGCAAAGCAATCGATATTTTAGTGTCTGACCAGAAATACGATGGATTTGTCTACTTATTTGGATGGATAGCGCATAAGTTAAAAACAACCTATCCGGAATTTGTACACGATAAACACTTAATCGTAGAATCCAATTTCGGCAAACTTAAATGGCGAATTCATACGATACAGTACAACATATTTTTACTGAAACCTCGTTCAATTTTGATAGATGAGCGATATTGACAGATGCAAATTGACGAAAATCGGTAGTTTACATTGATAACTGAGACTCGGTAATCTATTCTGCCACATCAATCGACAAACAAACAAATTACTGATTTTCGTCAAAGTGCATCTGACAAAACTGAAAAATCAGAGCTGCATAAACCAAATGTGCTCGAAATGATTCAAGACGTTTTTGGAAATAAAATGGATAGCGCCTACAAGTATTCACATTATTTATTACAATATGGTGTATAATTGTGTCTGTAAATGACTCATTTAGACGAGCCATTACTAAAGATATTTGTATTACATTTTTAGGGATATTCTACTCCACAGCTAAAAATATGTTGTAAATTTAAATTTATTTTCATGCACATATTTGGAGCATCAAAATAAACTGAAATGTCAACGACAAATCGCTTATTTTTCAATCGAATACACTTTTGATTTGCACGAAAATGTAACATTCAAGCATCTGTATGTGAAAATTAATCGTGATGCTGTAACAATAGATACAGTGGCCCAATTTCATATTCGTACAGGATACTGATTCCACATCAAGTTAGTAAAAAACTATTGAATGAAATATTGAGCTACAAATACTTTATCCATATTGAAGGTAACAGGTGTCATCTATTGTTTGCCAATCACAAAATGTTTCCATTTACATTCATCTTTGGATTAATAGAAAAGTATTGAATTGATATCTAAAATTCACCCAATTCCATATTCGTACACCTACCAAAATTCATACGCACAGCGTTCAAAACTAAATTTAGAAGCACTATTTGATTACTGAAAATACATGAAATACATTTGGACAATTTATTAGTGGACATATATGAAATTTAGGTAAAGTTATGAGAAACGCCAGTTTTCCAATGATTTTTGCTATTAAATCCTATAATTCGAACAATAACGTTTATTTTTGTCATTGGATCCAATCTATAGATTATACTCGTAAGCTCTGATAGAAATTTAGTTGAAATATATACAGTTTATAGAAATCATAAACAGTTTTTATCCCTTTTGAGTTCAGAAAATTGTTGTGCCATAAGTTCAAAACTCTTCTAAAATGATATTTTTAATCAATGTAAACCAATTTTTTATTCTAAACAACATTTAAATGTTAATTTTGAATTTTTCTGTAAAAATAATTTGAACTACGAACTTCGTTTTACAATAAAGTACCCCAAACCTCGCTGTACATACCTCCACATAATTGATGTCATCGTAATATTCAATTATCTTTGAAATAATATTCAAATTATATTCAAAATAGCACCCTATTTTGCAATTTATTGATTTTATAAGAAAAATACAAAATAACTTGAATGAGCAGATAGCATTGATATACTATTTAATAGAATATATCCTGTTGTTTTCATCATTTTAAAAAACGTTTGTGTTGCGGTTATGGCAATAATATTTATTCTTTAAATCTGTATAATCATGTTTGGTAGTAAAATGTAAATTAAAAATGATAATTACGCAATGTTTTGATAGGAACATTAACTATGGATTATGTATATACATTTAGGAGGCAAACATAAAGAAATTGACTAAAATTTTTGGTTTTGGATTTGTTATAAATGTTATACTACCTAAGATTCAAAAGTATAAATTGTCGATATCCACTCCTAGCTACTCTAAAACTGATTATATTTTTTTGAAACTTGTGCAATATTCGCTGTTATCATTCTTAAGGAAGTGATGTTGAAAAAAATGCATTTTATTGTTCGACTTACCGAATATTTTAGCAAAAAACATGGGAAAACTGGTATTTTTCTTAAATTTACTTAAGCTTCAAATATGTCCGCTTTTAAATTTGCCAAATGTATTCTACTGCATCTGAACAACACAACGAAGAGCTTAAGTAATCATCTAGTCCATTGAAAATTAGTTTTGAATGCTGTATATTTCTTTTTTGTTAGGTGTACGAATATGGAATTGGGTCAATAATAGACACAATCTCAATAGTTTTCCATTATTCCAAAGATTTAAGCAAATGAATACAGTTTGTCATTGCCAAACATTAGATGACACCTATAACCTTCATTATTGATAAAGTATATCGAAGTCCATGCACCATTTAATAGATTTATACCAACTTGATATGAAAACAGTGCCCCATACGAAAATGAGATTGAGTCACTGTACATTTGATTTACTTTTACTATACTTTTCTGTTTACGCTACGTAGAAATTTAGCTGTGTCTTCTACTTCTTGCAATTAAAATGCAGCGAAAATAGCGACCATTTGCTTCATACGAAACAACACAAAATTTCTCAAAGCTCTCGGCAATTATTTTTGTCGGCCTCGGTGAAATAAATTAAGTGTGTATATTATGTATTTTTCAAATCAATTTGTAAATCTTTGCGAAACAATATTTATTTTGTATCAATGCTACTGCTTCTGCGACATCACTTACCCTTCTCTTTATAGTTCCGTAACTAAAATCCCATTCGAAAAACATACATCAGTGTATCAAATCCAATCTCCGTCGAAAATGTGTAACAAAATCTGAATGACTAGCACAATTGCTCAAAGAACCACTTCGATACCAGAGTCCCTGCATGTGAAGCCCCTTCAATGTGTGCCTCCAGAAAGACGTCAATCGTCCGACTCGGGTCACATTGTTGGATAACACCCTCTCGAGTTGGCATTTTCTTCGGTTCCCATCCTCACGAACAACACTTCTGCTTGCTCCTTGGAAGCTCAATCCGTACGGAGTGACGCACGGTTGCTTTGTATTTGAAGTGGCTGTAAAACTGCTTGTAATAAAATTCTCCAAATTCCATAAGTCCATATAATTTTCTGGTTAGTCAACGGTACAAATCATCGTCTACTACCCCTTGAGGGTGTGGCAGGAGTGCGGACAAAAGAAGACCCTTGCCTAGTTTGACATAGACCGTCCGACATGGGAGAGTTCCCCGTTCATGTGTGTGCTTCTGTGATTCGGTCGGTTGGACGGCTTCCGTGAACCGTGCCATATGTGAGGAAAGGACGAAGGTCCCCTCCACTTGATAAGATTGCCGGTTTCAACAGATGCTGCTTTTACCAAAGAAGTCTAAATTTTGAAGAAAGTCTCCTGTCGTGTAACGAGCAACTTAGACGCTATCATCCCATTCATAAAGCCAACATTATAAAGGCTTAATAGAAAAACCTTTTCTAAGTCCTTACTCGAGAGCATCCCCCCTCACTTGAAGTAGGGGATGTTTGGCCTGTCCAAAAGTGGTGACATAAATCGTTACGCACCTTTCTTCTTCCTTTTGTTCGCCTTTTGGAGACATAAACCAAACAATCCAGCTAAGATCGCCGCCAACGACGACGACGTCCCACAGTGGTTCGAACTATTACAAATGACGGCCAAAACCTCGAACTCTCAATTTTATGGTGAATATAAATGTAGTTTTGCTTAACTTCTTGTTCTTCTTCTTCTTGCAATTACGTCCCTGTTGTGACAGAGCCCGCTTCTTTGCCTAAGTTGCCATTTTCACATTCGTATATCGTGTGGCAGATGTGATACACTATGCCCAGGAAAGTCGAGGAAATTTACATTGCAAAAAGATCCAGGACCGTGAATCGAACCCAGACACCTTTGTAGTATGGCTTTGCTAAGGAAGGCCTAAGGAAGGCCGCTTTTGCTTAACTTATTATATGTTTTTTGATGTATACAAGTATGTATTAAAGCATTTTAATTTTACTGTTTTAGACTGATAACTTGGAAACAGTAAAACACTACTACAATACCTAGAAGATCCATTTAGGTATTGGCATTTTTCTCTAATGAATTATCTGCAGCTGTGTAAACAGAAGAACTTTGAAACCATGCATATTGTAACCAAAAATGAACTCAATAGATTTAAAACAAACCATGCTGAGATGAACCGTTCTTAGGGATCGGATAGGCTAATTCATCACAGTAACGTATTGTAAATTCGAATATAAACTCCCAATTTGAATATTGAACCTTCCAATTTGGAAATCATATTCGTTCTTGGTCTTCAATAAGCATTAAAATTGTATTCCATCCTTGAATTTAACGTTAGAACCGTGAATATGTAAGTATTTAGCTGCTTATCTCTAAGTTTTATGCGAGGTTTTATTGACTGTTGTTTTATTGAAACGAGGAACTCGTGATGATCGATGCGCCTCCATCATTCATACAACGGAGGGT